>NW_026938995.1:0-452500 GCF_032062105.1 Saccostrea cuccullata | reverse complement strand
GGGGGTGTCAAAGTTTAACATAGGAATATTGTAGACTCAAGTTTGTTGAAATCAACATCCCCGAGGCTAGGATTGGGTCACAATGGGGGTCAAAGTTCAACATACGAATACATAGGGAAAATCTTCTCAAGAATCAGTTGGCCAGGAAAGATGAAACTCATGTGGAAGAATCCTTAGGTAGTGTAGAATCAAGTTTGTTCAAATCATGACCCCAGAGGTATGGTGGGGCCATGATGGTAGGTAAGGGTTCAAAGTTTAACAGGAATACATAGGGAAAATATTTAAAAATCTTCTTCTCAAAAACAGCAAAGCTATGATTTGTCATAGTTATATGAAAGCATCCTCATGTGGTGTAGATTCAAGTTTGTTCAAATCATGATCCCTCTTGAACCCACTTTAATATTTAAATTTTTCAAAATTAAACTGATTTTTGCTTTTAGTTTTACATAGCCAGAGCTCAGGTGAGCGATGTGGCCCCTGGGCCTCTTGTCATATTTAAAAGTACTCTTTTAATGATTTGCATGCATATATAAACTACATGTAGTATATGATATGTATGGGAAACGTTTGTTCTACAAAAAAAAAAGATACGAAGAAATTGTAGATATTTGATATTAAATTTTTATAATTTTCCTGAATTCTATATATCAATAGAACTACTGTTTGAATTAGTAGTAAGCAAAAAATTAAGAATACAGATCTAATTACTGTTTCATTGTATGTTGTACTAAATGGATTCTTTCTTTTCAGATGTTGTCATTTATGCATGCTCAAAGCACATTCTTTCATCAAGGTCATGACTTGTTTAAGGAATTTGAACCAGAGATGAAAAATGTGGCCTCCCAGGTTTGTGATATAAAATTTATTTGTAAATACATCTTCACTAGCCAAGGTTTTCTGCATCTCAGATCTTAAAACCTATGCATAGATTGCATCATCAACAGAAATAAAAAAAACATTTTTAAAATTTAAAAAGTATTTAAAGAATAATTTACAAGCAAGTACAGGTAACTCAAGATACTTTGAAGTCTGTGGGACAGAGGAAAATCTGAGAGAGATCAGGAGTTTAAGTTTTCAAGAGTCCAGAATTTTCTGGGTTGGTTGACCGGTTTTAAAATAAGTTTTACTGGATGTAATGATTTTCATTCATTTCCATGCAGTGCTGACCTTTTACACATATTTTTTTTATAAAACGATATACTACTTCAAGGTATCAAGGGTAAATTTCAACAGAATATGCACAACGGGACTGCATTTTGACTTTGAGGGTTTTGAGAGATCAAGATTCGAAAAATTAAGGGTAAATTTGCTTAGTTATATAGGGGAAAAATTCAAAACCGAAGACTCACTTTGAGCCATCAAAAGTTACCTGTTTTGTTTATTTGTTTTGTGAGGTGCAAATCTTCATCTGCAATATAGATTCTTGATCGCATTTTTTGCATTTGTACATATCTGTTGGATGACACTAAAGTTATTTTTAAAATGGCACATCTTATATTTATTTATGAAAATCTGCACCAAAAGTTTACGAGGAGAGAGTATCAGGTCAGAATCCCTTGGCTAGCAAAATTTACACAATTTTCTTTGGAACTCTCGGAATAAAAAAACATAACAGACTCACTAGTCCTTGGTTTGGAATAATAAGGATAAACTGAAAGTTTTCTGGAAAAAAAAAGATTTGGTTAAAAAAAATATTCATGTAAATCTCCAAAATGACAGTAAAAATTCAGCTGTTTTGATGTTTTATTTACAGGTGGAGAATCTTAGTGCCAAAGCTAGTCAAGAGAGGAAAGAAATGGAGGAGAGGCATTCACTGGTGCAGAAAAAGGTAGGAATTCCTGGTGTAACTTTCCTATTCCTCATTTAGGAATGGTAAGCATTTGGTAAAATGTTTGAAGATTGTCTTTCTAAGAGCAGTAGTACTGGTAATATGTAGACCATCATAAATGAGTTACTGTATAGCCCATTCTCAATAAGGTGAGATATGTTTGTAACCATGCAGTTACATTCAGTGTAATGTGTGATTTTTGATAGTATATTTTTATGAGAGAGTATTTTACAATTTTGTCAGAACTGAGAAAAATTTAATTACCAATTTCTTAAAATCCTATGCATAGTGCGCAGTGGAAACACAAAAACTATAATTGGAGGGATCAGAAAAGCTACCTTGATAAATTAAATTTAATTTAAATACAGAAAATTAGAAATATATACTAGAATTAAACTGAAATATAGTAATACCAGCACAGTAAAGACTTATATTTGTCATTGAGCTTCCACCTGTCCTCAGACATGAATACTGTATACAGGGCTATTTTTGCCCTATCTCACTATGAAGGATTTTGTTATATACCATATTCTTTAAAGTTGCCCATGTTTAATTCGCCCACCTGAGAGAAGGGCAAGTAAGACAAAAATGAAATATGGGGCAAAAATTTCTCTGTATACAGTATTCATGACTTGGGAATTATACAGTGTATTGCACCTGTGTCTTTTACGTTTTGTAACAACAGACAGAACCTGCTAATTTGATGCACAATAAGGTTTTAAGAAAAATAGAGTGTAAAACAAGAATTTTTTTATTACAAAATAATTTATTTTTCTGTGATGTGGAGGACTAATTGACCACCACTCTGTAGAGGTAGGTGAGGAATGTCAGCGTACACCAGAGGGAACCTGAAAGTACAAGATAAAGCAAGATTCTGTTAAAGATTGATACAGAAAAGTTGTCAGAATTATCTCCCTTCGTTTGTTCACACAATAAAAATGTGGCTAATGCATGCAAAACTAACATATACAGATTTTGTATTGAGTAATAAATTAATATTGTTTAAAGTGATAGTTTTTTGTTGTTGCTGCATTGTTTCCATTAAATGCAACATTTTATCAAATGGAAAATTCACATAAAAAGAACTAGACATTTTCTTTGTTCTCTGGCCATAATTTTCATGATACATGAAAAAAAAATATGTGGACATTGAAGATACTAGATACTGTTTGTTTCATGGAACAGTAAATCCTCATTTTCCATCCCTTGTATTGAAAAACGATAAAGAATTGTGTTTCATTTTCATTTCTATCTACTATAAACGAATAATGTTCATGAATAAACATAAACTTACCAACACATTGGTACAAAGAGGGAAATGAAAACACAATTTTGACCTGAGTGGAGGACTTTTGTTTAAGATTATACTTACATGTGAAGATAACCTTATTGTGCAGTCACATTAACAGCCCTGTATAGAATGGCATCTAATTGTCGATACATACAGGTGATATAAATTTAATTTAATGTACAGTTGGTATAAGTTTAGTTTGTAGTTGTGTGTTTTATTCAGTGTGTGCTTTGTAAAATAGTATTAAAGTGAGGACAAGATAGGAAGTGAAGTGAGATATAAATAAAAGATCATAAGTAACATTGATTTCTGCAATCTGAAGTTTGAGATATAAATATGTGGAGAGAAATTAGAAAAGAGGAAAGAAGTAAATACTTTGTCATATACAGATGTAATAGTAACATTTTTCAGAAATTAGATGTATCCTCTTGTATTGATTTATTGAAAGAAAAGCCACAAAATTATCTATCTATCATTTATTTGCATAGTAAAAGTTTACAAAAATAAGCATTTTAGATACTGAAAATCTGAACCAAATTATGATTGGCCATACGTTTATTATAATTTGATATATATACTATATACAAAATTCTTTGTATTTGAAGATTTGCATAGATTAGCTTTAGATATTATGAAATGTCACGATTTTATTTAAAAATAGAAAATATTATTGTGTTAAAACTAAAAAAAATTATTAATAAGAAAATATCAAACTTTTTCAATGATTAAAAACACTCATAAATAACACTTGAACTAAATGAATTGGTTAATGATTTTGGATTATAAATGAAAGCTTTTGGAAGGGAAAAGTAACAAAGAAAACATTCTTAGACTGACATGGAAAAGAACAGTGAAATGCAATATCACTATGGACTTTTAAAACACTACATTTTCAAGAAGCTTAATTTGATAAAATTGCCTAAGAAAAACTTAATGTGATGATGATTTAGTGCCAGGAGGAGGGCATTTCAAAATACTAACAAGAAAAAAATCAGAGAAATTCTTAGTCATGCTAGACAGAACAACAGTTTTGAGGGGAAGTCCCATTTTTTTTTACATGCCTCATAATCAACATAAAAACATCGTAAGTGAACTGCATTTCAGATGAAATCCAGGTACAACATGCAAAGACTAAAGTTATTTCACTTGAACATTACACAGATCAAGGAAGTCTAGAAATATAAGCTAGCATTCATGCACACTGGACAAAGTCACAAATGTTTTTCATGCAGTTTTGCGAGCTCTTGTGTTTCGCTTTCTTGTCCTACGTAATTTGCGATTTCGTAAGCTGTTTTTTCTGACTCTAGGCTTAAGGGTCCTGCATCTTTCTGTGCCATTTTTCAGCCTACGACAGCACCTCCTTTCCCCTGTGGGCAGCTTGGTGCACTTTCTGGGAATTTTTCTCTTTCCCCTCTTTGCCCCCTTCTTACCATTTTTCTTATTACGTTTTCTGTTCTTGGTGTTTTTCTTGGGGTTTCTCTTTTTCTTTCCGTTTTTCTGTTTGTTTTGTTTCTTTTTCCCAGAAGGACCTTTTTGCTTTTTACCTGTAGTTTTCCTGGCAGAATTTCCTGTGGACTTGATTTCTCCGTTGGCCTTTGAACCTTGAACTCTCTCCTGTTTGGCCGTGACCTCCCCTGTTGTGGAGTCAGTGTCCTGCTTTACTGTGTTATCCTGTTGTCTCCCTGTGGTCTTCCTACCCTGGGTGCTGACCTCTGGTTTTGCTGGGGGACCAGAGTTTGTCTCTGTTGTTTCTGGTGCGTCCGTAAATTCACTCACTAGAAGACTCTGTAGTTTGCGGTCTTTGACTTCTGTTGGTCCGGCACAGGTTGGTGCCTCAAAGCTGTAGAACTTAACACTGGATACCTTCATCCATTCCCACAACCATAACAGTCTTCTGTCACACTGCAGGGGGTTACCATCCAGGGTCATCATTTCTAAATTGACCAGGGCATTTTTTAGGTTAGATGGTAAAGTATTTAGTTCATTATACTCCAGATTAATCACTTTTATGGAAGGAAAAGTAACTCTAGTCTTTTCAATGAGTTTCAAAAAGTTTTTTGCCATTCCTGGACTATTCATAAATTGAAGGAATTTGGCATTTTGAATCCCAGGAAGAAAATCGTCAGCCACTGTGACATCACTTTGTTCCTGGTAAGACATTTGCAAGTCATGCAGACTTGGTAAGTCCTTGAAAGCTTTGGATTGGATTCTTTTTAGAGGATTATTAGATAAGTCGATTTCCTTCAAACTTGACATGTCAGTAAATGTTCCACTGACTAATTCTTGGATATTGTTCCCCTTAAGATAGATAGTAGACAAATTTTGTAATCCAGAGAAGGAGTTGCTCAGAATTTGTCGTACAGCATTCATGTTCAAAGATAGTGTCTCCAAACTGGCATTTTTGCCAAAAAGTCCGGACTCAATGTCATGGACTTCATTCTGATCCATGTAAAGTTTTTCTAATGCTATTGGCAGACCTCTAGGGATCATGGTTAGCTTGTTGTTGTTAAGCCAAAGTTCTTGCAAGTTGCTCGTGGTTGCAAAGGCCATGTACTCAACATCTGAAATCATGTTTTCATTTAGGGTTAGAAGCTGTAGGTTGGTGTTGTTCTCAAAATCTGTTGCCATGATTTTTGTGATCTTGTTGTTGCTCAGACGCAAATCTGCAACTGATGAAGGCAGTGGGCCAGGCACACTTTTCAGCTCACACTGAGAAAAGTCCACCAGCTGTAACATGCTGGAAGAGAATCTCAGCCCTTTAGCCTCTACAATAGGATTGTTCTTCAGAATGAGGTATCTGAGGTAGGGGAGGTTCTCAAACGCTCGGGGATGGATGGATTGAATACGATTGACACTGAGATCTATGCTTCGGACACGTGTTGTCATTTCAAAGTCATCCTCCTCAATTTGTTCAAGTTGATTGTAGCCAAGGTACAAAGAACTAATATTTGGGATTTCATTGAAGGGCTTTCCAATTCGGCGAAGTTTTGTATTGGTCAATGTCAGAGACCTTAAATGTGATAAACCTTCGAATGCTTTATCATGAATTCTGGTGATTGGATTCAAGGACAAGTCCAGACTCATAAGTTGTTCTAAGTTTTTAAATGCTCTCGGTGTTATGGCACTGAGTCCATTTCTGGAAAGTCTTAGGTTTTGGACATTAGGTAGTCCTTGGAAATCACTCTGTTGAATGTCTGTAAGCTGATTTTCTGTGAGGTCTATAGTAACTGTGTCACTTGGAAATTTCCCTGGAATGTCTCTGAGACCCTTACTCCGACAGTCAGCGGTGCCTCTAGAACAGGACTGACACTGAGGGGGACAGGATAGTACAGTCAAAGCAGACGCCAACACAACAACAGCAGCAAAGTAAAAATCCATGTTGTAAGGTGCTCTTTCCTAGTTGTCAACTTTTCTTTTACATCTCAGCTGAAAATCTGCAAATATAAAAGAAATATTTTTTTAAGCTCGGAACTTGGATATTTATCTTGGAGTTTTGTTTTTTTTGCAATGCATTATGGACAGCATGTGGAAATGCTCTTTTTTTTTCCCCTGTCAGGTTAGGTTTTGGTCAACATGGAGGAACCTGTCATGTTTTGCCTGGTTTGCTGCTGAGATCAATGCTGCATTAGCGATACCATCAATTACATTTGACAGGGGGTACTGCTCATAATCCATTACCCACCCTGCTGAACTTTCTCAGCTATCTCTGAGTAAACATGCTATTGTTTGTATAGTAACATTTTTTGTAATAATGTGTAAATCAAAGTTAATGACAGATCCCCCACTTTTAAACAAAGATCACGTCTGTGGAAAGATAAGGCAGATTTTATGGAGAATTGATGTGAACCATCCCTCCCAAGTTTTCATGTATGACTTTGGTGTAAATAATTTAATACGTACATGCACTGTTATTGCAGTGAACTTTTTCTGGTACAAATTCCTGTCAAATAATATGTATCCCCAACCCAGACAGATATCTAAAACAGAGTTGTCTAGTGCTTTACAAATTCTTACAGTACTAATGTAGGGTCAGACTTCATCAGATATATTTTTTGTGATGAGAATGGATTCCAGGGCTGACTATAAATTGTAGATTAATGGTGAAATCATCAGATATGTAGAGTTTATTTACTTTCCTGCCTGATTGAGTGTAGAATGCCTCTGGTGGTTGATGATGCCATGACTAAAACACAAGGTTATTAGAAATAGATGTATCAGTGAGGGCTTGTGATCATAGGTTCTGACAGTGCCGACAGATCTTGTGCCAAGCCCAGGAGAAGAGAGGAAAGTCTGCTTCTGGCAGTTTTGTCTTAGTTTGCAAAATGGAGTTTTCTTTATATTATTTGTTTTATAATAATAGTTTAGTTTATTTATTTGATAAACCTAGGATATGGATTTTAACATTTTTTCAAGTGGCATAACTTTTATTTAAAACTTTTTGAATTGAATTTTCATAGTTAACATTTTTAATAGAAAGTAAAAGATTTTCACCTTGTTTTTTTATGGCAAGAAATTTTTGTATGATATAGAATAGTAAACATTCTTCACGAAACCTTCAGAAAGATTATGGAGCATATTTAACAGCTTCTAATGCCAGGATGAATAGGAAATCCTTCTCCCCAGCCTAGCTAGGTTTTATGAGTGGTAGATTTACCTTGTATGATAGGACAGAGAAAATATGTTTTACTTGCTTAAAATAATGACCAATAGTAATGACCAACTTTTTTTTCAATGCATGACTATAATGGAAAATTTGGACAAAATTGTGCAAATTGTTCTGAATTCATGGATATTGAAGAATGGTACATGTATAGCAATTTTCAATTTTCCTTCCTATTTCAGTGATATATCGTGACACAGTCTTTTAAAATTTAATGTGCTGCTAAGTAGATATGAAACTTTTTTTTTACAATATTGTAGTTCAATGTATTAACTCAGACAGATTTCGCAATTGAAATATATACAGTTTCATCTTGGGGGGTATCGAGATGTGCTTAATTAGTTTTCTGGTGAAAGGAAGTCTGTGTAGAGCAGAAGTGAGAAAGAATGCTTAATTAAAGTGTCAAAATCAACAAGTACAGCTATCATCCCCGACTGATTGGGAGATGAACCATCTTAGGCCAGGTTTGAATGACCCAGGGGCCATTGCTTGAGATAGGCTTAACTCAGAACTTTGGTATAAAACTTGAGGGACAGGAATTTTGTGCTTTATTTCATAGTAATCGCTGGAATTTCTGTCTCACCACTGAATGAGCAGATTCAAAGTTCGGTGAGAATTTCAGCGTATTGTGCTCACTGATAACAAGATTGCACCTACTGCACTTCGCCGTTCAATTTTGAACATCATCATAAAACTGCATACGTTACTCCAAGATATTAGCTACAGAGAACATTCAACCTGAGCCATAATTTCCCTGAGCTCTCTTCTTGTATAAGAGAATACATACATCTAAGCCCTTTTTTCACTTATGCTTCAAAATTTGGCACTAAAAGTGTTTCAGATTGTTTAGGTATGAAATCATACTTATATACTGACTCAACTCGGAGTACCAATATATATTGTGTGGTTGTCATCAAACCTTCAATTAAGAATGAGTGATTCACTTAAAAATTACCATTAACTCTTATGAGCCACTACAAAATTATGTCTCTCAGGAAATAAACTGCACAATCTTGCTTCGATATAGAAGTATAAAATTTTATTCATTCTCCTGTGTGTTTTTGTTTTTGGATTACTGGATTAGTGAGGGGTTATTTGATGTTTACGGCCTAAACTATTATTTGATCATATCTGATATTGTCTGAGTGGGGATGCTTCAAAGGATGCTGTGAAGAAAATGAGTTGTAATAGTCTCTTGTGAGATAATAGAAAAAAATATGATTTTTCTTTTATGATCAAATGATTTTAGTCTAAAATCATTGGGACCTTCTCAACATCCTTTACCAAACTAATTGTTAAAAATGGCAAATAAAAGTACACTGTATATGTCAGGGTAAAAAAGAATCTGTGGAAAGTTAATAGCTTCTATAATATTTTTGTTTTATTTATAAATTAATTATAAATTACATTGACCCAGACAGGACATACACTATTGAGGGACTAGGTCTAAAATGGGAGTCTATCATCGTATATAGGGGTCTGTGTTTACATTAACCCCCCTTTGCCTTCTCTGGTATGAGGGCAGGTGGGTAAACAATGTAAATAAGTCAGTCTTGTATATAGGATTCCTCCATTTCAAAGCTTTTCACATAAACAACACACTGCTGACTCAGCACTGAACAATTTGCAGAATAATTGACTTTTTAGAATGATGAATTCTTGATGAATTACTGCTTTTCTGTATGAGTTCTTCAGGATAAACGTAAATGGTCAAATTAAACAGGGCTAAATGGATAGCAAATCCAATTGCAGGATTTGATCTTAGTGCTGACCTTTGACTTTTAAATGATTCAAGGTTAGGATTAAGTTTAGGTGACCTTGTCACAATATTTTAACCTCTTGCATTTGACCTTTGACCTTGAATTGAGAAGATATGTATTTTTTTATATACCTATCATAATTGTTAATTTACTTTCATATCAGTGTATTCACATTTGAATTATAGCTTTTACTGAGTCCTTGACCTTTGTCTGAAATATTGTTTTGTGGGATGTAACTGTATTCATATGTACTTTGTTTAATTATAAACATGCAGCTAAAGTTTGTTATCTGTAGCATCAACATCTTGAATACCATGGATATGTTGAAGCGAAGTGAAAGTCCCAGTCACTTTTCTATTGTATTTTAACCCTGATTATCTCAAATCCTTGGATATCTCAAAGTTTTCTTTTCTACTCTGTCTTATAAAGTTGAGTTTGAGATCACTGAGAAAATTAGAATTGATGATATCAGTCAAGATTTCAGATTATCTAACTGGTATCTATGGAAAATATTTTGTGATTCATTGCCAAGACTATATATAAACTGAGAAAAGTATTGTTGTAAAGAAAGCAAATTTTTTCCATCATGAATTTAAAATCAAGATATTGAAAGTCTAAAATTGGACTAATTTGTTCTTAGTTGATGGTTTTAGAACCCTTTTCTTGTTTTCTAGATAATGATTTTTATAAGCAAGTATATGGGTAGCTTGTAATAAGGTTTCCATAATGACATTAATATGATGCCTAAAAATGAATCATCAGATTTGTAGATTTCTACCACCCACTTGTAGTCATTAAATGTATGCTGTAAGATCTTCAACCCCTGAAAAATAGGATTTTGGTAAAAAGTGATTATGAAATTGAAAAGAGGTATCATATAGTCTAGATTTATTGCCTAGGATATTAGAAGAAATAAATGCCAATGCTTTTATTTTGCCAAAGGAGTTTTTTTATCTTTTGGTTATATTTTTGATTTTAACAATATTTTATTCAAAAGTGAATAGGATTGGGTAGACTGGCAGAACCAGTCTATTTTAATATTGAGTGTGTAGTCACAAGTCATTAGAATGGTTTAAAATGTTTTGAATCAGCTTATGATCCTGGAAACATGATGCATTGAAATTTTATGGTGGAAAAACTTAAAAGCTATTGATGAAAATTATGTAATTATTGAGAGACTGTGATACAAGATACTTTCTCAGACATATATGACATTTTTATTTGGCATAAAAGTATCTTAGGTTGGCAAATTATGAGTTTTCTCCATGATGTTTTATGTAAGAAAATTCCCCTTGTTGAAGTTTAGTCATAATACACTTAAAAAGTGGCATTATTCATTGTTTCTCTATAAAGCCAAAGTTAACACATAGTTAATACATGCCAAATACCTTCAGGTAAAATTACAGGGTGCTAGTAAGATGAATAATGTACTTCTATTTATTGGGAAGGGGGCAACAAATTAAAGCAGCCATTTACTGCACATTTGCAGGTGCATTTTCCTGCTGTAGGGACAGAGATACATATCAAATACACCAGAGTACAGGAGAATCTGACTTAACACCTTTATATCATAAGCCTTCAAATCTGCAGACAAGGTTTTTTTTCTCACCTAGATGATACTTTTTAAACAAAGATCAAAGATTCATTCCTTAAATTTGACACTCCTCCCTCTACAGACAAACCACTGCAAAAACTTATTACAAAATGTAACTTCATTTTAAAATTTTACAAAGTCTACAAATTAGTTAGGCTTCAAATATATGGTACATAGGCAATTTAGCCACATATGATCCACATATGTTACCTTTCATATGAGGCTCATATGTGGATCATATGAGAATCATGGATATACAATCATATGATAATCATATGTGGATAAGTTGCCTGTGTACACTTTTCTTTAATTAAAACCTGATTCATATGAACAAATTACAGAGCACTTTTTTTTATATGAACATTAGTTGTATATTGTTTTGACTGTGTTTTGTGTCGAGTTGTTCAAGAAAAAAACTGTTCAAAGAGATTATTGAATTCAAAATAGTATTCAAGAATGCATAAAGTAATTTTGAGTTACCAGTAAACAACCCCCCAACCCCCCCCCCAATAAATTTTCAAAAATTGAAGATATTAAAATAACTATAATTTTTAGATACTTTTTTTTAAATTAAGGTCATTGTTACTAATGATATTTTTGAACAGAAATTTTTGTTCCTGAAAGAGTGTTCAACAAAAAACCCCATAAAATATAATCTTTCAGTGAATTTAGTCCATGGAAAAATACAAGCTGTACTGAAATATTTCAAGTATATAATATAAAAAAATTAATGAATTTTCAAAATAATTTTTCATTTCACCTGTATATTTCACTAAAAATTTCTGACTTACCTGTTAAATTTTTAAATGTCCTATGAGTCTAACATCCTAAGACAAACTAACAATAAGGCTGTCTGTAACCACACAACTACCGGTCCAGTTCAGAGATTACAATACATCTCTGTGTTCCATTCTCATTAGCACTCTGCTACTGCATGCCTCCACTCAACATAGAGACGTTCCTACTCCCACCACATGCCAATGTGTATAATCACAGGTACAGGGAGGGACCCAGGGTCAGGGGGGGTCAGGGAAGCCCCGCAGGCAGTGGTTTAGTGTATCCAACTTAATCCTCTGATGTTCTCAGGGTTAAAATAGATCTTAAAAATAATGGAGGGGGATCATGAGTTACATGAGCTCATGTAATGTTTGACTGCATTTGATCTTTGTCTTAATGGTTTGTTTTGGGGGGAATAATTACATGTATATTGTGAAATAGATAAGGTAGAAGAGCTTTTATTTTTTCATCCAAAATAGAAAATAACAGTTGTTTTCACGGCACTTACATTTTCAAGGTCTGACAAATTGCTTGATTCATCTAGTCATGTATTTTGTATCTGATCATAAAACCTGTTCGATATGAAATTTGTTCTGCGATATTTCATGAGTTTAATTGTCAAATTCATGCTGTAAAGTATCAGACAAATATTATGCAATTTTCTCGGTCTACTGATAATTTTATTTTTCTAAGGATTAAAACATATGCTTACACCCACATATAAATGTTAAGTATTTGAGAAATCCCCCAATTCCTCTTGAAGATGTAATGTCAAGTCTTCATTATTTGTAGTCAGATGGCATAAGTTTGTTTGTTACAGTGACTGTACCATATCATGATAAATCATGATCAGTAGTGTTCAACTTCAATGTAACCTGTAACCTAAAATATATAGAGAAAAAGCAATAAAGGAAAACAGTTTGAACTTTTGATCATTGAATTGAAGTATTTCTGTCATAATAATAATTCTCTCTTGCAGAAATTGGAAATCAATTTTTTTGAAAATTAAGCACATTAGTTAAACCACATCATAGGGCTTTGATTAACCATTGCTGAAGATAAGCTTAGATTTGATTCGTTTTAACTATTTCAAAACAACATTAAAAAACTAAACTTGATAACTTTATTGATTGATTTTATTTTGATTAACATCCCATTCCAGAATTGTTCACTCATATGCCAGTGAAGGGCTTCAAATTTGGATCTATAAACTCAGTACTCAGGGCTAATGAGCAGTAAGGGTTCTTTATCTGACCAATGCCTGCTCATGCAAGGCATAGGACCTCGTTTTCCCCAATGCCTTGGGGACTGAATGAAAATTGAACCCAGGTCTCTAGACCATGAAGCATTTTAGCAGCCTAAAGCTGACGGCTACTGGCTACCTTGATGTCTGACTGTGTACTTAATTCCTACATTTTTATACAAGAAAATGAAAAGTTTGAAAATTTGGAAACCAAAGATTATGACAAAATGAAAATTAATCATCTGTCATATACTGATAATGTATTACATAATTTAGCTGTGTACTCTTTTTAGCACCTTTTGCAGACAGCAACCTCCTCTAAACCAAGAACATCACTATAAAAGTTTTAAGCATGTATGTCTATGTTAAATCTATGGATACTTGCAATAAGTTAATTTCCACGAAATATTGTACACACCAAATAAAATAAATTTACAGAATTTGTTATCAGCTAAGACAGTTTTACAATCTCTTAGAAATTCTTATGGTATTTTACAACTAGAAATACAAAGCTTGGTGGTGAATAGACTTGTTTCTTGGAGAATGTTGGAACATTCTGGTGATATTATGACAAGAACCACATGTTGTGAACTTTATGAAGAATGGTGATTAGATTGGTCATCTACAAGCTAAAAACAAGTACCCAAGATAATTCCCCAATCAGTTTCATTGATTCTCCCATTAGATTTTATGCCTAGATAATAAGGGAGGTTAAATCGGCCAGCAGCAATCTTTCTCATAAAGACCCTGTTTGTCTTAGATAGTTGGTAGCAGATTGGTATTGGGGTTATTGGTGTTGGCATATAGCACAGAATTTACATTTGTCATAGAGAGGTCAAGATCAATTAACAATCAGGCTGGGATATGGCTACTTCTGTCAAGCATATGCATTTCATGCTTGTTGTTGGTAATTTATTGTATACAAAACATGTGATATGAAGACAGGTTAACAGGGGTGCCATTAATAACAGCAGTGTTTTACTGACAGTGTCGATAGAGATGGGACTGATTTGTAAAGTAAAACATGTGAAATAGTGCTGAGCTGCAATATTGTAAGAAAAGAGGCTAAGGGATGTCAAAGTATCATTTTCAGATGCCATTACAAAGAACAACTGTATCAAATAATGTATTTTCAGAGGTTCCACAGTTAACCATTTTTTCTTCCAAGAACATGAACTGTGAATATTCTTATCTTGTATTGTCCTTTTTCAACTTCAGTTTGATTAATTATTCAACTTTAGTTTGATTTATTAATTATTCAACCTCAGTTTGTGATTAATTATTCAACTTCAGTTTGATTGATTAATTATTCAACCTCCGTTTGATTGATTAATTATTCAACCCCAGTTTGTTTGATTAATTATTCAACTTCTGATTAATCATTCAACCTCTGTTTGATTGATTAATTATTCAACCTCAGTTTGATTGATTAATTATTCAACTTCAGTTTGATTGATTAATTATTCAACTTCAGTTTGTTTGATTAATTATTCAACTTCAGTTTGTTTGATTAATTATTCAACCTCCGTTTGATTGATTAATTATTCAACCTCAGTTTGTTTGTTTAATTATTCAACTTCAGTTTGTTTGATTAATTATTCAACCTCAGTTTGATTGATTAAATATTCAACCTCAGTTTGATTGATTAATTATTCAACCTCAGTTTGATTGATTAATTATTCAACCCCAGTTTGTTTGATTAATTATTCAACTTCAGTTTGATTTATTAATTATTCAACCTCAGTTTGATTGATTAATTATTCAACCTCCGTTTGATTGATTAATTATTCAACCTCAGTTTGATTGATTAATTATTGAACTTCAGTTTGATTGATTAATTATTCAACCTCAGTTTGTTTGATTAATTATTCAAATTCATTTTGAATGATGAATTATTCAACTTCATTGTGATTGATTAAGAACCCTCTCTACACTGCACACTAAAGAGTTCTGATTCTAAGGTATTTTTCAGTTAGAGTGATCTGCCCTTAGATCTAAATTCTAAAAAATAAAAATTTACAATATATTACTCAATTTGTAATTAATTCAAGTATTCTTAACATTTCAAAAGACCAAGATAAATTAACTGAACGTGTTATTTTCATGTATTTTCTCTATTGAAGTAATTAACAGTGATTTCTATTCACTGATACTGTCTTGTCTTTGAACATTTTTCCTGGGGGCAAATGCCACGCACCATATAGTGAAAATTAAATAAATAAGCTCAATATTAACTACTTTATACAATATAATTTTCTCATTGTCCAAAAAAATATTTGCACTTGTGTAGAGAGGGTCCTTAATTATTCAACTTCATGATTGATTAATTACTCAACTTTATTTGTGATTGATTTATTAAACTTCAATTTGATTGATTAATTAATCAACCTCAGTTTGATTGATTAGTTATTCAACTTCATGTGATTGATAAACTATTATTCCTGATTTGACAGTTTGACTGATTGATTAATTGTTCAACTTCATTGTGATTGATTAATTATTCAACTTCAGTTTGATTTTTAATTATTCAACTTCAGTTTGACTTTTATTTATTCAACCTCAGTTTGATTATGTTAATGGGGATATTTTATCAAAATAATCTCATGAAATAATGATTTATTACTGTATCAATGACAAAGAAAAATTAACTGTACTTCAGTTTATACTTCTCACCAGTGTTATTCAATTTGAATATGAAAGTGAGAAGTTTTTGTAAATAGTATACTGTAGACGTACTTTTTTCCACGGGGTTTGACTATTCTAGATTGTCACTATATGCCTTACATTTATATTAAGTACACTTGGACAAATTTCCGTGGAAAATTTCTGACCGCGTACATAGCGTAAATTAATATCACGCGGAAAAAAGTACTTCTACGAGGGTTGTCCCGTAAAATCGTGGACAAAGCGTTTTTCTCGAAAAGTAATGGGCGCACTAAGCTGAAAATTTTAGTAAATGTTTATTTATCATATTTAAGTGCATGATAATTTTTTTGATAAAATATAGGCAAAAATAAAGATTTTATTATGCTTGAATGTGCACGAGGTATTGTCCTACCAAGGTTTTATCAAAGAATACACAAGTCTGAATTCAAAATAAAAGTTTTAAATACATGAGATTTGGATTAAAATTATCCTAATTCAATTCCACAATCAATTTTGTAGTCTTTATAAAAAATTTTAAGGCATTTGCTTAATTTTTGGCAATTTCTCGAGCATTCGAAATGGGAAAGTGGTAAACAAAACACACGAAAAATGGCGACGTTTTATGACGTTACGGCGCACCGGAGAACAGTTCAGTTTTATTTCGATGTTGTAATGACACCTTTAGAGACTTGAAATGACCATAGAAGAAAAAAGATTGTAAAATTATCACCATATCTTAAGTATACAAATGAAATAGGAGTTTTCTTAGCGAAGTTTTTTTTGTAATAACAAAAGACGCTGTCACAGTAGACCGCCGATATGAGATTTTCTATTAGTTGAATGATGGTGAGAATATTGTCCGTAACTTACTGATAAATCTTCAAAGATCGCATGAGGGTGCCAATTGGTTCTTCGACTGTTTATGGACACTAAAGAATGTGTATCAATGAAATTCCTAAATTTAAGTCGGACTCATCCAACTTCATTTTCAGCAAAGATAAAACGTGACGCTGTTTTAGACACTTTGACGTTATAATCCATGCGCCGTAAGATGATATAATACATGGCATAAAATCTCATAATTTGTTTATTTATGCATATATTTATCTGAAATTTGCTCTGTATATTATTAAAATATGTACTAAATAATAGTGAAAATTTCAGAACGCAGTGATGTTTATTTTTCACACTAGACAACTTGTCCACGATTTTACGGGACAACCCTCGTACAGTATATACATTTGACTTTGAAAATAGAATTGTCCTCTTATATTTTAGAGTGAGAGGTTTTGGTAGATCAAGGTATACATGGGCATTTTATCAGATATAGCAATATCAAAGCTGGTCTTGTACAGTAGAAAGTAACTTAACATCACCTTAGATGATACATGTATCAGATATTTTGTATTTCCAGGAGCCTTCAGATGTAGAAGGAGAGGAATCACCAATGGAAGGTTATTTGCTCAAAAGAACCAGTAAAGGATTTAAATCCTGGGTCAGGTGAGTTTACTCGAGAAACAGCAAAGGTTTTAATTCAAGGGTCAAGTATGTTTACCCGAGAAACAGTGAAGGTTTTAAATCCTGGGTCAGGTGAGTTTACTAAGGGAACCAGTAAATGATTTAAATCCTGGGTCCAGGTGATTTACTCAAGAGAACCAGTAAAGGATTTAAATCCTGGGTCCAGGTGAGTTTACTCAAGAGAACCAGTAAAGGATTTAAATCCTTGGTCAGGTGAGTTTATTCAAGAGAACCAGTAAAGGATTTAAATCCTGGGTCCAGGTTAGTTTGCTCAAGGGAACCAGTAAAGGTTTTAAATCCTTGGTCAGGTGAGTTAACTCAAGAAAACAATGAAGATTTTAAATCTTCAGCCAGATGAGTTTACTAGAGAGAACCAGTTAAGGTTATAAATCCTGGGTAAAAAAAAGAACAGTAAAGTCATCTTATCCCATGACCGACAATTTTTTCTTTGATCTTCGCAAGGGTGTATTTCTCATATCAACACAAGTGTGGTGATATATTAAATATCACACATGTGATATAAAGCTAGTGATATCCAACTGTTATACCCCGGATGTAGGAGGAGCTATGCAAATGAGACAAAAATTCGTTTCTAGATTTTAATGAACTGACAAAAACAAGAGAAAAACAAAACAAAACAGATAACACAGTTTAAATCAAAATGCACAAATCTTTACAAAAAAGACATCGACACGGTCTGGCGGAGCATAATTCTCGAAATGGATAACTTCATCTCCCATGATAGGAATTCGCACATTCAATAGAAGCATTTTCCTTCCCGGCATCCTCTGAAAAGTTCATATAATGAACACCTTGCTCTCATGTACCGTAGAATATCGGAACAGATCGGATATAAAGTCCTCGGGGTAGGGGAATCCATATGCGCACCTGGCTTCAATTACAGTGTACAAAACGTGATATATAAAGTACGCAAGTTCTTGGTATTTACTAGTGATTTAAATCCTTGCTGTTTTGCAGACCAGTTTTGAACCATGTTGAATGAAGTGTTAACTTTCTTGATTTTTTAAGCGCACTTATTTCAATGGCCGACACATGTTTTCCGAATCTAGTATTTTCAGTCCATTCCGTAAAATTTTCCCGTTTCAATTCCGGAAACTGTAAATCGAAATTCATAAAGTCCTGGCCCTATGGGCCATTTAAATCCGATCGCCCGAGTTCACACATCTGAACTGCTTGACTCGATTGAAAATTATCCTCATCGTAGGCTTGCTGAGAAACGACGATTTAAACCCCTTCTGCCATTTTCGCCAGATCATAGAACAAATGAATTGATTATCTCAAGGAATTGATCACGTGTTACCGTACTATGAAAATTACCAAATTTGTAAATCTGTTACTTGGATACCAAAAACCCTTCGCGTTAAGACTATCACGTGGTTCTGTTTCAGAGTCTTTATTAGTTGATGTAAAGAAAATACCAAATATGGGAAAAGGTCAAATGAAGGGTCATGGGATAAATCAGTTACATGATTGACAGCTCGATGATGCATACAAAATATCGTTTCGTTATTGCAAACTCGGAGGCTAACGCCTCCTCGCGTGCAATAACTCAACGATATTTTGTATGCATCATCTCGTGTCATCATGTAACTATTACAAATCCTGGTTCAAGTGAGTTTACTAAAAAAAAAAACAGTAAAGGTATCAAATCCTGGGTCAAATGAGTTTACTTAAAAAAACAGTAAAGGTATCAAATCCTGAAAAAAAACAGTAAAGGTATTAAATCCTGGGTCAAGTGAGTTTACTAAAAAAAGAACAGTAAAGGTATCAAATCCTGGGTCAAGTGAGTTTACTAAAAAAACAGTAAAGGTATCAAATCCTGGGTCAAGTGAATTTACTTAGAGAACTGATTTAGGTGGGTTTATTTGCCAATTAATATAAGAATCAGCACAATCAATGAATCCATCATCAAGTGAGCTTACTCAAAAGAAGCAGTCTGAAATGAATAAACACAAAATAGAAAAATTTCATACAATCTAGCAAAAATTCATATGTATCCAAAATCAGAAGAAAAAAGAACTGCTATAGTAATTGGTAGGCTTCATTTACAACCACTACACTATGGTTATTATCCTAATAATCATAGCTTAGCACTGAATATTATTTTTTTTAGAAATTAACTCTTGTAAAAGCTGTGTCTTTTATCAACAAAATTTACTCAGACAGCAATTTGAAGTAGCACACTTAATGAAAACTTGTCTGTTTTCAATCTATTTATCTATTATTTCATATTTTCTTCTACTCAAGATGTTTTTTTAATCAAATTTAAAACAAGGCATCATTAAGTGAAGAGAAACCAGCTGTTGAACTTCAGTTTTAAATGACATATCAATCACAAACATAGATTCTGGTTAACATGTGTTCTAGTATAGCATAAATGGCCAGAGAAGACCACAATGAATAGGGAGTAACTTTTTAGAAAAAGAATTGTGTTATAGAAAAGTATTATGATGCAAAAATACATGCATACATGCACTGTCTAATTTTCTTTTCATGTTTTACAGGAGATGGTTCACTATAGAGAATAGTCAGTTGTTATACATGAAGCGGGGATCACGAGAATACTCAATAATGGAGGAGGACATCAGACTGTGTACTGTCAAACTGGTGTACGAGACGGACCGAAGGTTCTGCTTTGAGGTGCTTTCTCCCACTAGGTAAATATACCAAATGCTCACATAACATGTATTACAAGAATTTGAAGGTAGACAGCACTAAGAGACCATTTATGTGGTAGGAGTAAGTTATGCTATTTGTAATTCAGAAGTTGAGAGCTACTACTGAAAGTTTTCGTTCTGTTTGTTAAAATTATTTTATATTTGTGTTGACGAATTTGGTAATTTGAATAGGAAGTAATTCTAGGTATAATAGGTTTTGTATACATATTTTTGGGAGTAAAACTAAATGGCAGGGTATCTAATTTTAACTGCTATCTTCAGATCTCACATGTTACAAGCTGAATCGGATCAGAACCTTCAGTTTTGGTTGAACAATATCCAGACAGCCATCACCAAAGCTTACAAAGCCATGGAACACAGGAGTCACTCACTGGTTAGTACTGGACTCGGTCTAGACTCCAAAATGAAAGAAATGGTTACCTTTGAAATAGCCTCCAGATAAAAATAAAAAGTTATCTGCTATAATTTTGTAAAATTGCATTTTTGCCTTCTTGTACCATGTTTTTTCTTTGGATTTTAAGCTGAACAGATTTGTTAAAGGAAAAAAGAGTTGTCTTTGTCTGCCATATTAGTATTCCCGTAGACTGTCATTCTCAAGCCACTATATAAGCCTCAGTTTTGTTCAGAGTTCATTGTATTTCTCTTCACTCAAATTGCCTGACATCTGTTCTGTTGTCTTTATGAAAGATTTGATTTTGACAATATGACTTCTTTATGGTGTATGCTTAATTTACGAGTCAGTTCAGCTTTAATTTTTGCATGTTAGAGAAAGAAATATGAAAATGTGATTGAGTATGTATGTGAGTCACATGATTATTGAGCCATTTGATAAATAAGAATTTATTCATATACTGGAGTTTTGTAGATAATACACAAGATTTGTTTTTGTGTACAGGACACAGATGAGCCCTTACAGGGGAATTCTTCCGTCCCCTCCAGTCCAAATCTTACATCCACCCCTGACTCTCAGCAAAAACAGCCCAGCAAAGCTCAACAGTAAGTTTTCCTTTCAGAGCAATTTGTTTAAAAAAACATGTTTCAGGATAATGTAAGTTTAATAAATAATTGATAAGAACTTGAAAATTATGTATTTTGAAGATAAAAAAAACTGTTTTCATTAAATGACATCCCATTGACACATGTTTATGATGTAAATGGATTGTAAAAAAATATTTGTAGCTACAGTTTGATTTGAAAAAGAAATTGTTTCTGTACTCTCTATTTTTCTCCTGTTGTGTTATAGGAGGATGGACCAGTTAACTGCTATCCCAGGTAACAGTCATTGTTGTGACTGTGGGTCCCCAGAACCACGCTGGGCCTCCATCAATCTGGGGGCCACTCTATGTATCGAGTGCTCTGGCATACACAGGTTTGTGTACTCTCGAACTTTTGTTTTCTAAAAAAATTTGCAACCTTCGTAAAATTAATTCCTTTGCCTCAGATGTTGGGGGATTTAGTTTATTGCTTAATCAGTTTTTGTGAATGGGAATTTTAGTGTTTGTTGATGTTTTTTTTAACAGGAGTTTTGGTGTTCACATGTCAAAAGTGCGCTCCATTACACTAGATTCATGGGATCCAGAGCTGTTAAAAGTCATGGCAGAATTAGGGAACGATAACGTAAACAGAATTTACGAAGCTAATTTGAATGATGCGGTGGCAGTAAAGGCCACGCCTGAATGTAACAGGTTTGTACAGGGACTTATATCTCTATCTATCAGGCCCTATCACTAACATCAGCCATGTCTTAATCCATATAATGGACATCATACAGATTTGTGTTTATTGTATGTCTATCCCAGTATTTTGATAGCTGGCATAGATTAAATAATCTATAATCTCAAAGTTAAGAGAATGCTTATTTAAAGAGTTTTATGGCTCCATGTAGATGCTTTATTTTTCTGTAACCACATGAAGCAGAACTTCAACAGACAAGGAGTGAAAACATGAACTTTTTGCACTATGCTATCTCTGTTGCTAGTGTTTCATTCTTTTTCGGTATTTTCTGGTATCATTGTATCGGTATATTGTCACACATAAAGTTACACTTAAGTATAATAATAATTTATATATGGAATAAGCTTACCTAATCTTATCTATATTTTACATTTTGATAAACAAGATTTTTAATCATGTCACGTATACCGATGTATAATCAGATGCCATATGTTTTACTAAACAGATCAATCCGAGAATCATTTATACGTGCAAAATACTTAGACAAGGCATTTGTAAGCAAATTACCTGGACCAAAATCCTCAAATAAGGTCAAAGGTTGGAGTGTCCGGCGGAAACCTAAGCGATCCCCCTCGCGAGATGTCGCCAACTCTCACGATAACTCCGAGGAGGACTCAGATCTCACCAGCGGAATCATGGAAGGTATGACCTTGACCTCATGACCTGACCTTGAATGTTGGTGTTGTGTAATGCTATGATTACCTATAAGCACAAATTTATTTTCATGAGACTAAAAAAGGTACCCAAAAAGTTTTTTTTGTGATTGCATTTTGACTGTATGTAGAATTTGTTCTAATTCTCTCCTCAAAAAATCTTTTGAAGTTTCATTTTGAAATTCCCATACATTTCAAAGTTGCATGTTTTTCAGACCCATGTTCTTTGACAGTCATTTTGCTTTCGCAAATGAAAACGCAAAAAAAAAAAAAGAAAAGAAAAAGAATTACCGCTGCATCATATAATCATATACACATACAAGGTATAAGGATAACAAGAGCTTAATTTATACAAATACATAGCTTTGATATGTGTAAATAGAATATTCTCCAAAATTTGGACCATCTTGTTATCATTGTTAGTAAGTGAAACTTTTGTACTTTTTGTTAAAAGAGTGTTTTTTGCAATACAAGATGGGCCAAATATATCAAGCTGTAATAAGTGTTTCTATACAAAATGGCCTATGTACATGATGCAAAAGAGCTTCTATAGTTGCTAAATCTGTTATGATTATGATGTTTGATAAAATGTATGGGACTTTTGCAGCCCCTGTAGAGGGAGGTAAGCATCAAGCTTTTATCTGCTGATACTGGTGCATCTTCCAAATGTTTGTATACAGCACATTTACTGTTTCTACTGCACAAGATCATTTATAAAAGGGAGACAACTTTGACAATAAATGAATTTGTTGTTTTTCAATTAATGGAAAAAGGGAAGTAATTTAGTTTGGATTAATTTGTGCAGTGTTAACATAATTGACAGCTGTAACAAAATACAAATTATTAATTACCAATTTTTCTGATTGAGAATATGAACAAAGAGGTGCACTGGAAGTAGAAAATATAAATAAATCAAAGGTTATGTAGATCTATACTTACATACTTAATATAAATTGGTTAAATACAAGTAGAAAACTATGCTAGCTATAGAATTTTTAGTTTACCAAATTATAAGCAGACATTCTTGTTCATTTTTACAGGTTTTATTCTTAAAATTAAATTGAACCTTTATTACTGGTACATAAATTGATATAACATACTATTTTATGGAGAGTCCAAGTAGCTTCTTTAATATGATGGTTATTTTTGAAAAAAGAAATACCCCTATGTGAATGCACTTCCAGATTACCAACTCTGTGAACATCAGTACTTAAATCTTTGCAGTACTAACATATTTCCTGCCTTTTGATATTTCATACTAACCCTTAACAATAATGTGACACACTAGCATAAACTAAACAAATCTCCCAGATATAAATCTTGAAAAAAAAATTGTAATAAAAAGAGTATTTCTGACCATTTATTGTATGAAAAAAAACAACATCAGAATACACTATAATTATATATTGTCTGGCGAAATATTCTCATTATTAATAAGGTCACCCATCATATTTAACCATACCATATCTCACAATTGTCCTCTAAAATCCACACTCAAATTTTAAGATTATGTTTTGATATATACATTTGTTAACCTTTGACCCAACAGTTAATATTTATTGCAATGTACCAAGTTGAAAATTTATGTAATTTTAAGTTTTTTTCTAAGCATGTTTATGCATTTTACCCTATGCTTAAATTTTTCTTTTAAATATCACAGCAAGTCTATTGGCTGGTTTGTATTATCCTAAAAGGAGAGCTTATAAGATATGATCTATGTAAAAAGTACCATACTTGCATGTGTTTAATGATCATTCAATTTATCATACAGAACTTGACTGGTACATTTTAAGAAAAAAACGTTATTTTCTCTTTTTTCGCTTCTGCTACTATATTCAATAGAAACGAGATCAATTAGAATATTAATGAGGTTTTGGCCACCTACATTCATTTGATTAATTCTTTGATTTTGTCAAAACTTTAAATGTCAAGTAGACTTTAAAATACAGTGAGAATACTCATGTACACCCAGAAAAGGGCCAATTAAATTCCCTGGTTAAGTTTGTGAGAGTGTAGTACATGTTTTCTGGTTAATCAGACTGTTTTTCTATCTTTTTTGTAGCTGTTTTATCGGTATCCAATAACAGCGGCCGGGATAGTGACAGTGGGCTGGGTGTCAGTGCTGACGTTATTGTGTTTGGAAAGGAAATAGAAAATATTGGAAGAAGTAAGCACACTAGATCTTTTTATTATGAAAAGTTTTGTTTTAGCTAACCTGCAACAATAGCAGAAGTGAGCTATTTTATTTGAAGTTCAGTCTGTTTGGCATCTATTGTAATCTACATGTGTGTTCAGATTTTGAAATTCCAGTATTACTGAGCTTGTAATTTTTAATAAATTTTGTTCAAAGCTTCACTAGTAAAGGTGACTTCAATTTGTTTTTTTTTTTTCTAAAAAGGGAAGTAATTTTAAAAATTAGTGAAAATGGGAAAGTCTTTCATTTCCTTCTATATATTTTCTTTCGTAGGAATGACTAAACAAGTTAAGGCTTTGTTTTATACAGTAGGTTTATATTGTAACCCCTGGATCAGGATAATGCAGTAAAGATTAGAAAGTTTATATAGAATACACTCTTTAATAGAACAACAATTCTCCAGTAAATAAATTGATATGCTTTGTCCATATGTATTGTAAGATCAAACATGTTGGAAGCATGATTTTAGGGTTCACAGTAGGAAATCAAATTTTTTAACTAGCATATATTAGGTATATTCTTCAAGGCTTTTGTCTAAATTTTAACTGACATTTATTATGATTTAAGCATCTTTCCATAATTGTTTAAGTCATGCCTTATGATAATGTCAGAACTAATAAGACTTTATTTCAAAAGATGCTGAAAATTACGTTTTCAATTTTTCAAGATACATTTGTCTTTAAAACCAAATATCAGATGTACTTTTTAGGTCACCTGAGTAAAACTCAGGTGACCTATTGCTATCTGTTTTTCGTTTGTCATCATGCGTTGTGCATTAACATTTGAACATTTTCAGCTTCTTCTCTGAAACCACTGAACCAATTTCAACCAAATTTGGCATAAAGCATCTATGGGTGAAGTGGAACAAAAATTGTGAATTTCTCCCTGCCCCCCCCCCCACAGTTGTAAAATTAATGCAATCTTTAAAAATCTTCTTTACTCCTTCAAGCAGTCAAACTGTTTGTATTGTAATCACACACAAAATTGTGAAATTCAAGGCCCTGGGGTCAGGGATTCTAGTGCTAGGGCGGGGCTAAAATGAGTATACAGTAACTTTTGAACTATTGTTCCGATATAGCAAAGTTATTTTGGATCCCCAGCTATATAAATTTAACGAATTCCTAATACCGATATAATGAATTACGGATATAGCAAAGTAATTTCAGAGGTCCCAGCGACTTCGTTATAACCGAGTTTTACTGTATAGTGAAAATGCATTATTTCTTTGAAAATCTTCTTCTCTGCTCCTGGGTATTAAATAAACTAACTTGGTACATAATTATGATGAGCAAGAGTGCCTCTACCAAAATTGTGAATTTTATGGCCCCAGGGTCAGAAGTTCTAGTGGCAGGGCGGGGCTATATAGATTATATAGTGAAAATGAATTGTTTCTTTAAAAATCTTCTTCTCTGCTCCTAGGTATTAAATAAACTAACTAAGTACATAGTTATGATAAACAAGAGTGCCTCTACCAAAATTGAGAATTTTATGCCCCCAGGGTCAGGGGTTCTAGTGGCAGGGCGGGGCTATATAGATTATGTAGTGAAAATACATTAATTCTTTGAAAATCTTTTTTTCTGCTCTTGGGTATTCAATAAACTAACTAAGTACATAGTTATGATGAGCAAGAGAGCCTCTTCCTAAATTTTGAATTTTATGGCCCCATGGTCAGGGGTTCTGGTGATAGGGTGGTGCTCTATTGATTATATAGTGAAAATACATGAATTCTTTGAAATTTTTTTTCTCTCTTCCTGGGTATTAAGCAGATGAACTACCTTTATAGTTGTGATGAGCAAGGGCCCTTCTTCCAGAATTGTGAATTTCAAGGCCCCAGGGTCAGGGGTACCATATGGAGCTGGGGCTCTACTTATATACTGAAAATGAATGAATTGTTTGAAATCTGCTCCTTGGTATTAATGAAATATTTTTGATAAGCAAGGGTGCCTTTTCAAAAATTGTGTATTGTGTGGACCTAAGTTCAGGGGTTCATGTGTGGTATGGGACACTACTTATTATTGTGAATATTAATGATTAGTTGAAATGTATTTTTTGTTCCCCTACCCTGCCTATGGGTATTAAGTTACCAGACTAAGCAACTGCAAAGTATATAGTTATGATGATCAATGGTGCCTCTTTCAAAATTGTGAATGCCATAGCATCTGGCTTAAAACATGAACCAAATTCAATCACTTGAAAGTTGTTGCATGATGCTCAGGGGACCTATAAGGCCCATGGGCCTCTTGTTAGATGTATGCTGGTCTTTTTCTTTGAGTAAAAATCGGAGTAACTGCCCAAAATCTTAGAAAGTTTTCTCATAGTGTAAATAACATATTAAGAAGTTGTACTTCACACACAACAACCTTTCTTGTAGCTTTTGAATTGGTCAAAATAAGTCTCAACTTATTAAGAGTTCAATCTTTTACAAACAAATTTCCAGGTATAGACATTGAGAGTTCAGAGGGATCAGATTTAGAAGATGGAGATGACACAACTTCTACGACTTCATGGGAGGACATGAGTAAATTGGACCCCAATCTGCTGCTGTATAAGGCAGCCCAGGCCCGCAACCTCCCCGTCATGTTAGAGGCCCTGGCAAACAGAGCTGACCCGAACTGGGTCAACCAGGACGATGAGGGAAAGACACCCCTAATGAAAGCTGTAGACACTGTAAGTTACAATGTCAGAAAACTGTAGACACTGTAAGTTAAAATGTAAGAACTGTAGGCACTGTAAGTGGGAATATCAAAAAACTGTAGACACTGTAAGCTAGAATGTCAGAAAGCTGTAAACACTGTAAGTTAGAATGTCAGAAAGCTGTAGACACTGTGAATGAGAATGTTAGAACAAAGCTGTAAACATTGTATGTGGGAATGTCAGAAAGCTGTAGACACTATAAGTGGGAATGTCAGAAAGCTGTAGACGCTGTAAGTGGGAATGTCAGAAAGCTGTAGACATTGTCAGTGGAAATGTCAGAAAGCTGTAGACCTATAAGTGGGAATGTCAAAAAGCTATAAACATTGTAAGTGGGAATGTCAGAAAGCTGTAGACATTGTAAGTGGGAATGTCAGAAAGCTGTAGACACTGAAAGTTAGAATGTCAGAAAGCTGTAGACACTGTAAGTGGGAATGTCAGAAAGCTGTAGACACTGTCAGTGGGAATGTCAGAAATCTGTAGACACTGCATGTTACAATGTCAGAAAGCTGTAGACACTATTAGTTAGAATGTCAGAAAGCTGTAGACACTGTGAGTGGGAATGTTAGAACAAAGCTGTAGACACTGTGAGTGGGAATGTCAGAAAGCTGTAGACACTGTGAGTGGGAATGTTAGAACAAAGCTGTAGACGCTGTGAGTGGGAATGTCAGAAAGCTGTAGACACTGTGAGTGGGAATGTTAGAACAAAGCTGTAGACTCTGTGAGTGGGAATGTCAGAAAGCTGTAGACACTGTGAGTGGGAATGTTAGAACAAAGCTGTAGACTTGTGAAATGTCAAAAAATGTAGACACTGTGAGTGGGAATGTTAGAACAAAGCTGTAGACTCTGTGAGTGGGAATGTCAGAAAACTGTAGGTACCATGAGTGGGAATGTCAGAAAACTGTAAGTACTGTGAGTGGGAATGTTAAATCAAAGCTGTAGACACTGTAAGTGGGAATGACAGAAAGCTGTAAACACTGTATGTGGGAATGTCTAAAAACCTGTAAACACTGTAAGTGGGAATGCCAGAAAGCTGTGGACACTTAATTATAAGTGGGAATGTCAGAAAGTTTTAGACACTTTAAATGGGAATGTCTGAAAAGCTGTAGATACTGTAAGTTGAAACATTAGAAAGCTGTAGACACTTAGTCAGGATGTTCAGGTATATGAAGGAAAACATGCTTCTTATGAACTTCCTGGGATATTTTTTATTCACTATAGCACATCATAAAAAATGTGACCATGTAGACAAAAAATTGTGTATAATAGTTTTGTTATGTGTTTTACTGTAGAAGTTGTCAACATGAACCTGTAATCTGTTATTCTAAAAAAAGGAAAACAGCGAATATGTATCAGATGATGTCCTTATGTTTTGAATTCTTATGTTTTGAATTCTAATTGTCAGGGATCATTTTTTTCATTCTATGTTCATATCTGCAGGGTTCTTTAACAGTAACTGAATTTTTGTTGTTGAATGGTGCTAAAGTTGATCGCAAAGACAAGAAAGGGAGAACCCCTCTCCACCATGCCACTATCAAAGGACACACAGGGTAAGGATAGGGCATTTCTCAAAGAACCAAACTCATACAAAACTACTCCCATGCAACCTGAGATTTCATTTATTTTACCTTTTTTTAACCTCGTGAATCAGTTTTTTATGAAATAGATTTTTTTTATAGACAAGTTTGTCAGTTCCTGAAGAGAGGAGCAGATTTACATGCTGAGGATGACAGTGGACAGGTCAGTTATAGCACCTATAAAAACACTGGCAATCATTTTGTCTGGACTTTATACTCGATTGTTATATTGATGTGATGATTATGTATGGAATGTTTGGTTGATATATTATTTGATGTGAGCCTTCTTTTATATTTCTCTTTCCTATAGGATCCTCTAAAGATAGCAGTCAATGCTGCCAATGCTGATATTGTAACACTGTAAGTACATTTTAAGTACATTTATAGTTAAGTCTGATGGAGATTATTTTTATGGTCTATATATGTGTTACCTCAAATATATACAAACAAATGTCAAACAAGTTGTAGAAAGTAGATTTTTTTTATATACACTGGATTTGTATATTCTTATAAAATTTAAAAGTTCAGATTGATATAAAGTACACTGCAATAGTAAATAGATAAATAAGAATATTCTTATAATGATTTTCTTTCTTTTTCCTCATACTTTGCTCTAATTGTCCAAGGGACACGTTTTTTTTCTTTGGTATACTTATAAATTATTACATTTGAGCATCAGCACAACAGTCTTGCACACTGGACCAATTTGTAAAATGATCCTTTAAAACCTAGAATGAGAGCACTTCTTTCTATACTCTACCAACAATAAAAGTCACATGAGTTATAAATATGACATATTTTATTTTAGATTGAGATTAGCCAAGTTAAATGAGGACATGAAAGAAGACGGAGGAAATCCAGGTGAGATGTGATCTCAGAGATTTATATTCCTTTATTGTAAAATTGGATGCTATTCATAAGGGAGAATATGGTACATTATGTGACTGTGACTGAATGACTGTTCATTTTCTATTCAATCATAATGTACCTAGGCTTTTTGAATGATGGGAAGAACAGAAATTAACATTTTTAAATTTACTAATAAGCATTCAGTTAAGTTGCTTCTACTGGTACTCAAATCATGTTTTAACAAAAGTGTCTGTGATGTGTTTAGTCTTATTCAGCATTGTTCACGTGTATGTTCTTGTAATTGTTGATGAAAAAAGTTAACATACAACCCTGTCCTCATTTTCCACAGGAGATGAAACATTTAATGATGTATTTAAAGACTTCACTCATATGGCCTCTGAGAATCCAGAGAAATTGAAGCGCAAGGACAATGCAGATTAACACGATGTGTACATCCCCCTACTGACCAGCAATCGCCACCTCCCTGGGGGGTAATTACCACCCTCCCTGACTATCCTGTGGAGCAGCAACAGTCCATTTTGTGTTCTGTTTACATTTCCAGCAGTTAGCAACATTTCTGTTATTGTATATCGCCATTTGTTTTTTTTTTTTGATAAATATTTGCATTGCTTACCAGAATATCTCTGTGATTTTTTTTATTGAATCTTGAAGATGTACATATTTTTCAGTATATATTTATTGCTAGCTATGCTTATCCTTGCATTAGTTCAGTTACATGACTGAAGAAACTAAATACATTGTACATGCTGTGTTTTTTTTTTTATTATCGCTACAAAAAATGTCTATTTTGAGATTTGCTAAATGTTTCTTAATCGCCATCTATCAGATATCTGTATAACAGTTCATATTTTTAACAAGTTGTCAGATTGCCTTAGCATGCAAGTAAGAAGATGTATATTTTTTTTGTTTAACATACATGTATAATTTCATTCATTTCTGTTACACATAAATGCAGAATTTTTCAGAAATTAACCTATTAAAGTTGTAATGGAGGTACCACACTCAATCAATTATCTGTATAATACTGTTTCAGTAGTATATATATTACCCTCCAAAATAGTGGGGTCTCCTCATTTGTTTCTCGTAACCATGATAACAAATCAATTTTGTTTTTATAAGAAAATGAATATTGTATGTCATTATTTGGTGCATTATGTACAATCGACGGTGTCTCAGATTAATGTACTCTTTTTTTTTGCATTTCTTCTTGATCAATTTTTATCACAATTAATTCATGATTATTTGTAGATTTCATGAGCCAGCTTTTTCTGATCAAATTTCCTATTGTATATCTGTTTGTCTTGAATTCTGTCAATTAATATTTCATTACGTACTTATCCAGACTAAGTGGTCTTTTTTTGTAGCAAATAAGACTCGAAACACCCATGGGAACCTCTTTTCAATTGAAGATGAATAATATGTAGTAGAAATAGGAAGGTGACAATTGAATTGATCTGCATTAAACCATCCTTAATGATTTTAAATTCAAGCTGTTTCAAATTGTCAGCAGGAGTAAAAGTGTGCCAAATTAAGAAAACATTTCTTTTTTATAACGAAATTAATGACTCCAACTATAATTAGAATGATCTTGCAATCATCCTTCATGATTTTTGTGATATATAGATTCACCTGACTTATGGCCCCCAAGACTGGGGTTTGGTCTCAATAAAGGGGCAAAGTTTTGTCAAGGGAAGACTTATTGTCAAGATTAATATTAGGGCAAACATTATATTGACAATAAACACATTCCTGTGAATGATACAGCAGTTCATCAATTAGTTAATACAGAACCTTGCTCGTGGCTCTATAGCTTCCAAGTCCTCAGGACAAGAGGGGGGCTACCATGGCTTCAGTAGTGAGTCAACTGTCAACATTCAACAAAGAAACATATGGACTTCCAATAAAGTGGCAAAATTACAGTGGGAAGAATTCATATCTTGCTTCAATGTACTGTGATTGAAAACTGTAAGTCAGGACTGTAAGCTTATGTCCACATTGATTGTTTTCATTTTCATTTGTTCAGAGAGAGAAATATGGCTCAGGTGAGCTTTGTGGCATCTAAGCCTCTATTTTTACCTTCCTTGTTGATGTGCAATATGTATAGATAATACTGAATTATCCTTTTCCATGTGTGTACTAATGAGATGCGAGTCCAAAAGACATAGAATTTGTGTGTGTGTGTGTGAAAACAGATCTTATTTTTCCATTTAGAAGTGCCATTAAATTTATAAGAGCATGGGGATTTGGGTTAGTGTAAGCATACATGTTCTGTCATGTCTACAAAATTTATCCTTATTTTTGTGTAGAAGGGATGCAGATCATTAAAATTAGTTACTAAAGTTTTTTTTTTACCCACAGAGCTGACCAGAAAAAGTAAAATAAACTCACTGATAACTCTGAGCATTATGACAAATATTATTTAAAATGATTTAGATTATAATTTTTTTTTATTAAGCTTTAGTGGAATCAAGTTTTCTGTTGAAAGAAAATATTATGATCAATAAGAGTGCAGTAACCATAGCTTTACTTGTTTTGCCATGATAAAATAATGTCAGTTTGTTTTTGCTTAATACAATTTATACATGTGTAACATTTTCTAGCACAATTTTAGCTTAGAACTGCTGTTAATTAAGTACTTTATACACTTTGGTATGATGACGTAGAGTGGTATGATGTCAGATTACTCCACATATTAAGTGTTCACGCATCGGAAAAGGTTACTTAAATAGAAGATTGTTCCTCTGGATTGAGATAGTACATCTGTTTTCTAGTATATGGAGATTTTCTTTGTGTGCGTGTGTTTGTTTAGATCTGTTGCTTAGTGGTGTGTTCCTTTTCTACAAAATGTCTAGTCATTTAACTAGCTTCGCTGATATCAACATTGTATGTAACATACTTCCCTCTCTTTGAAACAAATAAACCAAATAAGCTTCCAAAAGAGTTTTGTCATTTTTTTATTGATCAAATTATGGATTTTTAACTTGTCAAGCAGATATTCAGGAATTTATTAAGGAATTTATTAATGTTAAAATTATTCTGGTATTTACAATATTTTTCTTAATGAGATTTAAAGGAAAAAATCGATATTAAGGAATTCTTTAGGAGTTATAAAAAATTAATCCTCAAATGTAGACATCTCTAATTAGTTCGGGAGTTGATGCTTTGTGTGATATTTCTGCTAGCTTTGGTACAAGTCGAGACTGGCACTGCCAAGCTTGGAATGCCCGTTCTGTGCCATTTCCGCTAGCTTTGGTACAGGTCGAGACTAGCACTGCCAAGCTTGGAATCCCAGGGTCCCCTGTAGGACTCCTGTAGGGAGAGCCGGAGGGGGCGACTGGAATTACTTTGACGTGATGCACACCTGGTGTGAGAGATACTGGGAGACGTCGATCCAGACGCCATGGAGTAGGAACAGCTCGGCATCATCCAGTTCAACGGAGCCAGATAGCGATTCTCCTCAGCCTCAAATCTGTAATTTAAAACAAAATCTGATTTAATTCTTTTGTAGGCCTTTAAACAAATTAAAATGTGCTATCAAATTGCTTGAAATTTGGAAAAATTGAACAAAAATAAACTAAAAATTCAATGAAACAACAATAAATTAGATGAATAGAGTACCGATATCCATTCATTAAACATTTTTTTCCTAAAAAGTGTGTAATTGCTTGGGCTCAACATCTCGGCAGTTATTACCAACCTGTAAAGTGCTTTCTGTTCCAGCTGTATGGGAATCCACGCCGTCCTCTTCCCTGGGCAGTCTCTGGCTGTCACATCCTCTGACACACGGCGTCCGTTCAGGGTGTAAACCTTGATATTCTTATTTGCCTAATAGGAAGTTTGAATTGTTATCAATGTATTCAATTATTAATGAAATAATTTTAAAATACTAGTATTTATAATGGAATGCAATATACAGTTGAGCTTCAATTTCTTAAGCACTGATATCTTGAATACCATGGATATGTCTTAAGTAATTTAGAAGTCCCAATCACTTTTCCTCGAATACTCGGAGTCGCCCGCGTGACGCAGTGGTTAGAGCGTCTGCTCTAGAGTCGCGAAGTAAGGAGTTGATCCTTACGTCGCGGGTTCGAATACCACTGTGGGACGTGGAGACCGGTCCTTCGGAGAAGACCGTAAAAATCCGAGGTCCCGTGTCGCGTAGGTGCTGGCACGAAAAAGATCCCTCCCTGCTCAATGGCCCTGAGTGCCGAATAAAGGACAAAATTTGCAGCTCTCCACCGGCATGTGGTGGCGTCTCCATGTGAGTGAAAGATTCTCGAGAGGGACGTTAAAACAATTTACAATCGAATACTCAGATCATATCGTTAGATTTTTATTCCAATCTCGCCGATATATGGCTGAAATATTGCCGATTCGGCGTAAAACATTAATCAATCAATCAATCTTATTCCAATCGAGTTTGAGATAACGAGGTTTAAGTGTATATTAATGCATAGTTTGTTTTGAGAAATAACTAAAAAATAAGATTTTCAAATTATTAACTTACCTCGGTGGTGACGTGACCACTCTTTCCTAGATTGTATGCAACTTGTCTACACAATAGTTGATATGTTGTTTCGCTGACTTGAATTTGATTGGCTAGAAAATCGTAATTATCTCGTAATTAATGTTCTTAGAGTTGGCTGCTTTTAGCTACCCAATGAAATACTTAATCTAGTATGTTCACTTTAAAGTTTAAACTTACGCTGCGCATTTTGCACGATCTTTTTGGCAACTTCTAAAATGTCCCCGCAAATATTGAACCGCGGTCTTGGAAAACCAACCTGTCTACTGTAGGCAACACCTGTAAGAAAGAAAAAAGAAAAATATTTTTACAGTCGGACTTCAGTATCGCGAACCTCACTTTCTCGAATACCATGGATATATGTCAAGGTTTTAACTCGAATACTCGGTCCCAAGGTAATGTGGTTTGATTTGATTGTAATTTTTGAAATTCGAAGGAAAGTTTCAACAGATAACTATAAATTATATTGACCAGCAGATAAAACTCAGGCTTACCGGTGTGAATTCCCATGCGGAGCCGCAATTTTGTCTCGGGGCCTGTCTGGAATTCTAAATCGCTACTGATTGACATCAAATCTAGTGCCATGTTGACAATTTCTGAAGCGTGGCGAGTTGTCTGTGCCGATGTAATACCTGCAAAATCATGTAATATACTTGTAATTGTGAATGATTGTCAATAAATATCCAATTTACAGTTGTACCAAATACTGTTTAACGTATCCCACTCTGTGTTGTTGCTAAAATTTTCAAATCTTTATAGGAATCTGATAATAGCGAATGTCAATTACACTATTGTTTTGATTACCAAAATGGATTTATCGTTTGCAAAAGAGTAATTTTGTACAGAAAAAGGTATACCATCTAGGAGCTGTATTTTTGTTAAAAGTATTGTTATACCCGCGTGATGCTCTAGGTTAGAGCGTTTGTTCTAGAGTAAGAAGTTGATCATTTTGTCGCTGGTTCGAATCCCAAAACTCAAAAAAAAAATTCTCAAAGGGACGTTAAACAAACAAAAATATATTTTCAACTGTAGTTTCACTGTCTAGTTAGGAGGGTATGTCAGGGCATCAACAATAATATACCCTCCTAACTAGCGATATTTCAATTGTGAAATAAAATTGTAGATTTAGACTTTAAAAATGTAGATAAATAGATTTAAATGACATGATGACTTCCAAATTTCATTATATTGCATATTTGGCCTCCTTAGCGTCAGACACAGAGACAGATGCGCACGAGAATTGCATGCGTATTAGGCCTCCTTAGCTCCCGACCTATCGACCTGCCTAATTTACATTCCGGCAGAATTATCAAGAAATAACTACCCCTAACTTTCAAAGAGTTATCACAGAGAAAAAAATTAGAAATGGAAATAGAGCGATATCAATGCTTAACTAACGTCAGTGAAATTTTTATACTGAAACTTATCGCAAGTCAACGAATCTTTGAATTATACTGTTGATTACAAGTAAATGCGACGAATTTTGGATTCTTATTTTCATCTCATCTGTTGTTTGAAAATATTCTTTTCACAAAAGAGGACTTGTTTACTCTTCATTAGCTACAGTTCTGCAGATAACCATAAGCAAGTCTACGCCTGTGTTAAAAAATCTCAACATTTCAGGATTTTCCTGACGAACACGAAACTTACCGGAGATAATGGTGAAAGAGTCCGCCTCTCTACCCAAGACAAACACATCATACAGTTGTATCCGCTCATCAAACAACTTCATCAGGTACGACACCAGGTTCACCATCTCAGAAGCCGTGAAATACTTCATAATTCGAGAAAATCCAACAATGTCTGATCGAAATATCGTTACTTCGTTCGACAAGGACGGATTGGATCGCTTACAGGACAGTTTCTTCGTTATCTTGTCGTATATGCTGTATGTCTCGTGAATTGTTCCCATCGGTACACTCTTCTGTTTGAACCGATTTAACGACGATATTCTCCTCGAGGTTCGAACCGGTCGATCCGTTTCCTCGCCGCCATCGGACAGTTCAGTGTCTGAAAAAGATACTTGTACCGGCTCGCACTGAGAGTCTGGTCTAAACGCCGAGGACATCAAAGACATCCTGGAGCCTTCCGAGACAACTTCGCCGAAATTCGACCTTGGAATGACCTCACTGAGTATGGACTTAAACTCCACTTTTTCCTTCATCAGTTGATCGGTTACCATGTTGTATCGTTGTGATAAATTATGGACCAGCACAAGCTTACGCCAGTACTCGACAAAATGCCAAGAACAGATGAATGGTAGGCTTAGGAGAACAAAAAAATACATGGACTGGACAATTATTGACCATTTATATTCGGACTGAGTAAACTTTAGCAAAAGTTGTAGGTGCTGACTTGATATGTCGTTTATTTCGTTAACAGTCGACAAATATTCTTGAAGCATCGCTGTTGAACACAAGTCGGATGATCCATTTGTTGAAAGTTTGAACCTCTCTATCAAGAGAATGTCCAGCTGTTTTATTGAAACACGTGACTTTTCCTTTAAAAAGAAAGACAACAGGTGCCCCTTTATGTAATTAACCTCATGAAGAAAATGATGCATCTCGGTGTGATCATTCGAAAAACAGTTCCAGTACAGTTTGACCAAAACGTCAAAAGCAGCGTAAGAAGAACGTATGTATTTTAAAGACTGGACCACTAGAGAGCCAATCTTTGGAAGAGCTGCAGTATGCAAGTTCTGGAATGTTGTTTCAGCACAAGGATAAGACGAAAAGGCACTTAGGGTAGACCCATTTATGGCGGGGTTAAAGCTGTTGTTTTGCGGGCTGGACTTGACAATCGCAGTGATTACTTCAAACAAGTGATCTTCACTTAGACACCTGTGTTTACTTTCGGAGAGAAGATGCAACATGCGCGTTTCACAGTCTATGTTCATCAAAAAACAGTGGAAACCATGAATCACCCGCGTTGTCGAGGAATGCAGTTTCACTGTTTCTTCCAATATTTGTATAGTCTGTAAAGAAATTCTTCACAGATGAACATAGTACCGGTACAAGTTTTCTAGAATATAATATTTCTAGGCTATATAACTTTAGGCTGTACAGGACAAATTTGGTAAAAATAACATGGTTATCTTAATTGAAACTACATTTCTTCTACTCTTGATACTAGTATCGAAAACATTTTGGACAAGAGTAATTGAAACAAATCCTAATCAAGATACATGTAAAAAGTTAATTGAAATCTTTATAAGAAAGGCAGAATGACCATACACGGTCGTTGTAGAGGAGTAATGTTTACCTCTTCTAGTTCCTTGCTGGAGATCAGATAGTGCACGAGATCTATGATACAGGGCACGGATAACAAGACGTACACAAAGAAGAGAGCGCCCAAACAAGCTTTTCTCTGGATGTTCCAAACCGTGACCGACTTCTCCTGCATCATGGATTTCTTCTTCCTACCTTTGAATGAAAGAAACGATGCCAGTACATACTAAAAATACTGTAACAAGCATTGCGGAGATGACAGAAAGGGCCATCCATAACTCGGAAAGTTTTTGGAAAGATATTCTTCTTAGCCAAAATAAGGACTTTTTTCAACATTACGTGCATAATATGCTACTGTATAAGAGATAGATGAAAGAGAAGAACGTAACATTGTAAGAATGGTAGCATTATTATATGGCTATGTATTAACAACTGGGGTACCTATACTGTGGTCCAGTTTCTCCAATGTACTATGCAATTCTCGTCTGCTCTCAGTCTCTGGCATACTCGACGGCCTCCGGGGAAAGAAGCGGGAGGTCCTTTTGTACATAGTTCCACTGCAAAAAAAAAAACAACAACAACAATGTACTTAGGAATAATTGATTTTTTTCATTAACAGATATGACAAGACTATGAGTCACAGCAATGCAGTATTTCATCTTTGAGGTTTTACAGACTGTATTCGTTAACGGCCAGTCAGCAACTAAAAAATACGACAAACAAGATGACTCCGGCTTGTCGTCGTCAATTTTCTTATTTATGAAACATCATTGCATTATCACCTGCATAATTATGGTGTTTATATCTCCCAATAGATTCGGTACACGACAGCATATAAATATTACTAATACTATACGTATTGTTACTGATTGATACTGTTTTACTGATAAATACACTGTACACATGCAGGGGCTTACAGTAAGTGTGACTGGCCAAAGGGATCGTTATCTTTCGTGAATTCAAATACTTTTTTTTTTCTTGACGTTGAGCTATTACATTTTCTCTGTATTTAGTTTATCATAAAAGAATTCGTTATTTACTTTTCTTAACCTTGATATTGTGCAAAGAACTTCGGACCTTGTTTTGGCAGACTCCAGAGCTCTGAACAACTTGCGTAATCACTCATTTCAGTTATCACCCAGTTACATATTAATACTAGGGATGTCAACGAATATTCGAATATTCATTCGATGAGTTGATATTCGAATATAAATTATTTAATTTATGATTCGAATATTCGTTTTTAAGCATTAAAAAGAAAGAAAAACCTGGCAAGTTTCATTATAAATTGAATCTAGTTTGTAAAAGATTAAATGACACTCTTCTTGGATTACCTTAAAGGTGTAAATAGTGTATCTGTTAAAGTAATTCATTCATTTGTTCACTTAATTAGTGGTCTAATTGTGCCAAGTACTTACAATCAGCTTGTATTGTTGTAAGGACACAGTTTTACAGTAAACACATGAATCCCTTGTTTATGTAAATATCATTAAAATAAATTATCAGGAAAGTAATCAGCAAAAAGTAATTTTTTCTCCATTAGTTAATTGTTCTGCTTGGTAAAAATTCATAGGAGTTATCAGTGTTGACTTTATTAAGATGGTCAACTAATTTGAAACATATCAAAATAATCTTTAGAATTTTCAAAAAAAAAATCATTACATTTTGGATGTGTACATGTACTCTTCATATAATAGATAATTAAAAATATATAATTGTGTAGCATTTACCAAACTCTACACATAAGTTTTTATTCCAAGATAATGGCATAAAACCTATACGGATTGACAGGGGAGTGAAAATATATATTTTATAATGCAAGATATTTATCTTATCGAATATTCGAATATATTCGAATACTCCTATCGAATATTCGAATATCAATTATTAAAAATTTTGACATCCCTAATTAATACATTTACTTCTTATAAGTGAATACAAGGACTTGAAATTTTGAAAACCACCAAAAGCCTATGAAGCATATGGAGATAATGAATAGTATTCAAGATCAAAAGTCTATAAAACAATACAAAACAGGAGCAGAGCAAACATGGACCTCCCCAACATTAGACATGGGATTAGGGGCCATGGTGAAGTGAGCATCCCCTGCCGACCGGTCACATCCGCCGTGTGCCCCTTGTTATGATCGGGAAATAACGGAAAAATCCGTCGTCAATTCAGTATAAACAATTTACTAACAGTTATAGTAAGAAAAACGTCAGTCAGCATTTGACTCAATGATATATTTGCTGATAAGGCCATGTATCTACCATAGAACTTACGAAATGATGACTTTAAACGAGACCGTCGATATTCTTGTTTCATCAACTTGTTTGTCAATAATTTACCTCGTTTTAGAAATTGTTCATATGTAGAGCATGCGCTTGCGTATCGAATCAACTGACAAATAAATCCCGTATGCAGGTATATTGCTGCATAAGTAAGGGAAGTTGACGATTGAAAGGTCATCACGTTTATCTTGTGACACGAAAGCGGTGTTTTTCTTTGAAGTTTACTGTTCTATATTAGCAATACAGAACGGCACTATGGTGGGCGGAGCTACTTTCCGTTCTGTACTGGCCCTATATACTGTCTTGTATTAGCCAACTATTCTGTATCTAAAATACAGCATGGTCTAAAAATAAATATGGTTCAATTTATCAAAAGCACGTACAAATAGTAAATGCTGATGTTTTCCCATTATAAATTTTAAAGAAATATTTCTCTGTGAATGTAAAATATCAAAATTTCTCAGTCACTTTTAAAAACTTATTCCACACAGAATCTGCACATAATTTTTCGATCCAAACGAAAAGGGAAATTCGCAATAATAGAAAACATCCACTCTCCTCGTGCAAACTCGTTCAAGACAACAGCTGTTCAAGTCCATTTTTACGCGTTTTTATTTTTAAAAAATTCATCTTAAATCCTTATCGCTGACGACAGCCGCACGTATCTTTCACTTCGTTTTTAATGTCGCAATGCAATTAGAAAATAAAAATAAGTGAAATCAAAGTCCATTGAAGAGTTTTCTGTATAATATCCTGATTTTGTAAATCCATGCAGTTAAACCGGGATTTTAAGACCCCTGAAATAAATTATGATAAATCTCCATCTACAACAGACCACAACAATAAGTTAACGGTTAAATCCTCCACTTAGCCATAAAGACTGATCATCACTCGATTACGTTTTTCCCATTAAATTGTCAAAACTAATCTGACCGAATCTTGCGTTTTCCGTGGAAATATATATTCTACGGGTGCGTACTCCCCGTCGGGGCCTCATCTACAGAACTCTGGCGGAAGTTTGGATGCTGCACAGTTATAAAGTGGGCGGAGCTATTTTTGATTGATCGTGTCACAAATCATTTAGAGAACTCGACAGGTTCTGTATCGTAGATACAAATTGTGGAGACTCGTGCTACGCACTCGTCCACCCCCAAATTTGTATCTACGATACAGAACCCGTCTCGTTCTCTAAATAATACATAGAGCTTGGTTGGTAGATTATCATTAACGTCTTTTTCAAGTAAAATAACCAAATATGAGACAGATGTGACAGAATCTGTAGTATCTTTTATCTCAAGCTCACCGGGATATATCGTATCGACATAAGAATGGAAATTACTATTGTTAAGGTATTCAATGTATAATGAAGGGATTTTGAATGATTTTAAATAATTTTAAACTAGTTAAAAACACATTGCTAGATAATGATAAAAGTGACATGAACCAAATTCACAAGACTGATAACATGTAAGGAGACCGTCATTTTGCACATTGAAAGTTTTTGAAGAGTTATCTGCCCTTGATGAAAAGAAGAAAATTTTTGATTTCTCAAATTTCTGCGGTAAATAAATGAATCTTATTTCATAGTTTAATAAGGAGGGAGTTTATGCATATAATATATTCACTAAGAGATTTGTTTGAAATTCAAATTACTTTTTGCAATATCTTATAACAACATGCGCTGCCCTTAGACTTCAATGTAAAATTCAAGGTGAAATTATTTGGACAATAATCAAAATTTTGTAAATTCCTTTGGTGGAACATTTTTATTTGCTAACATCTTCAAAATACTACCAATATTAAAAATATCGGACCTTTCATTTATTAGGTACAAAATATGGTCATTTTACACAAAATACCTTAATTGACAATGCGTCCTCGATATATATAAATGTCGAGTTGAAGGCCACAGTGTTTTCTTCTTTTCACGTATAAGATTTTGAACAATTTCTGTTCATATGAATACAAAAATAGCTCTGCTAAAAACGGGGTGCGGTTGGTACGCATGGAAATTCCAATAGATTGTTGGAAGACCTGGTCTCCAAAAACCACATAGATATTGTCAATCATAAACCTAAGTATCTTTTTGATGTCAGCTTCAGAGTACTTGTGTGTACAATCAGGATGTTTTTAACAAAGAAAATATGCTTCTTCTTACAGATCTTCGTAATTCAATGATAGTTTCCATGTATTAATGCTAAATCGATTTACAGGATACACCGTGTTATGGCTATGTATGCTACGAGTATTTAGCGCCCTTCTAAGCAACCCAGTAATATTATATCCAAAGAAAAGTATTTCTGTGAATCTGTTCTACAAAATTGTAAAAACTTGACAACATTTTGAATTATAAAAAAATAACAGAAAAGATACCACCACAGACACTGGAAGTTAATATTAATAGTGAGTATAGGCATGTATAAAAAATGTAAAAATGTGGTTACAGAATCCAATTAAAGTCAGTTTGTTGTGAAAAATGAGCGTGTTGCCATTTAGTTGTGTTAATTATTTCCATTATGCTGACAAAGTCTTCAGATATTGTCAATTCTGTATGCGAATGGTAATAAGCATTTCATCAATTTTACAAAAAGTGAAATTTGTGAAAAATGAATTAAGGATATCCGATCCTCAGCCAGGAAGGATAACTCCAAAAATTAATATTTAATTTGAAATGCATCAAAATGAAGTTTGTATTATAGAAAACATGACGGAAAACCAAAAGAAGACCAAAAGAAGACCAAAAATACCAAATAAGCATAAAAATCATGACAATTTCTCTGCATGCCTGGATACCTATCGTTTTTTAACCTAAAATATATTTGTTGATCAATTTGCAATTAGAAAATGCATTGCTGATGTTCCAATTCGCTTTTTCTGCAAAAATATTGGATATTTGACAATTTTCCCTATATAATATGATTAACTTTAATCTTTAACTTAAAAGTAAAACTGTGGATAAATTTACATAACTTTTTTGTGGATTCAGAGATATTTTTATGAGTATTTTTGATTACTTAACTGCTAATTTTATAAACCTGAGGATCGGACTACCTTAATTGATTTGTTATCTTCCGTTATGTAGGCGTAAGAATCGGCTTATTCCCCCGTTTCTTTTCCAAAGTTTAGGAATGACGCACGAAGAGAAGTGGATAGAATAATAAAAGATCATCAGAGTAATATATGATTTCACTTTTTCTTTGGATTTTCTAAATCTCTATTCACTCCAATGTAAAAGAAATATTCAATTTAATGTAAAAAAAAAATTATATAGGTGATTTTTTTTTCACCGTTTTCTTTATTCGAGATGTTTGTTTTGTTGTTTTTTATTTCAAAGTTACACAATTTTTTTTACTTTTATGTAGGTCTTTGAACAAACATTTTATTAGGGAATAAGTTTAAAATCGATCATTTCTGGTACGTAACATCAAGGGGAGGGGTGGGGATGGGGGGCAACTTTTCAAAAATGATTCTACATTATGTACGTGCCTGCATGCATCTTGAAGCTGAACACGTAAAATTTTCCATTACATGTACCCTATGAATCAACATGAGAAGCACACCTGAGCATATCATGGCAATCAATAAAGACTATTGTGGATTATTAAACTTCGTTTCCAATAAACAGCTGCAAAAATCACAGAAAAACAAACACGTGTAGTCAGGTTATGTAAGTAATTCTTAATTGTTTATATTTTATGGAAATAAAGAAATCTGACGGTGAAAATTTTTATGCATGTGACTTTGAAAAACGTGATAAAGCTCTAAAGTAAAAGCTAAACACGATTCGTTGAAGGAATACTTTTCCGCCATATTCGATTGTTCACTCGCTATATCTGAGGACCTCTATATAAAGCCCTAAAGCCCTCACCATTCAGTGTAATCAGACGTCACCGGAGTAGACGGCACATGCTACACAGCACTCGGTAGCGACAAAAAATTGTAACTCTCCTAATGCATGCAGGAGAGTAAGATGCAAAAAGAAAACCGTACAATAGCAAAGTCATGGGGTACACTTTTTTTCAAACATAACTTTTCACTACTGGAATTGTTTATTGACACCCCCCCCCCACTTCACTTTTTTTTTTGCTTCAGTAATGCATTAAATTGAAATAAAGGTTTTGTGGTAGTGAATGTATAAAATGGTACTGAGAGAAGTTGAAACCTAACATCCCCCAACACACACAAGAAGGGGGGGTTTCGAGTTTACACAATTTTTCTGGGTTTTTTTTTCTGGCATGTGGATTTTTTCAGGAAAGTTCAATATTTCCTTCTGGCTGCACCCTACCACTTTCAATTAAGAAACGATGCAACGTCCCTTATACACTTTGTCGCATGCCACAGATCACAAAATTTGCCAGGGCGATACTAGTAACCGATGATGAGAAAACAATACCAAAAGTAAATTCGAACCCCACCCCTCCCTGCAGTAAATGAGCCAGACAAGGAAAACAGAAAGACCACAACAAAAGACGGATGATATCTTATCTTAGATGTATGTTCACTGGTGTGGCTAAGTCTGATATTAAGGTTTGGGAAAAAAGGGTGGGCATTTGTAACTAATATGTTAATTAAATGACATATTACTATTACATGTATTATCCCCCGCTTTAGCAAAAGAGAAAGGACATTTAATCTCATTCGTTTGTTAGTCTGTCCATCTGTCACCCTGTCTGTCTGTCAGTCTGTCATAAAACCTTAACCTTGGTACAATGAAGCGCATTGAAGTGGTAAAATTTTCCGTTTAGGTGAAACGTTCTGAGTCATGTTTTGAACGTCAATTATAACAGAATGACACGCCCATTTCTTTAGAAACGAACAAGATACAATGAAGCGTAGTGAAGTGGTAAAATTTTCCGTTTGGATGAAACGTTCTGAGTCATGTTTTGAACGTCAATTATAACATAATGACACGCCCATTTTTAGAAACGAGAAAGAAATATTCGCCGTAATATTTTACAATGAAGCGCATTGAAGTGGTAAAATTTTCCGTTCGAATGGAACGTTTTGAGCTATCTTTTGAACGTTTATTGTCATCTTATGACACGCCCATTTCTTTAGAAATGGATAAAACGGTCAATTTATTTATTCGAATACCTGTAGAACAGGTTTTCCATAAATATAACAGCAAATCAAATTGACGGTCTAAATAAACACCGAGTAAACACGTGTTCGACCGAACCATGTGTTGTGGTAACTTCATTAGACATGATAAGTCCAAAAATGTGTACATATTCGTTGCAATTTGAGTTTTACAGAAGGGGGTCTCTTATTCTTTCTTCTAATATTTTAAAGCCCATTTTCAGTGTAACTCATGTTGCTTGTCGCGAAGAATGGGGTGTCCTAAAACATTACGACGAATATTTCTTTCTCGTTTCTAAAAATATGGGCGTGTCATTCTGCTATAATTGACGTACAAAACATGACTCAGAACGTTTCATCCAAACCGAAAATTTTACCACTTCAATGCGCTTCATTGTAGGACACCCCACTCTTCGCGACAAGCAACATGAGTTACACTGAAATGGAGCTTTAAAAAAATAAGAAGGGAGAGTTAGAGACTCCCTGCTTCTGTAAAACACAAATTGCAACGAATATTTGCATATTTCTGAATTATCTTGTCTGTTGAAGTTACCAGAGCACATGTTTCGGTCCAACACATGTTTACTCAGTGTTTATTTAGACTCAATTTGATTGGCTATTATATTTATGGAAAACCTGTTCTACAGGTATTCGAATAAACAAATTGACCGTTTTCTCTATTTCTAAAGAAATGGGCGTGTCATCCTAGGACAAACAACGTTCTAAAGATAGCTCAAAACGTTCCATTCGAACGGAAAATTTTACCACTTCAATGCGCTTCATTGTATATTCGTCGTAATGTTTTAGGACACCCCATTCTTTGCGACAAGCAACATGAGTTTCACCGAAATGGAGATTTTTAAAGTTATAAGAGAGATTTAGAAAGTTCCAGCTTCTGTAAAACACGTATTGCAACGATTTTGTACATAATTATGAATTTATCATGTTTATTGGAGTTTCCATAACACATGTATTGGTCGAACACGTGATTGCTCTGTGTTTATGTAGACCGTCAATTTGATTGGCTATTGTATTTATGGAATACCTGTTCTACGGGTATTCGAATGAACCATTTGACTGATTTTTCCTTTCTAAAGAATTGGGCGTGTCATTGTCTGACAATCAACGTTCTAAAGATAGCTCAGAACGTTCCATTCAAACGGGGAATTTTACCACCTCAACGCGCTTCATTGTAATACCTTTTGGATGAGAAGAGATCATTCTTTCATATTTCATTAGAACATTACCTTTGAGAAGACCTTTCCAAATATACTATGATTTTTTTACCCTGTGCCCTTGAACTTGAAGTTGTACCTACTGACTTTCATATTACATATGTGACAAGACCTTTCCAAATATGCCATAGTTTTTGACTCCGTGACATTGACCTTGAAGTTTGATCTGCTTTTCAAAAATGTATCTTTGCTTATATCTTTAGGGGCCTATATGAATACAGAGAAGAAAGGGCACACAAATATGACAGTTACAATATACCATAAATAATGGTGTCTCTATCCTTTAAGACACCAAAAAAGGGCAGGGCATAATTCATTTTAGTTTATATAATGTAATTCAGATCAATTGGAGCGGATACACTGAATCAGGCAACAGTAGTTCCAGATACTCGGCTGTCTCCGTAAATCTCCGACCAACAGAGAGACAGCCGAGCGTCTGGTTGAACGAGACATGCGAGAAAACAGCTAATGCTCTTTGCATGTGATGAGCAGCGAAAAGATGGTGACAATAACTATAGTTTGAAACATTTTTCACGTTTTAAGAATGTAGATCGATGCATGCATTATTCAAAATGTTCCCATGAAATATCGTTGTGATCTTAAAAGTACACAATTACATAAAACGTTTGTTTTTTAATCCGTCATTTTTCAAGATTACACACTGACAAATAATTTATTTTCACGTCTATATGCGCCACCTACCCCCTTCCCCCTTCTAATTAACCCATCTGTTCTCATCCCCCCAAAAGAAAGAAGAAAAACCAATGTACAGTGTACTTACTTGGGTCACAGTAAGCTCTGAACGTGGAGATCCATAGCTTCACAGGAAAAGAATAGCAACACGTTTTGTTGGAAAGCAATTAGCACTTTGTTTGCACCGTGATGTTAGAAACGTATCCCTGTCAACATCTAAACGTTGCATGATTAAAAGAAACCAATAGATGGCATGGACGCTAATATATGTATCTATCAGCAACTGTGTGACAATTAGGAATAAGCAAGCATTTATAGTAAAATTGAATTTTTAGGTCGGGTCATCGTTCGTCGTCCGGCGCATAAGTACACAGCTCTCAGCAGGCACGTAGCATCGTTTTTGGAAGTGGGGGGGGGAGCAGTCAGAGAATTTTTATTTTACTTACCTGGAAAAGTTGACAAGCAAAAAAAAACATTGCCCAAACTCGAAAATCCTATTCGTGGAGGGGGGAAGGGGAGGGGGGGGGGGGGGGGAGAGGCCAACTTTTTTCAGATGCCGACTTCTTCCAGTATCAATTTTTTTAAATACAATACATTTCCCTTATATCACTTTACCGTAGTAAAAAACTGGGGGGGGGGGGGTTAACCCATCTTTCAATGACCATTCTCAATAGTATAAGTAATATTGGAAAAAAAGTGGGGGGGGGGGGGCAGGCCCCCCTGCCCCCCCCCCCTCCCCCTGTTGCTACGTGCCCGCTCAGTTTCGTCTGAAACTCATTTTTTTTTTCAAAGCAATATGTATTCTTCTACACGACGTTAGCTGCAGAACTGTAGCTCTCCGAAAATATTGATAGACCGGAGATCTGTATTTTTTCGGAGAGCTACAGTTCTGCAGCTAAGCTTATACATGTACTATGGAAACATCTTCATGTTGTGTAGATTTGGTTTATTTAACCCCGAAGGAATGAGGATTAAATTAAATAAAACTGAATAAGAAAACCTCAAAAATCTCAAAAACTACATTATATCAGAAAATATCCCAAACATATAGGGAAGTAATTTCATTGAGTTCAAATTCAATCTTGTTCAAACCATGCCTTATTGGATAAAGATGAGGCGACAAAAGAGAAACATTTACTTGGAAATTCGAGGAAAAAGAGTTTTACATCGAAAAATACTTAGGATTTCTATTTACACTTGTCCTCCCTATTAGCAAAGATAATAAATTTTGAAGAGTTTATGATTGGGCTTTTATACTTCACATGTAAATTTATTGATACATGGCCTTTCTAGGGATTTTTATGGGGGGGGGGGGGGGTGACCTTGACCTTTGAGTTTGGCCGACTTTTTAAAATCTTTAACCTTGGCCATAACTTTTCAATAGCCAATAAGGAACTTCGTATTTACAGGGGAGTATTTTTTGACAAAATATTCCATTGAATACAATTTTGACCTTGACCTTTAGTTTTTTATGGCCCCTTAATCGTGTCTGTTTGTTTGCCTTAGCTATAACTTAAGACGTAAAGGTAAGAATTAGGGTTTTCATATTTCACATTTGTCTTTCTTGTGAAAAGTACTTCCCTGTTTTTCAACTTAAGTTGTTTGACCTTGGAATATAACCCGCTTAAAAAACAAACATACGATGCAAATTACATGAGAAAGAGCTTTAGATAGAAAAACATTCGGGATTTTTATTTATATTTGTCCTCCCTACTGGCAGAGATGGGATATCCGAGTTCAAACTACCGGTATTTTAGTGCTACGGAATATTTTTAAAAATCTGTTGAAGAAACTGTTAAATTTATATAACAAGCATCAATTAGTACAGAGGTGGGATCAGATGCCCAGAGGGAGTAAGCATCCCCTGTTCGGAACTTAAAAAAAAAATCAAGGTGAACGAGATCTTGTGAATACTGGAAATGGCTAAGCTCTGAAAACACGTTCTTTCCTTCAAATTTTTTTGAGGTCTTACGTCCTTTCTAGGAGTACCAACATCTTTTATATATTGACCTTGACCTTTGTGTTTGACTTGGATCTATGAAACCTTAAATCTCGCCATTATCTGCCATTCGGGGGTTTCGGTGTTTCACAAACACATCTTGTTTTGATGATTTTTTTTTTACAGAGTACATGTACTTATTAAACAACTATTGTATCATGGTGTAACAGACTACTTATTGGCATTGCATAAGTAGGGTTGGTCCGAAATAATCTATGAAAGCGTAACGTTAAACGTCACCAACATCGCGCGCAACGTCAAGAAGATCAACAAGTCACCAAAGGTGAATTTTGTTCAATATTTAACTTTTTCGGAAACATGTCTGGTACTTTTGATTCTGACAGATGGACTAGAACATGCTCAACACTTTTTGGAGTAAGATAAACTCTCAATTCCTTTAAATAATCAGTTTTCAAAGTCAGAATAATTAGAATGTTGATAAAATCCATGACCTTCCTGTGACCTTTATAGAAACATGAGGCCCATGGGTCACATGCTCACCCTGTCACATCAGCTAGGTAAAAGCACATATCAGTTTAGTATTGAAAAGTTTACTGGTGGGTGGGGGTGTGGTTATACTACTTGAAGATGCCTCCATATAAATAAAGCATTTAACTTTGCTGTTTACATGTCAAAATGACTAAACATAGCTTTTCTGCTCCTGAAAAGATTTTTTATATAGCTTTGCTGTTCTTCACAAGATTTTAAAGATATTTATATATTCTATGTAAAATTGTGATGCCTCATTGTGGTCCCCCCCAGGTGGGGGGGGGGGGGTGTCATAATTTAAAAATCTTGAATCTATATTATGTTAAGAAGCTTTTCCATGATTTATATCTTTTCTAATCCACTGGTTTTTGAGAAGAAAAATTGTAAATACACCCATGACATTTTCAACCATTTCTTAATTATCTCCCCTTAGAAACTCTTTGCCATCTTTGCCAAGTTTGGTTGATTGGCCCAGTGGCTCTTGAGAAGAGGATGAAAATGTTAACAACAACTACGTTATGGAGTAAGTTTCACTTTGCTAAGATTTATTAACTCAAGGAATAAAAGAAAGGAGTTACATATGTAACGGGAGAGGAGAAAATGCAGCGGACCAGACCAGGATTCGAACCCGGGTCCCCTGAAACTCCGGTCAGGTGCTCTACCAACTGAGCTATCTCGCTACCGGCGATCGAACCCGGCTGACCGCCACACATATATGAAGTTTTACTCCCAAAAATCAAGTTCAAGAAAAGTTCCAAAATATCATCATTTTGATAAAGGTAACCAGAAGTGCTAATGGACAGTGCTAAGCTTCATTCAAAAATTGTCACTATCAATAAGCACATCCAAAATAGGTCCTATAAAAATTTATGAAAGATTTGTCTGTAAACTGGTTAAAGCTCATGAGAAAAGAACCACAGATTAAAAAGTGAAACAGATTTATATTGCAATTTTTAATTTAAAAATAACCATCTCTCTCTCTGTCTATCTCTCTCTTTGAATTTTTTACTGCAATAATCTGTTAATCAGTTAACATTTTCTTCATTAAATATATTTCCACAACTATTTAAGATATCACAATTTTAATACTGTATTTCAAACACTGTCTTCAGCACTCAGATTCTGGACTTGTTGCTTTGAGTCAGAAGAGGCCTGGTCTCCTCCTCATCTCTCCCCTTGATGTCAATGGTAACTTGAGGAACACTTTTGTTTACTTGACTGAACCAGATACCATAGGCAAAATATATTATAAATCCTGTAAAGGCACAATGGATTTGATATGGATGCCAGTGCTTAATTATTTGTATCAAAATTTTATCCATGCAAACATAAAATACCCAAGTATAATATGTAAATATCAAAAATATCATTTTGCTTTCTGAATGGTGCATTTTGGTCCAAAGCAGTGCATGATAATGATTTTATGATTGATTTGGTATGGAACTGCAATGTCATTTTTGTTTATTCCATAGGATATCATCATCCTGGTCACTAAATGGATCATCATTAAATTCATCGTCACTCTCCTCGAGGGTGGATATAGAAGTAAGGGGTATATGTCCATCGTGTTGAGATTCTACACTGTGACGGAAACCGTATGAGAAATATATTATAAAGCCTGGAAGGAAAAGGATAGGTCAAAGGTCAAAGTGCATAAAGCAGAGGTTAAAAGTGCACAATGTAACATCTAGTTATTTATTGCGGTTCCTAAATGTAAATTTTTATTCTTTTAAGTAAAAACCTAGCTACATAGTAAAGAAATGTTGTTTTTAGTTGATGAAATATTTGAGCAATTATTGGATGTAGAGATTTAAAATAATACATGTACATGTAAATTATTACTGTTAAATTGAACATAAAACTCACCAACGAGCATCCACACTCCAAACCTTATCCATGTAGCAGTGGACAACTTCAACATGAGGTAAACATTAACAAATATACTGATCACTGGTAAAATTGGTAAAAGAGGCACCTATAAAGACACAAAACATCATATAGACTGAACAAAAATAACAATGAATCATATTCAATATCTTTTATACACTTTTTTACCTTAAAACTGATTAAATCCTGATTATGGGGTTGGAGCCATGTTGAATACACAAGGATAAATATGTGAAGACAAATAACACTAGCTAAAGTAATGGACCACCATTCCCCTGAGGAGATGGAGTCTTCTAGAAAGATGAGTATCAATGACTCCGCTATGATCAGTATACCTAAAAAAGGGAATAAAATAAATAAATATTTAGTAAATAAATTAAAATAAGTTACAATGAAGCGCATTGAAGTGGTAAAATTTTCCGTTCGAATGGAATGTTTTGAGCTATCTTTAGAACGTTGTTTGTCAACTTATGACACGCCCATTTCTTTAGCAATGGATAAAATGGTCAATGTGTTTATTCGAATACCTGTAGAACAGGTTTTCCATAAATATAATAGCCAATAAAATTGACGGTCTAAATTAATAAACACCGAGTAAACACGTGTTCGACCGAAACACGTGTTGTGGTAACTTCAAAAGACATGATAAATTCAAAAATATGTACATATTCGTTGCAATTTGTGTTTTACAGAAGTGGGGAGTCACTAACTCTATCTTCTAATTTTTTTAAAGCTCTATTTCAGTGTAACTCATATTGCTTTTCGCAAAGAATGGAGTGTCCTGAAACATTACAACGGATATTTCTTTCTCGTTTCTAAAAATATGGGCGTGTCATTATGTTATAATTGACGTTCAAAACATGACTCAGAACGTTTCATCCAAACGGAAAATTTTACCACTTCAATGCGCTTCATTGTAATAAAATGCATTTCTCATTTTGGTTTAAAATGGAAGACCTTAAAGTGTAAGTTAGTTATTTTTTTAATCTTTGTCAAACATAAGAAATAAGAAGAAAAATGTTGACAACAGAGAGACAAACAGGACAAAAACAATATACCCCCAGGATCTTTTGATCCCGGGGCATATAAATCATTCAAATCTGAGTAATACTCACATATAAAAGTGATATTCCAGAAAGATATAGTTTCTGATAGGGGTGTAGGAGATTTCAGTCTATGGTTGAACATTTCCTGGAAATACCCTACTGTATTTACTTCATCATTCAGAACTAATGAATCCCTGTAACAGAAATTGTATACAATGTAATAAAATCTGCAGTTATTGGTTCTCTATTGTTAAAACCAGGAAATTATAGCTCATTCTGTCTGTCTGTGAGTAGCTTTTGCTCTCCTGAATTCTTTATTTTGCCATTTAACTTCAAGGGTCTCAAGATATCAAGTATTTATGCATTGTAATGATTGATATGTTTTGCTTTGACAGTGCTCTTGGAATACTTATTGTAGTTCATGAAATAAGTCAGTCAGTGTTAGAATGTCAAACTACTGTGAAATCACAAATTTTCATGGGGGTTAATTTTTTTGTCCACCACGAAATGTAAAATGTTACATACATAACTTCTAAAAGTTCTCCATCCACGAAATCAAATCCCCATGAACCAAGAGTTTTTCCTCAAACCACGAAAAATTGACCCCATGTAAATATGTGATTTTACAGTAATTTACTCTACCTGTCTCCTGAGTCACCAGGGTCAAAAGAGTACACCCTGTACCTACAAAAGACAATACATCAACATCAATATTCGTACGCTGCATGGAATTGGAGGTGAAATGTCTAAAGCCAAGAAGAATTTGGTGTACAATGTATTAAAAAAGATATCATGGACGCTGAATTGTTTTACCTTAACAATAAGACACTAACAGCAACAAGTGTGTATGCTAGCAAGGTTCCAATGGACATCATGTCCACCAGTTCCTTGAGATCAAACATCATTGCCATGACTCCTTCAAAGTAAGAAATATCATTGAAAAAATATGTAAATTGCTTCATTTTTAAAAAAACTAATCTTTTTACAAATAATCCTGTCAATGTGCTGATAGTTTACAATCACCTGCAAACAGCCCTGAGATAAGAGTACCAGCTACTGGTGTTTTGAACCTTTCACTGATGTCCCCCAGAAACTGGAACAGCAGCCCATCACTGGCCATGGCATAAATAACACGAGGTAATGGAAACATAGCACCAAGAAGACTGAAAAGAATTTTTTCAAATAATTGAGATTTGTGCCATCAAAGAAAAGTTATAACCCCTCTCTACCTGCTTCTCTCCCTCCCTCCTCTTTCTCTCTCCCCAAAAATTTGCAACCAAGGCTTGAATCCCTTGTTGATTTTTACCTTGTGGACAGACCACAGACAGCTCCCACCGCTATAATATATCGAGCTACATTCCAACCCACTTTGGAGAAAACCTCAGGAAGTGGTGCATCATGGTCTAGCAGGTAGTAAGGACACATCAGAGTAATAGCTGCCGATACCCCAAAGTACGCCAGGAAACAGCCCAGCAGAGCCAGTACTATACTGATGGGTATAGCTCTCTGGGGATTCTTCACCTCTTCTCCTAAATAATGAAACAATGCTCATTTTGTTTATAGGTATACTAATAGTTTATATCAGAGGTATTCAAGAATTTTCGTGAATTTTCCTAATCTCTCAGGCCTGGAGGGTGGGGTGTGAAATTTCCCATAAATCTAAAGGAACAAATTTGGTTGAAAATTTCTTAACATTTTCTGAAGAGAACCTAATTACATATATTTGCACTTCACATGGTATACAAAGCACACAACAGATAGCTACACCTATCTCACACCAAAAAGCATTTTTAAAGTTAATAGGAATATGTAGTAACTTCTACAACGAGAGATGAAACAGGTAAATTGGGTCACCTGAATCACTTGAGTGACTTAACAAATACATGTATCAAGAAAGTGAGTCAGTATTTGAACTTTTTGTCACCTGCAAAACAACATCTAGGGACCATCTGTCTGTCTGCATGTAACACCTTACATAAAAACATAAATTTTGATCTGTAAGAAAGAGGGATTTGTTTTTTTATTCATGTATGGTTTTACACAATACATTATTGACCTTGTAACCTTGAAATTGACCTTTGAACTGCTTCAGGTCATGTATATTTCATTCATTTAAACCTGAGAAATGTGATGCTTTAAAAATACCAGTTACAGTCCTTGTCAATTGATCCTTAGAGTAGAGTCATAAGGAGGAAAATTAGAATATTTTTTTCCAATTTTTATATCTAAAGAATTGATGGATTGAAAATGTATGGATAAATGCATTTACATAATTTTAATAATTTACATTTAAAAAAAGGTTAGATTAGACAGTTCAGTAAAATAATTAAACCTTAGTGTTACACTTTAATGTCATTAAAATACCAGGTATATATTTTTTTTAAAAACGTCATTCTTCAAAAATAACTTTGGGTTGAATTAAGGCTATAAAATATCAAAGATAAAAGGAAATGTGCCAGTGGAATCTGTTATCAATATAGACCTGATAATAAATAATTATACCGACATTTAAAAGTTCCGGTAAACTGTTATTATCTTGATCAATTCATCTGCCTCTCTTCCTCTCTACCCTCAAACTCTGGTTACATTTTAGGCAGTAGAAACTCATCTTTTGGACTATGATTGTATGATTGGTGCACCGTGCATGGTACCTTGAACTTGCACAAAAAGATTGTAATTTTTATTTGCACCGTGGGGGCCAAATGGAGGTCAAAACAGGTTTTTCTACAAAAATCTGGTTCCCTGAATGCCTCCCATTTTTCATAGTAAGCCATTCACTTTTAGGAATATGATTGGTTTCCTGCTTACACATATATGCAATATTGGTTTAGGAATTTGGATTTTCATCCTGGGAGGTGACTTTAGGCCAAAGAGCACCATTTTCCTATGAAACCTGGTTTCCTGAACTCCTCTTATTTTTGCAGGAGCTCTTTTTATATTTTGGAATAAGAGACTGGAAGTGTCCTGTACATGTGCATAAAGGTTTTTGGAATTTTCAACCCCCCCCCCCTCCCCACCATGGGCCACATTGGGAGCAAAAATGTCTCTATTATTCTCATTTTCTAATTATATACCATACTGATACGGGACCTTGTTGTGTTCAGTATCAGAACCTTGTACATGAACTGTCAACTTTCAAAAAGTGATAATATTTATTAAAAAGAAATTTTGCAAATGATAATCATATTTCTAAGGCTTTATCTTTAATACATGATCCTGTCAATTCTCACTGACCTGTTGTAGCTATGCAATCAAATCCTACAAAGGCATAAAAACATGTGGCAGCTCCAGACATCATTCCTGAGAAACCAAACGGAAAAAATCCACCGTCTCCATAGTTATCAGTGGAATTGGTAGGCTTTTAAAGAAAATAATGGAGTGAAACAAAATTTTTGTCGAGTTAATTCACTAATATGAATAGAATTAAAAAAATAATTAAAATGCAGTAATTCATACAATGTATTTAGAGACATTTAAATAGAAGTTTTGGAGGTTTGAAAGTGTTGTTTCCTTCAAGTATCATAAAGTACCTGAAAATCTGAAAAACTTAATTTGTAAACAAAAGTTTGTAATTCTACCTGTATATTAAAATATACCTGTATTTTTTTGTCACTTTGTATTATGAAATACCTACCTGTGGCTTAGGTAGAGACCAATTACTGATGTCCGCCTTTATAAAGCCACAGATTACAACATATAACACAACTAGAAGATTGACTCCAGTGAAGATATTGTTAAAGCGGGAAGATTCCTTTACTCCCAGTGTTAACAAACCTGAAATTAATATACAATAAGCATATTAATTAAATTCAAACAAGTGTCTTTCAAGTACAATAGTCCTATTTTCAAACATGTTACTGGTAAAATAGGAATAATGTGAGCTGCTGTTTCTCGTTCGTTTTATTGCAGAATGAAATTAGCTGTTTCATGCTAACATTCAATAGAAATAAAGGTAAAATATGATTAATTTGGGCTATGTGGTCCACATAATGTGGATGTAAATACTGAAAATTGTGGCTCAGCTCTCATCATTGCATTTTCTTATCTCATCTTATCAAGCCAAGGATTTTTGATCCCACCCCTCATCCCAGAGCTTTGTAAATCAAATACACTTGGCTTGTGATTATGATTTTATATTAGAATTAAACATTAAATAACTAGCAATTCTTTTAAACATACAGGTCAGAAGGAGAGTGATGCCAAAGGCAAAGAAGTCTGGGTATGGAGAGAGTCCCCCCACATCTATAGGCATGTTGTCCCTGAAGAAGGTCTGGATGGCTTTGTGGATCAGAGAGTCAAAGTAGGCACTCCATGCCCTCGCTACACTGGCTGTGCCTGGAAAACAGTTAGAAAAAATATTGAAAATAGTACTGGGTTTAAGCAAATTTGTAAAACCTATGAAAAAGTAACTTTTTGTAAAGTTTGTAAAACCTATGAAATACTGTAGAAGCACAAATTTTCGTGGGGATTAAATTTCGTTGATTAGCCATCAAGATTAGTTTCGTTGACATTTAATTTTGTTGTTTTGAAAGTAATCTAATTCAATATATAGTCATTATAAAATTTCATGTGGAATTTAATTTCATTGATAATTGTTAACAACGAAATAAATGAAATTTTACCCCCCACGAATATTTGTGCTTTTACAGTAGTAACTAACTTTCATTTGGGCCTTTAGCTCACAAATACATGTAATACATGTACTGACATATGTATTTGTGTTAAAAATGTCTTCAGTAGTGAAAATGGGTAGATTTCAAACCAATGAATCATAAATACAAGGTACCACAAAAAATCGGTATCCAGTATACCTGTACGTAGGAGACTGGGGGGACTTACCTATAACATACTCCAGAATCAGATTCCAGCCAATGATGAAGGCCATAAACTCACCCACAGTTATATAACTGTACACATACGCTGAACCAGTTTTAGGAACCCTGGCTCCAAACTCAGCATAGCAGAGACCTAGAAACCAAATACATCAAAAGGACAATCAACTAGAATTGTATAATTGAAAAGAGAGAATTTTTATGCATTGCAATGCATACATGAGAAAGTTCAAGGTTTAAGGGGGGACCTTGACTTTTGTGATGTTGCCTGTTGACTTTTGCAACTGTGATATAGGCATAACATTGTTATTAATCAATAACGTATAGAATTTACAAAAAGAAAATTTATTAATCATTAATAACAGCTTTATTTGATTTATAGAGTTTGCTAGTAATAGAATTCTCTTCCTTTGGTTGATAATTCATAGCAATTTCACTTGTGAAGAAATACCTCATTATGCTGATATATATAAGTAAATTTTCAGCTTTAAAGTTAACTTTATGTTTACCATTAATTGTATTTTCTGGATAAAACTAAGAAAAAAAATAAGAAAGGTCCTTGTACCTATATTTGCTTATTGAATTATAGTACATGTAGATTTAATAAAGTCATTCCCAGGTTCTAATACGTGTTGGTTATGACGGGGAAATGGGGTGGGCAGAATGATTGGAATGAAGAAAAAAAGAATTAATCTGTTTAAATTGTTTCTAATCAAAACAAAATACTCATTTTTCGCAAAATAGTTTTATATTCAGATGTTTGTCAGTGCTTACTTACCTTTTTTTAGTGCAGAAAGGTCAATATTTATGCCACAAGAGCACGAAATTAAAAGAAAACGTCATATTTCTCTTTAATTTTATCATAAAGGTATATTTTTTTCTTTGTTAAAATAAAGAGTTGGATCATTTCTTTCCAAAAATATGAATTTCAACATTTTCACACAAAGACTTTTTAAGATATTACCTGTTATGCTTGTCGGAATTGTAAAAAATACGAAAGAAAAACGGGGTGATTTACATTGTGCTTAATAATTTTTCATGCGAGATGAATGACTATGCATTTGCCTTCATTTTAAAGATACACGTCATATAAATCAAATACCTGTTGATTTTGAATGTGATTTGACATTTTTGTTTCTTTTTAGCGCATATTTTGGGTAGAACAATAATGTCTGAAAATAATCTATTTTTAGCATTTCACACTGTTTTTGCACGTGCTCCTGTGTAAAAATAAGCATATAAAGGTATTGTTTTTAATACCTAAAACTTAAGAGCAAGTGGTCAGGAAAAAAATGTCAAAGTTTTGAAAACTTCACACAAAGACTTTTCGGACATAGGTCCTCCCTTAAATTGACTTTTGATGTTGCAACTATTATTGAAACAAAATGTACTAGGCTAAGTAAAAATCTTTACATTGACTAAATTTGCTTTAAAGTTGCATCTGAAGTCATTGCATGTTATTATATACTAAAGATGCTGCAGTGTTACCTTTAGTTTAAAGATGGCTACAATAATCAACCTGGTGATGTTCATATTGAATCAAGGACTTTGGATATTGTACAGATGAAAGATGTTTAATTTTTAAAAGCATCTTTTATTTTTTGGTATGATTATCAAATAATTTAATAGTCATGTCTTCATTACTGATCTGCACTACATATTGATAAGACTTTCAATGGCCAAGAGATTATTTAAAAGATCCAGAATTTTTCAACTGACTTCTCAGCCTAGAATTAAACATGATATACAGAACAGACATTTCTGACAGCAGTCTTTAATTAACTATAAGACGTATTGCCAATAATGGAAGCTGAACAGATTTATTACTTTAATAATTCTAAATGTCCCCATTTCATCAATAATTAATTACATAAACTAATAACTTTTACGAATTTTAATCCTATTAGACTGTCTAATCCCTGATGATTTCTGACATTGTGTAATACCTGCTAACACCGAGGCTAAGGCTGCAATGAGGAAGGACAGAATGACCGCTGGACCGGCTGTGTCCTTGGCTACCTGACCGGCCACTACATAAATACCCGCTCCTAGGGTACTGCCTATACCTAGAATTAAATAGGTAAAGGTATTTATACAGTAAAATATAAATATCAAGCACTGGCTTCACAGTTTTTTGGAAATGGACCTGCACTTAAAAATAACATGAATGCTAATGCTTATTTGGATGTTGGGGGCATAAGCTTATTTCAACTTCAATGAGGTGGGCAAAACATGAAAAGCGATTTCTCTGAGTGCTTTACAAAAAAGTTTTTTTTCAGCTCAACATTTTCTGGATTCTGAAACATTTTTTTAAGACAATGTTATTACTTCATAGCCACTGACAACACAAGTACTGATACATACCAAGAGCTGTGAGATCTAGTGTAGTCAAACATCTCGATAATTTGGTCTCTGTGATGTTAGCAGGGTCTATAAACTTCTTTCGAACAAGCTTGCGATAAAAACTTGACATGTCTTCAGAAATCCTATACTTTTTATATCAAGAACCATTTGTCTAAAAAAGAAAAAATTAATTCAATTGAAAATTAAACAATAAATAAACAATAAATGGAAAAAAAATTACTTTTCATTCTCACATATTTATCTTCTCTGTACTTCAGAATAATTAATTAAGAGCTAAAACTATTTCCTGTGTAACAGGAAGGTGGTTAAGAATCCAGGTTTCCTAACATATCATTTTTTTAATTTTTGAATTACTACCTGGTAGGAGTTGAATGAAGCTGTTTCATGGCCACATTCTTTCACAACCTAGCCGGTTTAATTATAGTCACTTCAATTAATATACACAGCTTCCAGTACAGGTAGATAGGGGGAAATGTTATGGACCATACAAGGATTCATCCCTCCCCAACCCCCACCCCACCCCATCACATCCCAACCCACTCCTGAACCCCATAAAGTATACTATATAGACTATAATGTTAAATCAAAAAGATGAGCATAAATCCACCAGGCCATCCTTAAACAAGAGGCCCATGGGCCACATCGCTCACCCGAGCATTGTGGCTAGGAAAAAGTAGTAATTGGTTTACTATTGAAAAGTTTGAATCCAAAAGTTTGGCCCCGCTCTACCCCCGGGGGTCATGATTTGAACAAACTTGAATCTACACTACCTGAGGATGCTTCCATATAAATATGAGCAATTATGGCTTTGCTATTCTTGAGAAGAAGATTTTTAAAGAATTTTCCTATATATTTCTATGTAAAACTTTGGTCGGCCATTGTGGCCCCGCCCTACCCCCGGGGGTCATGATTTGAACAAACTTGAATCTACACTACCTGGGGATGCTTCCACATAAATATGAGCAATTCTGGCTTTGCTGTTCTTAAGAAGAAGATTTTTAAAGAATTTTCCTATATATTTCTATATAAAACTTTGGTCGGCCATTTTGGCCCTGCCCTACCCCCGGGGGTCATGATTTTAACAAATTTGAATCTACACTACCTGGGGATGCTTCCATATAAATATGAGCAATCATGGCTTTGCTGTTCTTGAGAAGAAGATTTTTAAAGAATTTTCCTATATATTTCTATGTAAAACTTTGGTCATCATTGTGGCCCCGCCCTACCCCCGGGGGTCATGATTTGAACAAACTTGAATCTACACTACCTGGGGATGCTTCCATATAAATGTGAGCAATTATAGCTCTGCTATTCTTGAGAAGAAGATTTTTAAAGAATTCTCCTATATATTTCTATATAAAAATTTGGTCGGCCATTGTGGCCCCGCCCTACCCCCGGGGGACATGATTTTAACAAACTTGAATCTAGACTACCTGAGGATGTTTCCCCATAAGTTTCAACTTTCCTGGCACAGTGGTTCTTAAGAAGAAGATTTTTAAAACATACCACCAAATTTTCACTAATTCTCAATTATCTCCCCTTGAATAAGGGCATGGCCCTTCATTTGAACAAACTTGAATCCCCTTCACCCAAGGATGCTTTGTGGTCGAAATTGGCCCAGCGGTTCTTGAGAAGAAGTCGAAAATGTGAAAAGTTTACGGACAGACAGACAGACAGACAGACGGACGCCGGACAAAATGTGATCAGAAAAGCTCACTTGAGCCTTCGGCTCAGGTGAGCTAAAAATTGTTTGTTTGGAATTGCGGCCTGGAGGGTTTCAGCCACAGGAGGGAGGGAGGGAAAAAATTTCAAAACTGAAGATAAATTTTTCAAATTTGAATAAAAATCTCAATAAACATTAAAAAATACATTTTCTGACTCTTTGAAAAAAAGTATCTACCATCAAAAAAGAATCCTGATTATGCACAGATCTGACACTACATAAGTGTTTTGTGTGGTGCATGTGATAACAGGCCAAGAATTGATTAAATCCAATCCAAATGTAAAAAAATATATTCTTACTTTTGCTCAATAAAATTTTTCAGGAAGGGGCATTTCAATGAGGCAAGAGGTGATTCAAAACAAACAATAATTGTCTTTTGGCCCCAATTAATTTTTATCTCTCTTTATAATTACTGCATAAACTTTTTTTAAAAAACCAATAATTATGGCACTATTTTTCCTTTCAATAAAGTAGATTAAAATTACAATATTTACATGAATAGTGAATTGATGAAAAAATATATACAAAGCAAGAAACAGTTTACCATAACTTAGTTGAATGTCAGCTTCACATACAACCTATTCAATCAATCAAAAAACTAATAATGTTCATATTACCTCAAAGGCTCATAAGAAATGCATGCATTCAGATTTATCAAACAGTCACTGATCACTTTGTATTAATGCTACACAATATCTTATATGAAAGACATACATGTGATCAAACAGATATTTTAATCCCTTGTTTACAGGTAATATCATGATCATTCATTGGTCACATTCGTTTTATCAATACTGCATGAGTGCAAGCTTTAGAACAAAGATACCACTATTTCTATGTGTAATAAATATAGATGCCTATCAACAATATTGAAATGATGGTATTTTATGTATATACATCAATCAAAGGTCATAACTACCATTGAGGCAAGTGTGCCAAATAAAGATTTCTGAAAGTGAACATAAATTAATTATGTGTGTCTTTGTACAAATTAAGACTTTCAATTTTTGTTTCATTTTCTGTAAATCAATCAATAATCTCACCAGGTGCTCCATTATTGCTTAGAAAACATAAAAAATAATTTAAAACCACCCTCGACTAGCTTGGTACGTTGCCCGCATGCATGGAGATCCCTTGCCTCACTAAAAAAATTAAGCCTTAAGTTACGGCATTGCAATCCCAGATATAAATTAGATAAAATTTATATTGGACATATGAAATTAAAAAGTCCTACACCCTTATCATCTACAGTAGAATATTTACACCTCTCTCTCTCTCCCTCTCTCTCTCTCTCTCATTGAGTCAATATGTTGTGTAAATCATCTAGCCTAGATGTTAAACAAGTACGTGATGCAACTCACAAATTATTCCATCAATTTAATTAACTCCAGATTAAATGTATGTTGTGTTTTTTGCCTTTTCAAATTTTATCTCACTCATATCACTGTTGAAAGATGCTCGTAATCTTTTGACGTGTGTTTTCTGTCTGCCATTTTTGATACGTGAAGTCACATGATGATCACATGTTCCTGAGAAAATTTCGGTAGATAAGTGTTTCGCTCCGTTTCTGTTTCGCTCTCTGTTGATTCGCAGATTAGGTCTGTTTGATCAAGAAAAAATAAAACACTGATGCCCCCGTATGGCAACATAGCAAAGATTAAGCTTTTCTTAAAAGCAAATGAATTAATTTGCAAAAGTAGGGTATTCTCACTGGAAAACATGGAAAACAATTGTAAAATTTAAAAGACATGTTTAACGTTAAGGTCAAGTTTTAAGTATCATATATAAAACTTTTGTAGAGCTGTGTATTGCCAATTTCCTAAAAAGACCTTTCAAGGTCAAAGGGTACAAATGAAAGGTCTTGTCATAATGATTTTTAAAGTATAAAAGCTCTGGCTCTAACTCTTTAAAAGTTATGGTCAAGGTATGCTTTTTTAAAGACTTTATATAAAAAAAAAAACATGTATGAAGTACACCGTGCCATTGTTTTTTTACTTTGATATTTAAGTGAAAGGTCTTTTATATTTTAAAACATTTTCTTTTTGATTTTCAAGTATTTTCCAAATCAAAAAATTTGCAAAGATGACAGTATATTAAATCTAGCTCCGCTAAATCTTTGCATATATTTTAAATGATATTTATTTGAATTGGCCATACCTTTTGAATGAGAAGAGATTATTTTTTACACCGTGCCAATGACTTTGATATTTAACATATTTTAAAACATTTTCTTATGAATTATCCAAATGAAAAGCAAAGATGACAGTATATTAAATCTCTTTGCATATCTTTTAAATGATCTTTCTTTGAATTGGCCATACCTTTTGAATGAGAAGAGATAGGGCTTTCACATTAAACGTGTGTATTACATGTACCACAAAAGCTTTCTAGATATACTATGATTTTTGGCCTCGTGACCTTGACCTTGAAGTTCGATCTACTTTTCAAAAACTTTAACCTTGGTCATGACTTTTGATTGAGAAGGCAAACAGGGATTCATATTTGACATGTGCATTACCTGTGACAAGATATTTCTAACCCCTTGACCTTAACCTTCACGAATGACCTCATTTTCAAAAAAAAAATCTACTTTAATTGGTGCCAACTTCTGAATGACATGATAGGGCGTTCATATTTGGCCCAATATGCCATAAATAGTGACATCTCACCTACAAAGACACCGAAAGCGAGGGCCACAGTTCTTTGAATTTTCGTGTTATGGTCTTTTCATAAGGGACCTAGCATCGTTTTTGAAAGTGAAGGAGGGCAACTAGCGGAAAAAATAATTTAACTTATTTGGTAAAAAATAAGACTAAACAAGCCAAACAGAAAACATTAACCCCCCCCCCCCCCTACGGCTTTCGCGAGAGCGAGTGGACATTAACTACCATTCGCCTGTTCGTTTGTCACAAAAACTTTAACCTTGGCCATAACTTTGGAATGAGAAGAGCTTAGACTTTCATATTACACATGTGTATTACTTGAGACTAGACCTTTCTAAATACACTGTGAATTTTGACCCCTTGACCTTCTTTTCAAAAATAAATAAAAAAAATTGGCCATATCTTTTGAATGAGAAGAGATAGGGATTTCATTTTAAAATGTGTACTACCTGTTTTAAGACCATTCTAAATATACACCATGATTTTTGACCCCATGACCTTGAATATTGATGTTTGACCTTCCTTACAAAATGCTATTTTTACTTATAATGTTCGAATGAGAATAGATATGGTTTTCATATTTGACATATGCGTTATCTGTGACAAGATATTTCCGAGCATGCTTTGATTTCTGACCCCTTGACTTTCATGTTTGACCTAATTAAAAAAAGAACTTTGGTGATTACTTTTGAATGACTCATGATAGGGCGTTCATATTTGACACAGTATGCCATTAATAATGACATCTCACCCACAAAGACACCGAAAGTGGGGGGGGGGGGCACAATTCTTTGAATTTGCTTGTTTACCTATACTTTAACAAAAAGGGGGGTGGGTCATTTATTTCCCATATTGCTTATGGGAAACCCGAAATATGTGTCTGATCAAAAAGTAAAATAGGAGGTTTGACACTATGTGAAAATAATTCTGTGAAAGTCTCAAAAATTCATTCATTGTTATAGGAGGAGTTGCAGGTAAGAGCTAGGTAGACGGGAACCCCCCCCCCCCCGTGTTTGTACCCAAAAAAGTACTACAATTGAAAAATTTAAAATCTATAAACAAAAATTGGCCTTTTACAAAAATTCATACTCTCTGATACTAAAGCAGAACAGTAGATGATTTGGTATCACCTAGAGAGTATGAATTTTTATAAAAGGCTCTAACTTTATTTTTAGCTAAATTTTTGGAATTTTCAGTTCTAATACTTTGTGAATATGTCATAGAAAAATATTTTATTTATAAAATGTTAAAGAACCCTTGGGATACGGAACGGGGGGGGGGGGCGTCCCCCCGTCCCCAAGCACCTGTGCATGGGTACCCCAAAGCGTAACAGACGGACGGACATCTTGATCACTATATACCCTCCCACTTTTCAAGGGTATAAAAAGAAGTAAATTTATACATGTTCTTATACCTGTATACGGAAGTCCAGCTAGGGCAGCAGGAGTCGGCAATGTTATCAATGAGGAGAAAATGAATATATTCGACATTACGAATTATCGAATTTGTTTAAACAAATTAATAAATATATAATTCATCGAATTCGTTTTAACAATTCTAAAATATGATACTTCAATATGGATTCGAATTAATTATAAACAAAACAAAATAATTTTCAAATATTTATTTTATTTATGTAATATAGTATATTATCATTTACTCTTTCAAATTGTTCTGGGTTATGTGTTGCTATTTTCAAATATTTGTGAATGCAATTCTCATGATTAGAGCACTTGATTGGTTTAGTAAACTAAGCGAATAAATGAACTGGAAAGAAAAAAAGGAAAGAACAAGATGTGTTTGTGAAACACTGATGCCCCGTATGGCAACATAGCGAAGGTTAAGCTTTCTCAAATGCATATCAAATATGTTGGTACCTAAAGTAAGGCCTTTTCACAAGAAATATAAATGTGAAATACAAACCCCAGCACCATCTTTTCAAAGGTTATGACTAAGGTTAACGTTTTTAAAGGTAGGACAAACTCAGGGGTCAAGGTCAAAGGGTCAAGGTTGTTGGTTTCTAAAGAAAGGCCTTGTCTCCAAGATTACATATGGAAAGTATGAAAGTGCTGGCCCTTACCGTTCAAAAGTTATGGCCAAGGTTAACGTTTGTGAAAATTAGGTCAAACTGCAAGGTAAGATCAAGGGGTCAAAGTTGTTGATATCCAATGAAAGGTCTTGTCACAAGGATTACATATGTGAAGCATGACAGCTCTATCCCTTGCTGTGCAAAAGTTATGGCCAAGGTTAAAGTTTGTAAAAAGAAGGTAAAAATCCAAGGTCAAGGTCAAAGGGTTAAAGTTGTTGATATTCAATGAAGAGGTCTTCTCACAAAGATTACATATGTGAAATATGAGTACCCTAGCCTTTAAAGTTCAAAAGTAATGGCCAAGGTTCAAGTTTTTTTGTAAGTACGGAAATGTCCAAGGTAGGTCAAAAGGTCAAAATTGTTGGTTTGAAATGAAAGGTCTTGCCACAAAGAATTGATATTTGAAATATGAAATTCCTAGTATCTACCGTTTAAAAATTAGGGCCAAAGTAAAAGCTTGGATTTTTTGTGTAAAAAAAGGGTCAAATTCCAAGATCAAGGTCAAAGGGTCAAGGTTCTTGATATCAAATGAAAGGTCTTGTCACAAGGATTAAATATGTGAAGTATGAAAGCCGTAGCTAGTTCTAACCCTTTAAAAATTATGTTCAAGGTTGAATTTGAAAAGTAGGTCAAACTCCAAGGTCAAGGTCAAAGTTCTTGGTATCCAACGAAGCGTCTTCTCACAAGGATTACTTATGTGAAGTATGAATTTCTTTTAAAGCCCTAGCCCTTACCTTTCAAACGTTGTGGCAAAGGTTAAAGTTTTTTCTTCAAAAGTACGATAATCTCCAAGGTCAAAGTCAAAAGGTGAAGGTTGTTGGTGCTTAATAAAAGGCCTTGCCACAAAAAAATACATATATGAAATATGAAAGTCCTGGTATCTACTGTTCAAAAGATATGGCCAAAGTTAAAGTTTGGAATTTTTGTGTAAAAGTGGGTCAAACTCCAAGGTCAATGTCAAAAGGTCAAATTTGGTGGTACCCAAAGAGAGAGAGAGAGAGAGAGAGAGAGAGAGAGAGAGAGAGAGAGAGAGAGAGAGAGAGAGAGAGAGAGAGAGAGAGAGAGAGAGAGAGAGAGAGACGGACACGACAAAAACTATATACCCCCGAAACCTTGTTTACGGGGGCATAAAAAGGGGGGTTCTGATGTTATTGTTTAAATAGGGTCGGGTTCTTTGTTCAAATATTGAAACCGGAAGTTTACATGTCCCGTAAGTCGGGTTCGAGAGTCGGAGAGAGAAGTAAAGGTTTTATTCTACTTTGTAGGCCGACTTTGTTTTCCAAGAAAATGATGATAAGTAAGAGCTTTTTATTTATAAAGCATGTCTTCAAACTGTATATAACATGTATCTTTGGAATGGAATTAAATTAGAGCACTGATCGTTTTATTTTAAGCTTTAAACCCATGTGACTAAACACATGCTATAAATGCGTTTCCCACTTTTACACTGCCTAACTTTGGGATTAGAGAGAAATCGTTTGCTTACCATGTTATCTCTTTTTGAAGGAATTGGCAATGGAACCTGCTCCAGAAAAGCGTAATGGAAGCGTATAATTGTTATCGCCAACTGGCCCTTGACAAACTAAGGCCATTGTGTGTTAAGCTCAGCAATGATCATTCCAGAAAAAATATTAGTGCTTTAACAAAAGCTTTAGAGGAAATTGATCGTGGATACATACAGGACCTGCAAGAATATTTGCTTTATCCTTTAAGAATGATATTGAAAGAGTCCACAAAATAGTAGGTATCTCTCTCTCACCTATTTAAATAAATTTCTATAACTTCACTCGTTGAAAGACTTTGAAAGCTATGCAGAGTTTGCAATGGTTACATATATGAAACAATTTTCAGCATCAAATCATGATGTGAATATTTCATAATGGTATCATGACAGACTTGGAGAATAATTACTATTTTGTCTTCTTTTCAGTTCTGAAGATTTTTACACGGACCTGTTCACACTGATGGAGAAAATCCTCGGTTGTACGAGGGTATGGAAATGGGAGCTGTTTACTGACATCTTTACGCTTTCTTGCATCATGATCAGCTCACCTTCAGACCAAGGGATGGGCTGTGGCAAAGGTGAATAGCAAAAGCTAAAGCTACCCCTCCCCCCATCTGCTTTCACATAAAGGGAAGATTTTAGGATAAGCAACATTTGGATTAGACAAGTTTTTGGAATATTTGTCAATATTTCATTCTTAAGATTGAATGTGCAATAGACAATAAGCCAATAAAAGTTCCTGTTTAAATATAATTTCAATTTGTTAAATCCAAATTTTAAACAATCTCAAATATGTAAAATGGACGTTTTTTTCTCATTGACGTAGATTGGGCCATGATATTTACTAACACACCAAAATATTTTCCTCTATATACATGTAACAAGGTTAAAATTATACTTGTTTAATGTTAAAATCTGTTCTGTTTGTTACCCTGTTTGTATCTTTTTTGTATCACTCCTTTTTTGCAGCCACGGCAAAATCTGAGGATCTGAAGGCAGCCGTAGTACAGAACATTAAGACACTGGTGTCTAAATCCGACTACAGCATCATCCAAAAGTTGTTCTCAATCCAGAGTCTCCCAGTTCTTGGATTAGCAGTGTCTATTTTGTTAGATCTAGCAGACACTGAGAAATGCAGGTCTCTCAAAGTATCTGCCATTAAATGTCTAACAGAGCTTAGTCAAGTGGATGGCAAATGTGAGTACAAAGCAGTAAGAATTAAGTGAACAGTTTTCTTGAATAATAACAGGGAGTAATTACTGATAATATAAAGAAATCTAAATAGTATCTTGCAACTAAATAAAGTTATATTTATACAGTAATTGAAAATAAAAGAAACATGTATGACTTATAGTTATGATCAAAAATAATAGAATGATTGAATCTGTGTTAAATTGCACAAGTGTAAATACTTGAGATGGTATTGTTTGATTGCAACGGAATGCTGTAAAACGAGAATATTTGGCGCACTACTAATTTTAGCCCCTGAACGCTAAAATTTATTTTGCACTAACGGAATTCTAAATATTATTTTGTTGTGTATGTTCAAAGCTTTCACATAAGTACATGTAGACTGGAACGTGCAATTATGTAATGTCGAAGGGTCATTGGATTTTATATACACACTAGCAGTGTACATGGTAGGATCAATCGAGAAAGTTCTGCCAAATCATAATTTATTTAATTAAACTATTGTTAGTTGTTACCTGATACTTATCATTAGCACCTTCAAAGTTTGCCTTCTTGGTGTGTCAATCGTCTATCGCCTCGAGGTAAACAATGCTATCAAGCATGGCGATTGAGCTTGCAGACAATACCTGATCATGATTACCGTTTATCCAAGTAACTTTCCTTCGATGCATGCATTGTTTTAATATGAATAAAATATTTGAATACTCCAGTTCTTTTATATAAAATAAAATTTAACATTGTGGCACGTCTATGTGATTGCAACACCACGGTAAAGTTGACGATTATTACTTGTATACGGGAGTGCTATAATTGCTTGACTAACCAAAAAGTCAAATATGGGCATGGATTAAAAAAATAATATCACATTTATATAGGTATTTTAATGACAAGTGCAGCGCTAAAATTTATTTGCGCCAATGTACTCCCAATTGCGTTTGCGCTAAAATATGTATGCGCCAAATTTTCTTGTTTTACAGTAGTGCTTGATTCAATTTTACAGCATGTACTTAACTTTGAGAGAAAAAAAGATTAGAAAATAAATCAAAGGATATGTAAAAGAGATTATTTATTGTAAATTCATTTGATCTAATGTATATTTTCAGATTGCAATAGAGTGAGGGTGACACTAGGGGACACTTTTGCCTCGTTCTTGCCTGGAATCACTATTACACTGTGTAAGATTATCACCGGTGATCAGAAACAGGGACACAGTGTCATAGCAGTAAGTACAGCCTTAATCAGTTCCAGGTTCATTAGAACATGGTTACAGGGAAGACAGTTAAAGGGAGTTAAGTTTACAGTGGAGTGATCTCCATTTCCTGTAGATTTAAAACTAGTATGGATCATGGAATATGCAGTAGAGCAATTGCTATACATAATGCCATGTTCACTGAATAACACAGTTTATTTCTTTACTGGTTTATACCATCAGGTTCAATGTGTAAAGATTTTTTTAAAAAAGATATTCTGCAATGTTTATGATATTTTTTTTTATCATTAAACACATTTTTCTCCCTCTTAGACTGCAATATATGCCTGGACCAAAATAATTGGCCTCACAATGGATGATATCTTGATAGAAGAGAGTCAGAAGAAAGGCCAGCCTTCTATTACAGGTAGTGTTATAGAAATTCAAAACAGTTAGCAAAACAAGTTTCTAAATAAAGAACAGTTAGGAATAATACAAATTGTGTCCAGAACATGCCATTACAAAACACTTGAAATTATAAAATTTTCTAGTGACAGTTTTGATTTTCAGATAATGACATTTGGTAAAAAGTGAATATCTGCAGTGCAGATAAGTGAACTCCAGGTCATATTTTTATGGGAAGAAATTGAAAAAAAAACAAACAAACTTTGCATTCAAGTGACTTGCAGTCTATTACACAGTTTCCATTACTGCAGATTTCAATTGGTAGCTTTTTGGTTTTACATGTCATTAGCAATACTACCTCTAAAAGAATGTTTCATAATTTCTGTATCATTTATGCTCAGGGGCAGAGCCAGTTGATGACAAAATCAGGAAGCTTGCCATCAAAAGAGATTCCACTTGGGTAGAAATTACTGGGAATAAAATAAACTTACTGGTGAAGCAGATCTGTAAGGTCAGGGGTCATTCTAACTGGAAGGTCAGAATGGCATTGGCAGAGTCGGCCGGAAGCTTACTACAAGGGTGCACAAGGCAAGGGCTTTAATCTTCATATAACACCATAATTCTTTAAATACATGTACCTTTAAACTGTTAAAAATAGGTTTTATATATAGAGTTGTCAGAGCAGCAATATTGTTTGGTTCTTTGCAAACCACTGCAACTACAGTGTATATTGAACAAATTTACATCTTAAAGTCACTATTCCCACAAAATTTGAAGAATAGAAATAAAGTTGTATCTGAGTAACAGGATGACAATATCTGGGTCTGATGTTTTATCATGGAAACACATCTCTTGTAGATCTCTTCACTCCTCTATCCCTGATTTTCTGGAGATCCTAGTGGGGCTTATAAGTGATGAATATCCCAACGTTGCCAACAAAAGCAGGAAAATTCTGAACATATTCACTCACACCCACCTTGGGACAGAATGTCGGCCTCTGGTGGAAATGTTGGAGGAAAACTTACACAATCTCTCCATGTCCCTGCCCAGAATTATCCGCTCAGTCGGTAAGGGAGTTTGAAACATTCAAATTGAACAGATATGTGGGAACCCATTAAAATTTCACAAATACATGTGCAATGTTCTTTGTCTGTGTAGAAATCCATTGTACCGGTAAATAACTTAATTAAAATCATGAATAAGATATAAAGGACAAGATCCCAATATATAAATAACACACACACACACACACAAAAGTTGTCAATTTTTTTTAAAGAATAATGGACTAATGTGACATGAAAGCCCCATTTATTGAACATTTATTTTATTTCATTATTTGATTTTATTTTAAATCATATAAAAACAATGATTTGCAGATGAATTGTTTATGGTAACAGAAAATATTCAGCTCTGTCTCTGATGTCAGGCTACATTGATTTGTTAGGTAATGAAAATTTGCTATTTTCCTTGAATCTCCATTATAAATCAAAAACGTGAAATGGTACAATTTTCCTAGCATAGCATTACAATTTTTGTATGTTTTCTACAGGAAGTGATATAAACCACCTGTTGATGTCATCGTCTCACCTGAAGCGTTTGTCTATATCACTGATTCAGGTGTTTGAACTGGACACGACAGACATCAAAATCATTGAAGAGAGAACCAGCTGGATTGGACATAGTAAACTACTCTTATAGATTTATATCTTAGTAAACTGCCGTAAACTGCTGAAAAATGTATTTCTACAGTATAAGTGTATTTCTGTAGTAATAATATTTATTTTGTTTGACATTATTTTCCTATTGCCAGATGCTGATTTCATTTCTCCTGTCCATGTGCCCGATGTAATCAAACCCAGAAAAAACTTCAAACATTTCCACGACAAGAAAATCGAGAAAGAACTTAAAAATATTTGCAGATTGCTGGGATATTATGGTAAAGATTTTTGTACCATTGCATTAAAATAGAAGTGTGAAATACAGGTATTACAGGATGAGATGCAATATACATATGACTAAGTTTTGTTAAAAAATGTTAACTGATAAAATATGGATCTACCTCAGGAGAGTGAGTCAGTAATTTGATTCAGACAATGAAGAAAGATTTTTAGCTCACCTCGACGAAGTCGAGATGAGCCTATGCTATACCCTCGGCGTCGGCGTTAGCATTGGCGTCCCGGTTTAAGTTTTAGGAGCAGTTCTATTCCCAAGTAACTATAGGCCCTACCTGGACCAAACTTGCATGGATGATGCATCTAGGGATGGACATTACCAGACTTGCTTCGGATGCTGGACCTGACCTACATTTTCCAAATGAGTGACCAAGTAAAAGTTTTTGGAGCAGGTCCATTTCCAAGTAACTATAGGCCCTACCCAGACCAAACTTGCATGGATGATGCATCTAGGGATGGACACTACTAGACTTGCTTCGGATGCAGCTCCATTCCCAAGGAACTATAAGCCCTACCTGAACCAAACTTGCATGGATGATGCATCTAGGGATGGACACTACCAGACTTGCTTCGGATGCTGGATCTGACCTACATTTTCCAAATGAGTGACCAGGTTAAAGTTTTTGGAACAGATTAATTCCGGGAATCCCAATGAACTTAAAGACCTATTTAAACTGAACTTGCTTGAATATTGTTGTCAGGATAGATACTAACTGTTAAGAAAATATGATGTGAGATTAGCATTACTTAAACTGATAACATTTGTCGAGGTGAGCTTCGTAATCTTTGATTACTTATGTTTTTCAATCACAGCCTATTGTTTAGAGCTCATTCGAACCAGGAAATTCTTTTTTATTGTGTATATAATATATATATCCTGACACCAGGACAGTCCATGGTATAGAAAAAAGAATTGCTATATAATTTTCATAACATACATGTGTATCAGAAAAATACAAATGAGCATTGTGGCACATAGGCATCATGCTTCATTTCTTAACTACATTTATTAGAAATTGGATATTGTTAAATCTCATAATGCTCAAGTCATTTTCTTTTTAGGCAGCATCTCTCTATTAGTGGACCACTTTCTGGACTTGTTCCATGATTCAATTTTACACAAAATGCAGGCCACCATGATAATCAATGAGTTAATGTTAGGGGCAGCAGCAATGGGAGGTATTAGAATTATTTCATTTTTGAGTCGAGATAATTGTTAATAATTTTTATTTAGAATGTATTTTGCTTGCAACCTGCTTCGCATGTAAGCTTCTTAGTCTTTGCTCACTATTCTTTTAGTTAATTCCTATCAAGAGAAAGATTTTGAAGAGAGAAGGGAGAATAACATTGAGGAACTGGAGGCTATTGTGGAGTAAGTGATTTCATGCTTTATGGATTGTGATTAAAGCAGTTTTAATGAAGGTTTCTTCTGTAGTTATAAATCAAGGACATCTTCATTTTTAATTTAAAAGTAAAAATCACAGCTTGCTCTTTGGTGTGTTTTTAGAGTTAATTTTCCCATCTGACATAACAAAAATTGTAATTTAATTAAAGACTAAAACACATTTCATTTTATACATAGAATGTTGATTGATGAATATCTCTCTCCGTCCAATCTGTGCCTTGTGACAAGTCCACACCACAATCACTCAGTTAGATCCACTCCTGAGAACAGACTGATGGCTCTGGAACTCATGACCAGAGATACAGGGAATAACCTGGCTACCTTCAACAGGAACATTATCCAGATTTGTCTTTATTTGGAGGGAATTGGGTCATTTGCAAAGGTTAATAAAAGAGAGGAATATATCATAGAAACACAATGTTTTCAAAAGTCTAAATGATGAACTATTTGTAGGTGATACATATAAAAAAAGAATTTTATGCAAGTGGGCGATGATAAATGGCATGATTTCAAAGTGAACAGCATTGCTTCTTAAAAAGAATTTTGTCTGGGCGAATTTAAAACATGTCTGTATTGATTGCAAGTGTGAAAGGGTGAAAATTACACAGGGCAAAAATAACTCTGCATATAGTTCTGTATAAAAAGAACTTTCCGAGTGTAACCTTTTATCCTTACAGGTACTTAAGGACAGGTACATACCTTTCCTGATGAAGACTATTTATCCACTGCTGGAGAAGTTAGGGGATGAGACGGCGTACATCAGCAGCACTGCCTACCTAGCCCTGTGTGACATCTGTCATGTCTGTCAGTACAAGTACGTCTTAGTGTCTTGTGTCATAAACATTGAATTGATATCATTTTACAAACTACAAGGATCGGTAACTGTACTTGATACATGTATTTCTTTCTCCTTACAGCAATTGTCTGGTAGGAGAGATACTCTAAAATTGATACATCTCTCTTCATTTGTAAACAGACAAGTCTCAGTGAGGCTTATCTGTGTAAGAAATCAAACCTTTATTTAAAAAAAAAAAATTAAGAATTAAATTATTATACCCCACGCAACAAGTAATGTTTTTGACCTGTCCGTCAGTCAGTGTCAGTTAGTCAGTCCATCAGTCCTATTTTTTTGTCAGTGCAACTCCTCATAAACCGCTGCACAGAATTTGGTCAAACTTTGCAGATATTTAGGACACAATGTGTAGATATGCATATTACCAGGAAATTCCGATTCCTTTATTTTTTCCAGGATTTTCAGCACTTTTCAACTTACCGGTAGATTTTTGGCCATACCTTGAATAAAGAGATAAACAGTTTGGAAGCCTAACTCCTCTTTAACCACTGCACAGAATTTAGCCAGAATTTGCTGATATTTAGTACACAGTGTGTAGATGTGCATATTACCAGGGAATTCTAATTCCATTATTTTCTGGGAATTTCGGCAATTTTCAACTTAGATTTTTGGCCATATCTTGAATATAGAGATGAACAGTTTGTCTGCGCAACGCCTCATAAACCGCTGCACAGAATTTTGTCAAACTTTGCAGACATTTAGGACACAATATGTAGAAGTGCATCAGGAAAGTCTGATTCCTTATTTCTTTTAGGATTTTCGGCACTTTGAGTTTTGGGGGAGCATGGGGTATGTGAGCTTGCTCACTTTTTCTTTCATTTCAATATATGATTGAATAATTCCAGCTCTCTGATTGGCCGAGATCCAACATTGTAGTAAAAATATTACTTTATGTTCACTTGCACGCTTATATGATTTCTTCAATGTTGGCCCATCACTACTAAGTAAACATTATACACCATGCAAATAATCATGTTTAATTGGTGAAATAAGGGCAAAAAAGGGAACCATGCTACTATACATAAGCGTAAAACAAGCTGGCCAGCAATGATTTGTCTCAAGTTTTACCCAGTATGGTATATTAAATTTGCTGAAATTTCATTTTATAACATTTACTTTTTCATTCACTGGATATCACACATTGGGTTGATTTTACATATCCCACAGATATGCTGTCAACATTGTTTTTAGTGTTAAATTTTCACTCCACAGTTGATCCATATGTATAAAAGTGACAAATATTTGTTAGCTATGTATAAATTGTGAGCTTCCATTGCTTATAGTTGGATATGATTTTTATCCGACTCAGGTGTTTTCTATCCCCTTACCAAGGCTTGAGGATAGAAAACATTAAACTCATTTAATAAAAAAAAAAGTAAATATTAGTGACATTATATCCTATATTAATCTCCATCTTTTATAGAAAATTGTCATTATTACAGAAATTTACCAGATAAGTTAGCAGGGAGACATTTGTTTTTACCAGATTATCATGTGTATTGTATTTATAGATCCATTGGAGAACTTGTGCAGCGTAATTCAGATTACCTGGTAAATGCCATCAGTTTGAGGCTGCGACATTTTTATGAGAACATGAAGAGCCCCCTGGTGTTGAAAGTCATGCTGCAGTACAGTAGCTCGGATATTTTACCTCTCATTGGAGATACAGTGCAGGAGGTGGGTTCTTGGTATTAATTAGAGATCATCAAGTATTTGCAGGTTTGCCCTGTAGAAATCAATTTGTCTGTGTGTCTGTCTGTCATTCTTGTGTCATATAAATTTTGAAGCATTATCATGTTGATCAGGCCTGTTGTGGATATATCATCTGGAATCAAGAAATAAAATACCGGTACTGAAATGTTTAACTGCACAGAAAATCAAGAAATAGCATTTTAAATCTCACTTTTATTGAGAATTTTAATGCCCTTCGTATAATTTCAAATTGTATTACTGTAAATCACTTTTTATTCTTATAATTTCAAAATTGTATTAGTATTCCTAGAATATATAGCAAAAACCACAATTCGATTTGTCTCGCTAATTTTTTTCTGAAAATTAAGTGATCTACAGTAACTAGTTAGCAGTTCAATTTTTTTTTTCTTTTCAGATTTTAGAATCATTAGATGATAATTACGAGGAGGAGGCTTTGTTGTTTCTCAGTGTACTAAATGAACTGGTTAAAGCTGTGCTGAGGTGGTTCACAGATAGTATGGTGAGTTACTGATTTCAGCTGATAGATATAGATATTACTGTTCTTTCTCCTGAAATAAAAAAAGCAAAACTGAAACTGATGAACTTATCAATACAATGTTACATTTTAGGAAACAGAAAAGAAGCAACCACCTCCCAATCCACACAGAATTGATGAGAATCTGGATGTGGTGTCCTACATCAAAGAATTCCTTCATCTGAAGAAAGTCTCGGAAGGTGAAGTGTCTGAAAGTGAAACCTGCCAGGATGATGTTGCTGAAGAGAAGGCTGAAGAGGATGAGGAAATGCAGACTGAGCAGAAAAAAGAACCACCACTGCATGTCAAAGCTGTGAAGGAGGTAATGTTTGATGAAAGAACTTTCATGAAAGGTGTTACATTTTCTTGCTGAAGTCAGCTTGATTAAAATCTTCAGTTAATTTGTAAACTAGTAATCACAGTCTAGCATTTTGGTCTCGGACTATTGCAATCAAATATTTGTTGGTACATGTGATAACGTTGAAGCATTGGGTACTGGGTAGGACTCACATTTTTCTTCTTATCTGCAGGTGATGCTGAGAAGTAAACATCTCCTCTCCTCCAGAAACCCCAGTGTGAGGCTCCTGACCTTGGACACCATTGCTTCCTCCTGCCAAGCTTTACGCTCACATCAAGGTACCTCCTCATGTATCAATAGCACATAATCAAACGGATTGGAAAGTGTATCTTTTTTGGACCATCTTGAAAGTTTAAGTTTTCTTTATGGCTTGTTGTTTTGGGTTTCAGATGAATTACTGCCAATGATCCATGAAATATGGCTGCCGTTCACAGCCAGATTTGTTGATCAAGAGAAAATTGTAACTAAAAAGGTTGGAACTTGTGAAAATTTGAATTTCATTCATTTATAAATTCAAATTTTATTTTGTTTTAAGTATGAATAATTTGAAAATATTTCTCTGTTTCAAAATTTACTATCATTGAATTTTTTCAGGAAGTCAGTAGATTTATAGCAGTGTTTTATATTCATAGGCTGTTGAGACATTGGTCACCATGGCAGAGACCTCCGGTGATTTTATCTGCCGACGGTGTACCAAGGATGTGTTTCCTAAAATGCTGACTTTCTTGGAAAAACAAGCAGAAATCAGGTTAGCTCATGATTTAAATTGGTTAGTTCTGAAAACAGTTGTATTACTGGTGTACATATAATGATTATTAACAGTTTGTTTGTTGATTTTACAGTAAGGGATCCAGTAAAGCCTATCTTTACACAGTAAACTTCAAACTACAACAATCCATACTATCTCGTATCGGGATGCTTTGTAAACAGGTAATGTACAGACATGAGCAAGATGTGATTCCTCTTATGAATAAATTGTCCAACAGTGATTGAATTTTGTTATTGGATTCATATACATGTACATAGGTCTTGTGTTTAAACATGCTACAAGACATGAAGCCTTGGTCTTAAACGCATATATTTATTATGTATTTACAGCTGGGTGTCCTTGGAAACAGCCTTGACCTTGTGTCCTCTGTTTGTGTCCTTTATCTCAGTGCCAGACAACCAAGTGTCCTTCAAAAGGTTGGAAGAGTTTACATATTTTTTCTGTATCATATAACTTAAGATTTGTAATTTTTAACAATCATCTAAATTGTTTTAAACGTTAAACAATACATTATACAACACATTTCTTGTTAATGAGAAAGGTTGACCTTACAGATTGCCTTGGAAACCTGTACAGTTCTGATTTCCCTAGACCCAGATCCCATGTGGCTCCGACTCTGTGATTTGTACCACCCCAAGGAATTCCTCTCATATGTGCCTTTATTTAAACCAGTAAAGGTATTTAAAAATACAATATAATTCATGTGATCAAGATAATTTGAACAAGGTTTGGTCTATAAAATAACTTTTCTTTGTCTTAAGAAAGATTTAACATTGTTTATATACATATTCAAATATGCCTATATCATGTATGATCTGTGATGTAAAATTAAATTTATATTACTTAGACAAAGGTTGCTTACATCATTTAATAATTGTCACTTTGTGCTCTGTCAATGTGCTTTCTGTAAGGTCTATAAATCTAAGAATTATCCTCATCAAAAGTCATATTTGTAGTTGGTAGAAATGACCTGTTATCATGATTGTTTGAATAATTCCTTTGATAACATAAAGCCTAATTGTTGTTATTGTTTTTTCTTTCAGTTTAAATCTTCCCCTGGAAAGAGAAATGAATTCACAGACAATGTTGTCAAGTTGTTAAAACTTCCTGAAATGGGCAGCTAATAAAACATATTTTTTACTTAAATAAATTTGTATTGTTTTTATCCTTTATAAAAGAAAATTGCTTTTATATTAAGAAGTTCATATAAGGCGAATGTGGAATGATTTTAGTTTTCATACTTCATAGGAAAACAGGTTAGTTTATGCAAAGCATTGCTTCTTTTTTAATGAGGAGATAACACAGGAATAGGGAGGGGTGAAGATGTCCTGTAAATTTTCACTTTGCAAACAGATGACCAAGATGTGTTAATAGTTTTATGGCCAATGAGGCCTTTATCAATTTGATAACAAAAAATCACAGCTCAGAAATTTAAAACACACTGTTTAGCTTTACTTAACAGATTTTATATTTATTGCTATAAAAACTTCCAATCGAGAAGCATCCTAGAGAAATTATATACCTTAGCTTTAAATTGAAACAATCCCTTTTTTCTTTGAAAACTAAAAAAAAAAATATATAAAATTTTCAAAGTGCTGAAAAAATTGGTTTCGGTAGGGGTGATTTTAACGAGTCGGTCGGAGTACATCAAACAAATCATTTTTTATTGTTGGCCTGACATATGCACAATTAAAGTTAAGAAATTCACATTACCAGTAAGTATGAAAGCCCGGACTAGCTCCAACTTTTCAAAAGTATCTGGTCAAGGATAGGGTAAAATTTTGCAAGAGTGGGTCAAACTCCAAGGTTAAGGTGAGGAGGTCAGATGTTCCGAGAGAGAGTTTATTATTTTTTTTTACTAATACTATTCACAAAGAATACACGTGAAATACAAAAGCCATAACTCCAACCATTCAAAACTTAGGGGCAAGATTAAAATTCTTGAGGTCCTCAGTCCTCCATAAATAAATAGATTACAGGACAAAAAAATTAGGCAAAATTTGTTGCAAATAGTTTGCTAGCTAGAGTGTACATGTTTTCTACAGTATAGATGATCACGACATTTTCAATCTGTTAATTATTTGCACTTTCATGTTTGTTGGAAAGAGCATATTAACGGCCATTACAGGTTTATTAAAGACAATATATGGCCAACTAATTGACAGGTGCCTACACAAGTCTTAATATATAACACCTGTATTCATTTACAGAAGGTAAGTGTATCACACAACAGTGGCGTAGCATCGTTTTTGAAAGTGGGGGGGCCAGAGAAAAAATTTTTTTTACTCACCTGAAAAAGTTGACAAGCAAAAAAAAAAAAAAAAGGAAAAAGAAAAAGTTGTTCAAAAAAATCCTATTTCGAAAAAGTTGTTTTCAAAAATCTAATACTACATTTTCGTACATCGAAAATTTTCAATTAACATTTCCTATAGTATAAGTAAGGTTGGGAGGGTTGCTACGTCCCTGCACAATGTAATTTTGTAATTTTGGGTGTGTGTGGGTGTGGGGGGTGTGAAGGTAAACTTTTCCTCAGTGTCAACTACTTTCAGTACCAATTCTAATACTACATTTTCGGTACATCGCTAAAAGTCTAAAAGTGGGGGGGGGGGCCAACCAGGTTTTCAATTAACATTTCCTATAGTATAAGTAAGGTTGGGGAAAAAAGTGGGGGGGGGGCCTGTTGCTACGCCCCTGCACAATGTAATTTTGTTTTAATTAGATCTGGAAATATTAAAAGTAGAAAAATTACATTGTTTAATGTACAGCGCTGTATACGAGGGTTGTCCCGTAAAATCGTGGACAAAACGTTTTTCTCGAAAAGTAATGGGCGCACTAAGCTGAAAATTTCAGTAAATGTTTATTTATCATATTTAAGTGCATGATAAGTTTTTTGATAAAATATAGGCAAAAATAAAGATTTTATTTTGCTTGAATGGGCACGGGGTATTGTCCTACGGCGCACGGACAAAAAACCAAGGTTTCATTAAAGAATACACAAGTTTGAATTCAAAATAAAAGTTTTAAATTCATAAGATTTGGATTAAAATTATCCTAATTCAATTCCACAATCAATTTTGTAGCCTTTGTAAAAATTTTAAGGCAATTGGTTAATTTTTGGCAGTTTCTCGAGCATTCGAAATGGGAAAATGGTAAACACAACACACGAAAAATGGAGACGTTTTATGACGTTACGGCGCACCGGAGAGCAGTTCCGTTTTAATTCGATGTTGTAATGACACCTTTAGAGACTTGAAATGAGCATAGAAGAAAAAAGATTATAAAAATATCACCAGATCTTAAGTATACAAATGAAACAGGAGTTTTCTTAGCGAAGTCTTATTTGATCGAGTCCCAGGGGAGTACAAAACATACGGACAAACTCCCAATGTAAAAGCAAAAGACGCTGTCACAGTACACCGCCGATATGAGATTTTCTATTAGTTGAATGATGGTGAGAATATTGTCCGTAACTTACTGATACATCTTCAGAAGATCGCATGAGGGTGCTAACTGGTTCTTCGACTGTTTATGGAGACTAAAAAATGTGTATCAATGAAATTCTTAAATTTAAGTCGGACTCATCCAACTTCATTTTCAGCAAAGATAAAACGTGACGCTGTTTTTGACACTTTGACGTTATAATCCATGCGCCGTAAGGTGATACAATACATGGCATAAAATCACATAATTTATTTATTTATGCATATATTTATCTGAAATTTGCTGTGTATATTACTAAAATATGTACTAAATAATAGTGAAAATTTCAGAACGCAGTGATGTTTATTTTTTACACTAGACAACTTGTCCACGATTTTACGGGACAACCCTCGTACATGTACAGTGTAATATATGATATAATCTAATTCATGTTGATATATATATGATATCTTCTAAATCATCTTTACAATTTCTATTAATTACTTGTCTGTATGAAAAAAAACCCATTTTGGGCCATATTTAAAAAAAAGTATCAGTGAAGATTCCCCAATTTAAGAACTTTGTCACGCCCCCTCCCACGGAGCTTTGAATGAACTTCTGGATCATTGCCACTGTATTATTTTTTTTATTATTTCTTAATAAAAAAAATATCTCTGTGATACATTTTATTTAATTTACATAAAAAAAGACTATTTGTTAGTTTAAAGTGTAACAAATTTAAGTACTTGAAATGAAAAATGTAAAATCAACACTATTTTTATCACACTGCAGTTTTAATTTGACACTCTCTTTTTCTAACATTAAAATTTTTCATCAAAAACAATTCTTTTTCGTGCAAATAAGAGCCGATTTATCACACCCTATGTATCTACACAATATTAACAAGCATTCTGAGAGTATTGCATAAGCAATACATGTAACAAATGTCATTTTTTAATGTGCAAAAGTCATGTCCAAGGTTAAACTGAAAGATTTTCAAGTTGTAAATGCCTTAAATCTAATAAAATAATAAACATTAAGACGACAATTTAACTCATTTATCCATCGTCTTTTCCTCGCTTCATATTTTTGTCGACAATCGGAAGTTAGCGCAGTTCGAACCCGATCTTAATTAAGCAATTATGAAAAATATTCAAAATGCCATAATTCTGTCAGAAATCAATGAAGCGAAACGAAATTCAAACTTTATCTATAACTCACTAAGATACACTCACTTACCAAAATTCAGCTCAATATCTGCAAGCGTTTAGAAAAAAAAGTGCGGAAAACCAAGTGGGAATGAAAAATATTCAAAATGCCATAACTCTGTCAAAAATCAATGAAGCGAAACGAAATTCAAACTTGATCTGTAACTCATTAAGATACAAAATTCAGCTCAATATCTGCAAGCGTTTATGTATCAGACAGACACAATATTAATAAAATGGTTTCACCGGTAGGGGACTAATAAAATGGTCACAGCGCAGTGTCAGATCGTGTTACGAATATTGATCCGCCTCTCGAGATTTATCACAGTTTTTGCTCCCCACAAAGCGTCACGTGCCACTTCGCGCATGCTGACAGGGTTGAATGGAAAATCAATATCCTTCTGCACTGATAAGCAGGGTCCAATTTGTTATCAGTTATCTATTTGCGTGGTTGATCCGCAGATGACCTACTTTGTTTCCCAGACACAAACCAACCAAGCGGACAAACACAAAGTAGATTATAGCCGGAGGAGAAAACGCGCCATTGCAAAAAGGTAAGTTTGTATTGAGACGTTCGCATTGATGCAGAACGCACCCTACTTTCATTTTGAAGCTGTCCGTCATGGTCCCCTGACGGATACGGAGTCTTTCCCTTGATTGATACGCTTCGTCTGAGACAATGTGAGTACTGTTTATATAACCGTCTAAAGCAGCGACCGTCAAAGAAGTCGATACAGTACCTTTATCAGTATTCACGGGGTAGTGAGGCTGTAAAAGTCTTCTCATTATTGATGTTCTTTATCAGAAATTGACAAGTTTTCAATGATTTTTTTTTTTGCCGACAAAAAAAAAAAAGACATGCCGTGTATTAGTTCCAAATAAAAAAAATTACTGACAAAACCCTTTCTGTACCAACAGTCGTCATCATGCACAATAACTGTAATCTACAGTCAGTATGTTTACTTTGGTGAAGCATTACCTCCAAAAAAAAAGTTTTAGATTTAACGTTAAAACGTTGGAATGTGTAAGGTTTGGTGTGATTTTCTTAATTTAAATCTTGAAGTCATGCTCTTTTATACTTGTTACCTTTGAGCAAGAGTTTTTTATGATAAGGGGGTTTACACCCAAAGGGAATTAAGGAAGAAATTTTTAATTTATGATACCCGAAAAGAGTTTTAAGACTAGAAAGGAATGTATAAAGAGTCCAAGTTATAATGGAACTACTCTTGGTTCTTGTGTACTTTTGTTTCTTGGAATTGGATATATTGTTTGAAGATGATACCTATTTGTGTTTCAGCAGTTTCAAAAAAGTTGAGTTTAGAAAGATCATGATATACAATTTGTTGCAGGGAGTGTTATTACATGTACTTCAACTACAAAGAAACCCAAGGTTTTATGAAAATATGTTTCTGTTTTTATTAAGTTTCAGACTTCATATGAAAAATTGTGTATGTTGAATATTGTGTGGTTCAGAAATATGTCATAAGAGTGGGGGGGGGGGGAGGGTTCAAGTGGTTAGGAGGGAGAGGACTAAGGACTAAGTTACTGGTCACAGAACTTGTGTTCAGTCCCATTATTACAAGTCATGAACAGCTTACAGGGAAAACCTGGACTCCCGGAAACACTGAGGAGGAGAAAACATGGTCTATGAAAAGAGAAAAAAAACTTACATCAAGTGTCCTCTGAATTTGTCAGTCAAAAAAATTATCTAAGGATAGGTTGCGTTTCAAAGAAATGGTCAGTATCAATAAACAACTGAATGTGGAAGCTAACTTTCAATGAGGACCTGTAAAATGAGCTTATTTGTAGGGAGCCTGTCTCTGAAAATAAGACTTAAAGGCCCTGTAACATAAACTTATTTTTACGTAGTCTGTATCTTGAAATGAATCTTGCTATTAAGAACATGCTCTTGCAAACTAAATTGGAAGAACTTAAAACCATTTGCAATTGTTATTATGAAATTTTTCTATAGGCATAGAAAAACTATGTTTCCACTTTCAGGCTGGAAAATAGGGTAGGTATTTTAATTTTTTACTAGACCTCTTTAATCAAAACATTGATGAATCGAGCTGTTGATGAAATAAATAGTACTGTCAAGCATTTCTGTGACTTAAATTTATATCAGAAATTGTTCAATAAAACCAGTGGACCAATATAGACCCCTACTTTTTGTAAACTTCACTTCTTTATGTAAACAAATTGAGAATCAGAAAGATAACTATACATTATAAATATCCCCCCTACCTTCCTCAATTTTTTGAGAACAAATATGTTTAATTAAGGTCAAGATCTAGTAAATGTCTTTAGACTAACATTTTGATGCTAGATCCATTATGACGTCATAATCATGTTCAACTTTCTTTTTCCCGTACTTTACGGCTCTAATAGAATTATGTAGAAATACAGTATTTTCATGGAATTCAATTTGAAATCACATGAAAAGTAGTCCCGATACCTATATTAAATTTAACATTATTTTAAAGAAGAGGCCAAGAACATGCAATTTATCATTTTCTGAAAGACTGTAGGCAATCTGGATACATTTTCTTTGTCTGATATGGAAAAAACTCCCATATTCATGACTGATTTTCTTAATTTTTCATTGGAAATGACAGTTTAAAATATGATTTTTCATCTTGTTTACCTACATATTATGCCCCAAAATACCTTATTTGACCAAGGTAAAGTTATAATGCATCATTAAAAGAATTTTATTTCTTATATTTGATATTTCTGTAGGCACCTTCATTTACTAGATCTTGACCTTAAGAGACTAAAAGAACCATAATTTTGATACTTTTTTACATGAGATAATTTCAAAATTAAATTCTTTATCAAATCTGTCATGAAAAAATCAATATGGAGGGAAGCAAAGTGTTGAACATTGAATTTCTAATTTTGTAACTGCATTCATGATTTTAATGAACATAAAATTTCATGGAATTTTAAATTGTTTTATTATTATTATTATTAACATAAAAAAAGCAAAGGAAGAGAGATATGTCCTTGATTAGGCCTATGTTAAATTAAAAAATAAAAAAAGGCAAGTGATTGAAAGTTTTTTCCACCTTAAAAAGACTGCGAAGATGAGAACTATTTACTATGGTCACACTTGCATGGGACCAAAAAATGAGAAAAAATTATATGTAGTAATTACAGATCTTTACTGAAAAAGCATTTTAAAAAAATTAGTGTTGGCACTAAAAAATAAGGGTCAGTACGGAAAATGGAAACAAAACAAAACATATTTATATCAAGGCCTTAAACGTAGGAGGAGTTGATGATGGGAAAGTTGAAGTCATCCTTTGTTTAATAGGTTAGTTGTTGGAATGTCAACCTCTATACTCAGTTAAAAGTTCAAATATGAAACAGATGTGGCATACTCTGTGGTGTCTTTTATTTCAAGTTCACTGATACATAGTGAATTTAATTTAACATTTGAATGAATATATATATTGTAAATTGAAAAGGGTCTAAACAATGACCACAGCAAGAGTTTTTCTTCTCACATAGAAAATTAAGACTACAACAACAGGTGGATTATGAAGGAGTGCAGTTTGTGCCCATGGGAATTCCAATAGGTTGCTGGATGAGTTTTCAAAAGCTTAATAGTTATTTTCAATGAGGAACTTCTGCATCTTTATAATGATATACTAGTATTGTTATGATGTGCTACATTGCAAAAGACTGCTTACCAGTCATATTGCACACATATGTTTGCCATGTTTTCTTTCGTGTATTTTTTAGCTTAAATTTTGCAGGTCTTTTTATTTATATTGATGGGAAAATTAAATTACCACCCAGGCAGCATTGCATAGGGTGACATGAAAATTTTTGAAGAGGAATCTTACTATAGATGTGCCATTCAGTAAGGAGAATGTTTAAAGGATCTAGAAAAGGCATACATTAAACTACATGTACATTGAAGAAGTCAAATAGAAATGGACTTTTCCTCAGCATCGATGTACTTAAAAATACTCTTCTTTACACCTAATTATATTCATAACTTTTCAAGTTATAAAAATTATAAGTGATAAGAAGGGCACTTAGTTTTTAAATTGTGTTTGTATATTAAAAGTACGGTAATAAATGCCCAAAAGTTATCAAATGCAGAATAGTATTAGAAATGTTAGTACTTAAGGATTTATTTGTAGCTCTATTTCATCCAAACTCCATGATTTCTGTGCAATCTATGTATTTGTCAGCATTTCCAACCTGCTAATTAATGTACAAGGTGTTAATTTGCAAAATTACTCGCTGAAATTGGAATTTTTTAGTCAGTTTCAAATTTTGGTACTATGGTTTGCAATATGTCTTGAATTAGAAAACAATTTTTTATTTTATCTTCAGGTAGGCCGTAGAAAACAGAGAACGTTTTTGGCATGTGAGTTGCTTTTGCTTGTCTATCATACAGTTCTAGTATGACAGATAGAAACCAGTAAGCCCAATTTAATCAATTGCAAATTAATTATTTCATCAAAAGAATGGAAGTGGAAAACCTTTTCTTTGAAGATGGCAGTTTTATACTAGGTGATTTCTAGTTTTTGCATGTAAATGAAAATTTCTTCTGTTGTTTGTTTCACGCATCACTAAACACAGAGGTTGAGAACATTGTGCTCATTAGGCATAAATCGTCAGGGGGTCGTAATATCGCGCATCACTGGAGATTTAATCTCTGAAAGGCTTCATCTGCAAGTCATGCAGAAAGGCTTTCCAGTCCGTTAAAGTTTGTCTTTATGCATCCCTGCCCTCTAATCTTAACATGTGTGCTCATGCATGAATAATCACAAGAAATGAAAAATAAGTTTTTCCAGATTTTCTGACAAAAAGGAATGTGAAATGCTGCTTTTAGGGGAAAAAAATGATTTTATGTACGTTTTTACTTATAACACATTCATGGCTTAAAAATTTTGTTAGCAGCAATGGACAATGTTGTATTGTACCGGTAGTATGTCAGCAAAGAGAGATGCATATATTTTTTATTTCAATTTTAAAGGTTAGAAAATTATAAATGGGTGTGGAAATATTTGTAAATCTTATTTTTTCTTCATCTATTTGGTTTCGCGCCACTTGCAGGAAGCCACGTGTAATGAATAGAAGCTGCCAAGATACTTGATGCTGTACGTTCTTTATAGAACACCCAGGTGTGATTTGCGAACTGATGATAGGTTTTCATTTTTCCCTGCATTATGTCAAGTTTCCTGCAATGCCCTGTAGATTAACATGGCTTGTTTGATTTTGAAACTTGAGACAAACAGAAATACGATCGTTTTTTTTTTAAGGAAATCTCATGGTAGGTGTTGGTTGAATGTGTTGCTTCACTGCGACAGTCTGGCAACTGCATCAACTGATTTTATATTGGAATTTAATTAAAACTACAGTGTCACTTCATTTTCTCGATGTGTCCCCACAGATTCAGGGATATATTATAAATTAAATAGTGCACCCTTTGTCAGCAACATTTGAAAAATATTCAGTCAGTATATATATGAATTTAATACATTTGACTTAAAATGGAAAGGATGCATAATAACATTGAACTATCCCTTTTAGACTTTTATGTGTTTTAGTCAGTGTAAAGTTAAAGTAAAGCAGTTGTTTTTTATATTTATCTTTTAAAAATACTTTTTGTGAATGCTAGTCCACATTTTTATTTGTATATAAATGAAGGCATAAAACATCCAAGAAATCATTAACGAAAATCGATGCTTTTCTGTCAAGCCCTGACGATCTCTCTGCTGGAAGCTTATCTCTGTGAATTAATGAAGCATGGAAAATAAAAACTTCTAATGACGGAGCAGTCCGTAAGTTTAATGATCTGCCACTGCTCCTGCAGGCCACGGTTTACTGAGCGTCTACTGAGTGTCGTGTTGGTCAGCCTCCGGAACCCAGACTCCGCTATAGGTTATAGTACAGACGTGATGCAAGTCCTAGGTCTGTCACGTCACTTGTTGAAATGTTAGTAAGCATTAAAGGTCTCTTTGAGTGACAGGTCAGACATTTTATTTCCTCATTTTTCAAACTATAAGTACTGTAGTGGGGCTGTAATGGTACTGAACATGAATCTCTTTGAGAAGAGAGAGAAAGAGGGAAAGAGAAAAAGAGATTGAAAAGGCGGGGGGTGGGGATGGGAAGGAGACAAAAACAATGGAACAAAAAAAAAAGACTTGGAAGATCTTTAAATGACTGAGAAATGTACTTTTGATGTAATTTTCAAATTCTAGAAGTACTTTTTTAATGAAAATGAAAGTTATTATGAGGAAGAGGTTTTGATCTTTTTGAATAAATTCTATTTGCATTTTAAGACATCAGAATGACTGCTTGTCAAATCCAATCTCTCATTAGCTACCAAGAAAATTTCCTCACAGCCACAATGGCATTTATTTTTTCAAATTCAAGCAGCAAGATATTCATTTGAAAGACTTAAAATTCGATAGAATTGATTTTAAACGTTCAAAAAAAGGTTGTTGCTATTTTGCAATATGTGACCAAAAAAAAAGAATAGGTGGATTACACGTATTGGATTTGCTTGGGAGGAATTCCTAGTGCACTACGCTCCGTAATGATTGATCTTTATCGGGTCATTAATCTTGCATTATTGTGTGTTATGGTTAAATGCATTTTTGTTGGATTTACAAGGAGATTTAAAGCACTATTGACCACGTGAGACCGATAAAGGAAATCAATTAAGTCCTCAAAATCGTAGTGTTCTGGCAGTGACAGTAGTGAACGTTGGCCGTTATCTTTTGTGGGTAAATGTAGTCAGGGACCATGGCTGTGATAAAAGGAATGTTCCCAACTTTTTATTATTCTCCCACTTCACCTTATTTTTCTGGGTATAAAAGAGTTAAATTGTATGTAAAGAAGTCTCTCTGTTTGTACATGTAACACATTTTCCTGATAGTCAGAGTAATGAAACTTCCGAGGACAAAAGTTAGGGATAATTTGTGATGCGAGTTCATTTGCTTACTATTGGAGATGGGGGAAACATAAATCATTAAATAAAAAGTTACTGGCCATTAAAACAAATGAATACAAATATAAAACAGAGCTAAATATTTTTTTTACAAAATTCTTTTAATTAAACTTCAAATATAATTAATTAAACTTACCATTAAATATATACATACATATTAAATTTATGAAATCACTGCTATCACTTATTTATATCAGTATACATGGGACTTGGATAATGGCTGAGTTAGGGATGTAGATTTTGATATTGTAATCCGCCCACAAGCTTCAGAATCTGATTTAATCCACAAAGCACTTGAGTATGCATGAACTTACTGTAGCTACTTCAGAAGCAAGACTATTGAAGGTACTTAGAAAACTATATATGCTGTGCATAATAAATTACTTGGAAATCTTAATTAAAATTTATACAGTTTATGATTTTTTTTTTTCATCCTTTGTTAGGAAAAAGTGTGTCATTAATTTTTATGGATTTAGATGGAAGGGCAGGCAGAAAAAAAACTAAGGCTCAGGCAAACAGAGTTATTAGCGTAAATTATAGATTTGCCTTGTCAAGACACACAGCTGCAAGCATGAGTGCCGCAGCTTCAAATTACCACACAGTTTACACTCCACCGATTTTTCTGATTGGGTGAGTTTGAAAAGCCAAGTTCTGGCAAGCTGTTATTGCCAGAAAGCAGCCATGCATAGCAGCTGTTAATTCATTGCATTTTATATTTAGCAGGTATAACTAAAACAAACTGAATAAAGACCAGCAGTTCTAGAAAAATTTTGTTTGTATTGTACGCACTCACCTCATTTTGACGTTTAAAAAAATTTTTTTTCTGAAGGTTTTAGATGTACTAGGAATTTCTGAACTTGTTCGGATTATTGTCATGCTCCTGGCTGCATTCGAGCTTGGAGTGTTGAGATATTGATTTTGTGAAGAGAACATACTGTATTGAGTTACTGTGAATTTTTTATTATTTTAAAGGAAATATCAGTGGTACAAGTGTCAAAGTGTGAGGTGGGTATCTACTTTCAGTTTTAATTATTTGTTAATGCTTGAGGTATTTTTATACCCATGTAATAAGGAGCCTCCTGCCTTGCCATCAGGTTTCACCTGTTGGCATTAGATATTCTATCTATTTATCAAAAGATGTTATCTTGATAAAAATATAATTTCTCCATCATGCCTCATTTATTTTATGTGATAATTTTTCTTTTAAATGTACTCTTAAGCCTCCTAAATATCTAAGTTATACTTAGTCAAGTTAAATTTTATCTTTTAAGGAATGTAATGATTTGATTTTTCATTTTTTTTAACAATATCCTTTCTTTTTATAACTTCAATTCCATAGGTCATAAACATTTTTTTTTCCAAATGCAATTTTATTCATTTGAACAACTTCTAAAAATGGACGTTTTTAAAAAATACACACTTGACTTAATTCATAAAAAAAGATTCTGGTTTTAAGGTTGAAGTTACATTCGTTGAATTGAACTTCCTTTGGACTGGATGATTTTAAAAACTTGAAAAATGTCATTAGTGGTACTAATTAGAACTGATTTTAAAGAATTAAGGATGTTACACTGCAAACTGAATTTAAAGTCATCAGCAGTCTGTGAATTAATGAAATAATGATAACCAGATTATATGATGGTTACATCAGAAATAGATGAAATTGGATTTGGTTTTCAACATCAGTCCCTGCTTAACCTTTGATTAGGGTAGTATAAGTTTGGGTACTGTATCCTATTGGTTCATCAGGCATTAGAAGATCTGAGGGTAAGGTAAGTGTATCTAAACAGTACTGGGTATCTCAGTTAATGTGTCCTTCACAAAGTCAAAGGAACTTAAATGGATGGTAATTTTTTTTTTTTAAACAAAGTTAAAATATTGATTATTAAAAAACCAAAATGTATAAATTTTCAGAAACACATCAGAGCCAAAGGTTCAGGTCAGCCTTTTCCTAAAAATTTTCTCTGCCTCCTGTGCATCTGCTGTGAACTATCTGTATTATATTCCAATAAAGGGGAGGATTCCAAAATTTTCATGTACCATCAAATCTATAGATTTGAATATTGTAGACAAATCTTATAGTGTTTAAAACATATCCATCAGGGGAAGCAACAAATTAATAAAAGAAGTAATCCCACTTTTCAGGTTTTCTTGATGAGACTAAACTGCCAGGTGAGCATCATGACCTCTGAGCTTCTAACTCAATATTTAGTTTGTTTTTTTCCCTTAAAATTTTGATGGAGGAGAAAGTAGCTAGTTCCTCATATGTTTTCCATATGATAGAATTATCTCCCTTGTCATGGATGAGAAGATTTAGAGCCAATTTGTGGCATAGTTCTTGGTAGACAGGTAGGGTTTGGTAGTCATAAGGTGTATCCATTCAGTGTTTATCGGTGCTTTTTCTCATTCACCCGAAATAGATATATTGACAACACGTGTTTCATGCTCAAGCCCTTATCAGCATAGATTTATTGAGGTCAAGCATAGCCATGACTATGTATACGCACTTCCAGGTAAGAGAAACATTGCTGCAGTTTGTGAAATTTATCAAAAAATTAAAGAAGATGGCTTCAATTGCCTTTTATGGTGACAAAATTCATGTTTATAAGGGATATTGGTACTAATATGCCAGGGAATTTGTATGCTTGCAGCTGATACTAGTTTTATTTTTCTCTAAATCAGGATGCAGCACAGATGATCAGGTAAACCATATGAAACAGTTTTAAACCATTTTTGACATACTTCGTTGTACTGGTTGTTATTTATATCTTCTATGGTCTTCAACGCTTAACTTAAAAGATAAGTTTTGTCTCTTTTTACTTCCTGTTTTTTTTTCATTAATGTAAATTGTAATGGTGTCTCAAGTACTGAGATTTTTTTTTAGTCAGCTTTTCATATTTGCTCATGCAAATATTTTTTGATAACATACAATTATTTTAAAAAATCTTGATGAAGAAGTTTCTACAGGTATTTAACAATCAGTGGTTGCTTTTCCTGCACATCTAGGTTATGAAAAATGTAAGCTTTTCATTTCACACTCTTAATACAGTACATATCTCATTCAGAGAAAGTAAATGAGTTTATGATAAATAAATGCATTTAACAAGTCATTAAATTTTAATCAGAGTTTTGATTTAAAAAAAAGAAGAAGACTTTTTATTGTATATTTATTACTTTTAAATCTAAATGATGCTGTATTCTAAGTGTTAAAACCTCTAATTTAACTGCTTAAAAACTGGTGCATTCTCAGTTTCTGCAGCAAAACAGCTTAAGTCCTCTGTTGAATATATTTAGATACAAATTAATTTCTTTGACACTAATTATTCCTGACCAGTTGATTTTAATTCCTAATAAGTCCGCAGATTCAGAAATTGGAAAGTCATAACAGTAAGAAGTGTAAAGATGATTAAATCCGTCCCAGCATTACGTAATATTGCCGGACACTGAACAGAATCTTCCTAATCAGGCTTATACTGAACGCTGATGAAAATGGATGGCCAATCCGATTTTTCGGATAAGTTGCATTGTTGTTCTTATGCAACTGAAATTCAAATTACCTTCCCCTACAAGGATGTCTCATTTGAGGGCATAGGAATTTCTAATCCAGGTTTACTGAAAAGTAATTAAAGATAAAAGCCATGGGAACTTTCTTGTAATTTGTTATCATATCTGCAAGCTACAAAGTTGGGAGAATTTAAACATCACAAATGCAGAAAAAGAAGAAAAAGTTAGCAGTTTCTGACAAGCAAGTGGATGTTACAGAGTCACAAAACAAAAAGATACCTATACACATTAGTTACTATGTAGAGTATAGTTCTAGATGTGAATCAACAACAAAGAAAACTTAAGAAAACTTTTACCTTGTAGACACTCAAAACATTCTATATGTCAAAATGTTCTAATCAACTGCTTCTTTTCACGAACTCTTGTTGATCTGAAAAATATAAAGGATACTGCTACTTTTTATTCTGGAGAAGTTTATTTTTTTGTAATGATGCAAGATGTCTAGATATCATTCTTGCAAGTATTTGTATTAAAATCAGCATCTAAAATTTGTGACGATTTTGTCTCTCTAATAAAGAATAAATGACTATTTCATGAAAATATGTTGTCACAAAAATTTGGTCCTTTTCAGTCCTTAAATGTGTGTGTACATTGATACAGAACAAGAAAAATTTGAACCACAAAACATACTGTTGGGAAATCTAAGCTCTACTAGTAAAATACCAAAGAAAGAGAATGTGTATTGGTCCATGCATGCTTATTCTTTTGTTATTTTACTTTGACAATTTCTCAATAAATCTTGATAAGTAACATCACAAGAAGTCTACATCAAGATGGTTAATATACTAGTACATGTAATTCTATTGAATATTTTTATTTTGGTAGATTATAATACTTACATGCATGGTTACTAAAATTATATTATCTCTTTATAATTCTTTTGAAATGATATTCCTTATGTAGTTTTGGACTGATTTCAGTGAAACTCAGGGTACCTAAGTGTATTAGTGGATTTCATCAAGATATATACAATGAAGCGCATTGAAGTGGTAAAATTTTCTATTTGGATGAAACGTTCTGAGTCATGTTTTGAACGTCAATTATAACATAACGACACGCCCATTTCTTTAGAAACGAGAAAGAAATATTCGTCGTAATGTTATAGGACACTCCACTTTCCGTGACAAACAACATGAATTACCCTGAAATGAAGATTTCTAAATAAGAAAGAGCTATATATACAGTCCCCTCTTCTGTTAAACATGCATTGCAACGATTTTGTACATAATTATGATTTTATTATGCTTATTGGAGTTAGCATAACACATGGATCAGTCGAACACGTGCTTACTCGGTGTTTATAAAGACCGTCAATTTGATTGGCTATTATATTTATGAAATACCTGTTCTACAGGTATTCGATTGAATCATCTGACCGATATCGATTTTTACTTTCTAAAGCGTTCTTGGGCGTGTCTAAAGATAGCTCAAAACGTTCCATCCAAACGGAAAATTTTACCACTTCAATGCGCTTCATTGTAATTTATCATGATGCTCCTTTTTGTCTGATTTAAAGAAAGAAGTGTCATTTTACTCCCCCCTCCCCCTTTTAGATGTTTGATGCAAAGGGGAAAGAATTATTGAAATCAGTAGAGCTACAGTCTCATCAGAATCTTTTAGTTGAATTTTAAACCAATTTCATAAAAGCAAAATGTTTTTTCAGTAAATAATTTAAAAGTTTACTCTGTGGTTCCGGGATAGATAGTGGTACAAAAAAAGTGGGACAATGTTTCTTTGTTCATGTATAGCTAGGCAATATTCAGGACCTACATTATTAGAATTAATTGGAAATGAAAATTGAAGTCCCTGTTTACCTGACATCACGAGCACAGGAAGTATGCAGCAATTTAACAATATAGTTAATGGACCTTAACGTGCAATGTCATGCCTGAACGATTATCCATAGAACCCTAATCACCCAAATCCTTGCAGGGCCATGCTATATTTGCATAAACAATTACCCTGTTGTAAATACCATGACGTTCCATGCACAAATTCAGAAAATTTAATGAAGGGATTAATGCCGATTGCATTTAAATGCCCTGGACCATGAACAAAGCAGGAAATTGCCTCTCTTGAAAATATCAAGAGTCAATTTGTTACAGTGATAACAATCCTCTAAATTCGTGTTCTGAATGTCTGGGGTTACGGTTGATTCCATGTCATTTAACAGACAATAAATTCTTTTGAAATTACATTTTTGGAATATGCAAATATATGCTTTCATCTGAAATCTGGATAAACTGTAATCATTTTTCACCTAACAACCATTGTTTTACCAAAGGTGACTTGATACAGTGTATAGGATATGTAAGGAATTATTTGCATAATTTTTTTTAAAAAAGTCATCCATTGCTTACGGATAGTTAATAATTTTCTAAATAGACTTTAATCCATACTTTGCATTTAGATGACATATAAAATTTTTATTAATTGGATTTTTCTGTAGGAAGGGAACCCTGTGATATCAGACGTGGTAGCCATAGAAACGTAAACCTTCACCATGTGGACCAGGAAAATGCCATAACCTCGCTTTGGTGCTAGAGTGATTTTTCCCTGATGAGACAAGAATTACATCCCTTGATGGTTGATTTGCCATGATGACAGCAGAAGTTATCAACATCCAGGTCAAACAGGAATCCTCAGACAATGGTCACCAAAGCACCGCAGCCTCCAAGGTGACAGAGCCAGAAGAAAATGGGGTCCAGGTATCAGGGGAAACCACCTGCCAGCTGGAAACGGCACCACCTGCAGTGTTTGTCCAGGCGACCACCACCCAAGACAGTGGCAGTATCAGCGCTAGTGAACAGTTACAGCGTATGATTCAGCAGCAGTACCTAGTCAACCTCATCCAGTTTCAGCAGTCCATGCTGCAGGTATGCCTGTTATTTTGCATGTTAGATCACTTACGGGAAGCAAGTAAAGTAAAATTTCCTTACCACTAAACACTAACTAGGTTAAAGGTGTGGGAGGTGTATCTAATTTCAAAATAAGTTTTATATTTCTGAGAGATTGCTGTATTCTAGTATAACATTGGACTCCCTCAGGCAATAAGTAATCTATGTCAACCTCTTTAGCAGACTGGACAAGCAATGCAGCACCATCAGAATTTACTCTCAGCCATTGACTTCACCAAACTGAATCAGGAGGCCACAGCAACCTCCGAGACCCCGGTCAATCCAACTCCTAGTGAATCCGGGGACAAAGAAAAGAAACAGGCCAAGGTCAACATAGAGGGTCTGCTGGAAATTGGGTCAGATTCAGAGAATACTGAGAACGAGGACGGAGTTATTGGAGATGGGGGTGATGACCATGAAATGGGGAAGGGTGGCAGAGAGAGAATTCGACACTCAGGTAGGTTCAGACATGAGACCAGTGTGAATAAAAGATAATTTAAAGATTAAAGATTCGCTCACAATGTCAAAGGCCATGACATCTGTTGTGAAAATTATTTATTTATGTTTGATGTTCCTACTTTTGCTAAGATTTTCTCAGATTACAAATTTGTTACATACATGTAAGCTGCTGAACTTTATAGAGCTACTCTATGAACTTTAAGCTTAATTATGGTGCAGATACAAACGTGACTGAATGGGGAGGCTTGTGTCCTACTGATACATCTAAATAAGATTTTAGTACATGTAGTATTGGGGCATGTACCATATAAATATAGGCAATATCACAGCATAAAGTGATTGGATATTGGTCTGGATAATTGATGGGGTATGAAACATATATATTATTTTTGATAATTATGCTTACTATTGTAGTTGGTGGAAGAAATATAAACCAGTATGGCAGGGAGTTTACAAATGGACGCCCCCTTCCTGATCATTTAAGAGTTCAGATTCTACAGTTAGCTTTACAGGGTATTCGTCCCTGTGAAATCAGCAGGCAGCTACAGGTGTCACATGGGTGTGTCAGCAAGATTCTAAATAGGTACTGTGGACAGTTTATACAGAAACATGTGTAATATACATTCATTTACAGTAAAACTTGTCTAATCTGGGTATTGTGTTTTCTGAAGTCTTGCCTATTACAGTGATTTTTTTTTGTTTTTACCCTATCTGTTAATATTCAGTTGTTAAAAATTCTATCTAATTTGGAATATTGTTGAATCAAGCAATTTTCTAATAAAACTAATGGTGTCTACATTAGACAAGTTTTACTGCATATCTATGTATTCCATCTATATTTATAGCAAACTTTTTCTTAAATTTTTAAATAAAAATAGAATAAATGATTTTGAATTATAGTTGAATTTTGGGAATAAAATGACCATATTTTCTTATGGAAAATTGCTTTTTGGCTTTAGCTGTGATTTTGGGTCATGGAAAAACACTGTACAGTGTGTATATGTATATTCAGTCAGTTGGTGTCGCAAATTTATGGGGCTGAGAAAAAAAAAACAGGATTCAAAGTATTGAAGTTCATGACCCCCCCTCCCCCCCCAAAAAAAATTGGATCGGATTTTCAACTTCTGATGATATCTATGGTATTTGAGATATTGATGTTCATGATAGTGATGATCAGGCACATATTATGAAAGCAGAAACATTTTTTTATGTATATCGAGACAATTATTGGTGATATTCGACCCTGACAATTTTTCTAATACATATAAATGATTCAGTTAGGGTTTTCCCAACATCAAGTCTTAAGCATTTAAAAAAATGAAAAATCAAATGAAATTTTTGTTATTTCAAAATAAATCTAGTACTTTAATCAGCTAGTATATACTGTGAAATTGCTAATTTTTGTGGGTCTAACCTTTGTTGTTTTTTAATTATGAAAACCCATGATTTTATATTCAGCACAAAATGTATAACTATTAAACACTTCTCCAACTAGGAAATTAAATCCCCACAAATCAATATTTTCTCAAACCTTGAAAATTTTACCTAATGAAAAAGTTTTTCACAGTATTTTATATCTGTAGTTTGCCTCTTGGTGCCATCAAAACCATTGTTAGAGTTTAATTCTATTAGATTTTTTTTCGTTCACTTCAGAGTAGGTCCATTTCTAAGTAACAAAGTCCTTCTGGACCAAGTGTGCATGGAAATTGAAAAATTCTTGTAAAAGAGCAAGTCTGAGATGGTTCTTTTATCCAGTTAATGTATTAAGTACTCATCTTTCTTTTTCCATTAATTTTACCTGAAATTCTCGAAAAGGGTTTTTGCACAAAGAACCTAAAAAGTAAGGCATAATTTTTTTCCCCGAGCAATAAACAATTATTTAATTTTTAATTTTTTTCTGGATTAGAAAGGTTTACGTTTATAAATTTTTCCAATATCTCGGACATTAATTTAGTTTCGGATATTATTTCTAATGTTATTTTTTAAAATCCTTACTTGTGGAGAACCTTTTTAGGTCACCTGAGTAAACTCAGGTGACCTATTGCTATCTGTTTTCGTCCGTCGTCGTGCGTCGTGCATCGTGCGTTGTGCGTTAACATTTGAACATTTTCAGCTTCTTCTCTGCAACCACTGAACCAATTTCAACCAAATTTGGCATAAAGCATCTATGGGTGAAGGGGAACAAAAATTGTGAATTTCATGATCCCTGCCCCCCTGGGGCCTGTGGGGTGGGGCCAAAACCACTAAAATTAGTGCAATCTTTAAAAATCTTCTTCTTTACTCCTGGAAATCAAGCAGTCAAACTGTTTGCATGATTGTAATCAGCAATGAGTCCTCTACCAAAATTGTGAAATTCATGGCCCTGGGGTCAGGGGTTCTAGTGCTAGGGTGGGGCTAAATAAGTAGGTAGTGAAAATGCATTATTTCTTTGAAAATCTTCTTCTCTGCTCCTGGGTATTAAATAAACCAACTAAGTACATAGTTATGATGAGCAAGAGTGCCTCTACCAAAATTGTGAATTTTATGGCCCCAGGGTCAGGGGTTCTGGTGTTAGGGCGGGGCTCTATTGATTATGTAGTGAAAATACATGAATTCTTTGAAAATCTTCTTCTCTGCTCCTGGGTATTAAATAAACTAACTAAGTACATAGTTATGATGAGCAAGAGTGCCTCTACCAAAATTGTGAATTTTATGGCCCCAGGGTCAGGGGTTCTGGTGTTAGGGAGGGGCTCTATTGATTATATAGTGAAAATACATGAATTCTCTGAAAATCGTCTTCTCTGCTCCTAGGTATTAAATAAACTTACTAAGTGCATAGTTATGATGAGCAAGAGTGCCTCTACCAAAGTTGTGAATTTTATAGCCCCAGGGTCAGGGGTTCTGGTGTTAGGGCGGGGCTCTATTGATTATATAGTGAAAATACATGAATTCTTTGAAAATCATCTTTTCTGCTCCTGGGTATTAAATAAACTTACTTAGTGCATAGTTATGGTGAGCAAGAGTGCCTCTACCAAAATTATGAATTTATGGCCCCAGGGACAGGGGTTCTGGTGTTAGGGCGGGGCTCTATAGATTATATAGTGAAAATACATGAATTCTTTGAAAATCTCCTCCTCTGCTCCTAGGAAATAAATAAACTTACTAAGTGCATAGTTATGATGAGCAAGAATGCTTCTACCAAAATAATGAATTTTATGGCCCCAGGGTCAGGGGTTCTGGTGTTAGGGTGGGACTGTATTGATTATATGGACTAAGTGAAAATACATGAATTCTTTGAAAATCTTCTCCTCTGCTCCTAGGAAATAAATAAACTAACTAAGTATATAGTTATGATGAGCAAGAATGCCTCTTCCATAATTGTGAATTTTATAGCCCCAGGGTCAGGAGTTCTGGTGTTTGGGCAGGGCTCTACTGATTATATAGTGAAAATACATTAAATCTTTGAAAATTTTCTTCTCTGCTCCAGGGTATTAAGCAGATGAACTACCAATATAGTTATGATGGACAAGGGCCCATATCTTCCACAATTGTGAATTTCAAGGCCCCAGGGTCAGGGGTACCATAGAGGGGGGGTTGTACTTATATACTGAAAATGAATGAATGGTTTGAAATCTGCTCCTTGGTATTAATCAAATATCAAGGCCTAAGGGTCAGGGGTTCATGTATGGTAGGGGCACTACTGATTATTGCTGAATATTACTGATTAGTTGAAATGCATTTTGTGTTCCGTTACCCTGCGTATGGGTATTAAGTAAACAAACTAAGCAACTGCTAAGTGTATTGTTATGATGATCAATGGTGCCTCTTTCAAAATTGTGAATGCCATAGCATCTGGCTTAAAACATGAATCAAATTCAATCACTGGAAAGTTGTTGCATAATGCTCAGGTGACCTATAAGGCCCATGGGCCTCTTGTTCTCTGTTACTGTGATGGGACTGACAGTTCCTAGCTTAGATATAGAGACAGTTGATTGATTAACAGCAGTTAAACAATGTCACTGAAAACCACCCCATTTTTATGTAGGACTAGGATTAAAAACCAAACAGGAAGCTTCTCGATGAGAGTAAAATAAAATTGAAAATACATATTTCATATTTTACTACATGTAGAAATGTACCCAGTGCACTTTTTAAAATCTGATTTTAAGAAGATTTTAGATCTGTATATAAAAAAATATTAAAGCCATCATTGACAGTTTCAGATTCACTTTGGTGTTTTTTTTATCAGGAAAAGTTTACCATTTACTACGGTAACATGTAGAAATGTACCCAGTGCACTTTTTTTAATCTGATTTTAATCAGATTTTTTTAAGATCTTTATATAAAATTTTAAGTCATCAATGACAGTTTCAGAATCATTTTAAGTGTTTTTTTTATCAGAAGTTTACCGTTTACTACGACCGTTTACTACGGTAACATGTAGAAATGTACCCAGTACACTTTTTAAAATCTGATGTTAAGAAGATTTGAGATCTGTATACAAAATTTTAAGCCATCATTGACAGTTTCAGAATCACTTTGGTGTTTTTCATATCAGGAGAAGTTATTACCATGTTCATATTTCAAGGTGTATTTGGGTTGATGATACGTTTTGAAAAAGAAATCCTTGCACCGGTTGAAGGCATCCCTAATATCTGTGCAGCCATCAGGAACTGGAATTGCCGATTTGTGACAGATATTTTTGTCGTTTATTTTCCAGTCCATTACCTTTCATAGTCAGAAATCCACCTAATCCTTTTATAAGGTTGTAGTTTTATTCCCCTCATAAGTTAAAGAGTGACGCTTTATCTGGAGGCAGGCAAGCGTGGTTAGACAAATTAAGAGGCGCTTTTGAAATACACTGAACTTTGCTGTCACGGATCGCTGAATGTCTATGAACCAAGGGGTTGACATGCAGCGTACAAAGACATACAAATATCCTGTTCCTTGTTGGGGCTATAGTTCCATGAATACACACAGTTAAATGTTCACAGTGCACTGTTGTTTCTACTCTTTTGTTCATGGGTGATTCAATCTGATTGTTTAAATTACCCTGGAATAATTGGTTGTTAATGTCTATGAGGTCAGTCTAAATAATGCTTTTGTCTTGTTTACTTTCAATTTGTAAATTAAAAGGTTTAGCAGATATTTTTTTGGTCCCGTTATTTAGAGACACACTTAGTCCTGTCTGATGGCCGATGTGTTACGATATTGAATTTTCTTGTTATGAAATGTATGTTGTATACAATGTTTGAAAATAAATATGAAATTTAGATTTTTACTATGTACACAAAATGGGATGCATGGACAAGACATTGAAAATTAGTTTCGGCCTTAAATCTATCTTAGAACTTTGTATTATACATGTAGTTTAGTATAATTAACACTTTTCTAATCCCCATAATCTTGCAGAAATTTTTAGACTGAAGTTCAAGGTCATGTGTTGAATAAAACAAAATTGTCATGTGTTGAATAAAACAAAATTTCATATGTATACCTACATACCATTGTTAAATTCTTCTTTATGCAGATATAGAAAAACAGGAAGCATTAATCCTGGACAGATTGGTGGAAGTAAGCCAAAGGTCACGACCCCTGATGTGGTGAACTGTGTCCGGCAGTACAAGTTAGAGAATCCTCAGATGTTTGCATGGGAGATAAGACAGAAGTAAGTATACAAACTGCTTGTTGGTCAGTTTAAGGGTTAATTTTTCTGCTTCAGTTGTAATCTAAAAGGTGTACCATTTTTAAACTCTACTGCTTATAAGCTGCAGCCGTGACCCAGATGTCAAGGTCAAAGAAATTTGAACGTTTGTCATTGAATTGTAGAAAAAATTTGATTATAAAATGTTCCTTATTATCACTATCATGTTCAATAGTCAGTGCAATGAATTTGGATTATCTTCAGCATAAAAAGGCAGCAAGTAGTAAATCAAAATTCTAATTTCAGATATTTGCTTTAGTTTCGTAACATAAAGAGTGTATCAGAGACAGAGTTCTAGTAAAGTCTGTCTATACAGTCATCTGATTGCTTGATCCTTCAGGCATGACCATTCCCTTTTTTTAAAGGAATTTTTAACTGATATTCCAAATTATATATTCTTCCCAATTGAAAGAAATTCATGGAACATTAAAGCTTATATAAACAGAGTTCTTTCTAAAATTGGATTCATTTGGTTTTTTTAAAAAATATATAAAAAAAAAGATATGTGGAAGGTATGAAATAACCATTTGCAAGCTTTAGAATTGTTCTTGCAGAAAATTCGTATAGATTTGCTTCAGTGCATTCCAATAAATCATGGGGTCGCTGGAAGGTATTGATTAGAAGTCATGGTGTGTTTCGCTATTGATTGGTAGACTCTGCTGAACAATTTGTCGAGAATGAAGCAGTGGTGTGCAACACTGCCTAGATACGCAAAAATGGTCACAAGATCAGATAGTTCCACTTAACAACTTCACAATCAATGCCCAGCAGATCAAATCACGCCACAATTATTTCTAGAAATCAACCAAGAGATTTTATTTTTTTTCCAGTATAAACGTTTTCTTTTATAAATGACATTACCCAAGGACAAAATATATAAAAACTTATATACATGTAGCCAAAATATACTAAAATTTTATCAGCATCATCATTAATTTTAAACGATTAACATTCATAACATATTCTTCCTGATTGAGCAAGTACATGCATTTGCCATAAATCTCAAAAGGAGACCTTTTTTAAATAATCCATTAAATTAATTTAAAGTAAAAGCTTCGCAAATGTACCCATAGGAATTTCTTTTTCCAAACCCATGATCTATGAATTTAGTAAATACTCATGCTCTTTGAGGTATGTTACAGCAAAAGATTTTGAATTTAAGTATAGGTGTTAACTGACATATCCTTGTCATTTTGTTGTGGAGGACCATGTTTTTTAACTAAATATCATTATAGACAGTACCCTATATTGCCTTGTTATTGGTTAATCTAATTTACCATAATATGTTAATTTGGCTGAATATTTCACTGTTGCAGACTGCTAGGAGATCGCATTTGTAATGAGAAGAATATACCCTCCATCAGTTCAATAAACAGAATTATCCGCGACAAAGCCATTCTTCAGAGACGCTGCATCGAGGGAATTCCGGTTGTTGACTCAGATGATGTAAGCTTCTGTATGGTTCAGCATTAAGGAAGGAAAAGTGGTTTATTGAGTATCAAAAGTGACACGATATCTGTTTTGACCAATGAACTTATAGATAAAATATTACAGAATGAACTTTATTTATGATCATTAATTCATATAAATTCTTAAAACACTTGTCATCAAGTCAATGTTTGATTCTGATTTATTTCCCAACAGGGTGAGGCAGATGAATTGACTATAGATCCGGAACACTTAAAGCATTTCATGATAGTTCCAAACCTAACTCCTAATGCCAGTGAGAGCCAAACTGTCATTCCTATTCAGACCATCTCCAGCCTCCCCACTGATGCTCCTCAGACCGTTGTCATACCAACAGTGAGCATGCCCAGTCAGAGCTTAATGACGTCTGCTTCTCCTCACTCTCCCAATTCAACAGTTGTTACTTATCAGGTGACCTCACCAACACAGCCAGCTTCTACGGCAGTACCTACAAACTCACAGAAAAATCCAGAAACAGAGGCGTATGACATAGAAAAAGAACAGGAGACGGCAGTGTCCTACATACAGGAATCCTCCAGTGATGATGGAGATTCCTCGAAAGGTCATGATGTCAAGGTCATTCAGTTGGAATATACCAATGATGAACAAAATAAAGCAGGGTCTGGCTCGGACAAGACTGATGTGTCTGCAGCTGACACTAGCAGGCAAAATAATCTGCAGGCAGTTCTGTCCCACTTGATTTCTACACAAGCCACCACCATGTTGAGAGAAGAGGATCCTAAACAAGTCACAGAGGCAAAGAAGAAGTCTCCACAGGTCTCACCACCTCTGACCAAAGCAGACATGCCACCCCCGTACAGTGTAGCTGTAGGACCTCTATATGCAACCATTCCAATGTACAACCCCTCAATAATGAAATCCACACCAACAAGTTCAACAACATCCACAAGTTCTACAAAACAGTCAAAAGGGAAATCCAAAGCTGTAAAAACAGAAAGCAGTGGAGAGCATCAAGGCAGGAAATCCAGATCACAACAGAATTCCACAACTCCAGGGTTTGTATCTGGAGCAGCTGGTTTTTATGACTACTCTCTACCAGATAGAGGGTTGGGTACCTGTCCACCGGCCCCTAGCAGACCATCCCCTCCCCAAGCAGGGAAAATGGTGGGTATGGTCAGTGGGTGGCCTTTTTCTCCGTCACCAATGCAGCTCCCTATACCCAGTCCCACTTCATCAGAGAAGAGTCGAACTTCACCTCTGGACCTTTCATCAACTCCTCTTAAAGAGATCCAAAAGTCACCTGGTTTGAGTTCTGAGAAAATAGACTCGATGGCAAGTTCTTCTAAGGTTTCTCCTACTACTGATCAAGGCAAGAAGCAGCATATTGCAGAAAATAAAACAGCTCCTGAGACTGAACCTGCTAAAACAACCATTGCTCACTATGACAAAAACGTCTTAATCTTTGGAGAAAATGCAGTAGAGATCATTTCAGTTGGAAACAACAAGTGGATTGTTCGAAACGAGGATGAACTGTGTCATGTCGCGACTGGAGAGGTCATGAAGAAGAACAAAACAGGAGAAACATCTCCTTCGGTGCAAGTGAAAAGACTATCAGCAGAAGGTCCTAGTGATGGAGGAATGCTAAAGGTTCCCAAAATTAGTGTAGTAGACTCTGTACATACAAAAGGTGCTAAAAAATCTCCACAAACAGTTGTGAACGGTACAAACGCCAAAGACTCTGCTAAAATGGACGGAAGTGGAGATCACGTAGATGATAATAGAAACAGCTGTCCAGTGCTACAAAAAATGTTGAAGCCGGTCAGTCAGTGATGATAGCATTTTAAAGGAACATTTCTAGCTTAATTTGCTTCTGTTGTTGTAGAAGGGAATTTCCGTGAGTGAAATCACGGGGAAGATGATGGATTTTGTTAGCGACAGTGTTCAATTTTCTGTTTGTTGGATGAAAATTATCATCATGATGTCTACAAAGTTAAGTTGTTGTTATAAAATATGTTTAGAATTTTTTTTTCTTTTAATTGGGTCATTCAAAGAATTGTAGTAATGTAGGTATTTATTAAATAGTTTAGGTATAGAGTGTTTTCAGAGTTTTTTAATTTTAGTTGTACTCATAATGTGTTTTGGTGCTTGCATGTGAAAAATACTGGTAGCTATAAACCAGTAGCTTTTTTATATATATATAATCCCAATCTTTTGATTTGACTCTGTCCAGAACTTTTAATCCATGTTTGAAGTTTGCCATAATTTGTAAACCACAACATACAAGATCTGTTTGATTTCCACTATAGGGGTTATCTCCCTTTTGAGATGATGTCTTGGTTGATTTGTTTTAATAGATATGATGTGTAAATATGTAATTTATTGACTTGATTTTATGCCAAACAATTGACAATCATATGAATGTTTTTTTTATCTCTACATTATAAACATGTTTATATTTGAGTCAATTGACAATAGAGAAAATTGTAAATCTTACGAATTTGACTTTTTAAATAAATGAGTTTCCCTACAGGTTCATTTAATTGTAGGTGTGAATGCTTTGATTTTTTTACTGCATTTCTTATTTTAAGAATCCATGTTACATTTCGATTTTAAAATATGATTAATTCTTTTTTACATATGTAAAATCATTTTTTCTGCATGATAAAAAAGATTTTATTCATAGTCTGAGTAACTTCTGTTCTGAAGTCTCTTGACCAAAACGGAAATCAAAAAGAACTTTGTTGAACCTTGACCTTTGATCACACACTTTATGGTCAAATGAAAAATAAAATACATAAATCACAGAACTGTTTTGAACCCTCACATTAATGATCAATGCTATGTGGTAAGGAATCGTGCTGTGATGAATGGATATATTGTCTCAGATAAATTGTGATTTAATTAAGAAAGAATGAATGCTTTTGATACATTGTATCATGATCTGAATTACTCCCTCGTCTGTGCATAAATTGATTTATTTGTAACGAGAACTGCCTATTGACTAGAAAGAGATCATGTGTATATGTTGTGATGTTTCTGTGTTAGATGTGAGTTGTCATTTTTGTTTGCCTTCTTGTCTATTAATAATATAAATATCTATATTTGTTGTTGATGGAAATCCACTCTTTTAATGGAACAAATGTGTTGTTAGATTAATGTTTTAAATTTTGTGAATTTAAAGTTATCCAAAATAATGTAGTTACTTTGTTTTTTATCAAAGGGAAAAAATCTAAACAATAAAATGTGCGTTTTCTTTGAAGGAAATTGTCAGAGGTATATGTTTTCTGAGTAGCTTCTGTTATCCCAAAGATATTTAAATTTGAATTCCAGATATTTGCTGTTCTACAAAATTATCTGCCATTTTGATTCACCTAACAAATCTCAGTATTATCGAAATAGCATTGATAGAGCTGTAAATTTAACACTGTTAACAATGTATAAATCATGCTTTATGAGTATTTACACCATCAGAATCTCATAAATATCTATATATATATTATGACGTCTTGAAATTAAGAGCACAATTATTCTTAAAATGTGACAATTTCTAATTTTGGTTCTTTCCCCATATTCTCACTGTAATTGCAATTAAGCAATATTTAATTTTTGTCAAAATCATTTGAAAATTTCTAAATATTTCATTCTCAAACTAAAAATTTGCAACAATTTTGCAACTACAATTTCATTTCATTGTATGAAGTTTATAAATTGAAAGTGAGATTCTGGTGGTCTAAATTCTCAGTTTAATAGCTAGTGTTTTAAATATGGCTCCAAATTTTATAACATATTTGAGTATTCTATATTTTATACAGATTGCCAAAATTTAGCATTGCTAGAATTTAGAACCAAAGAATTTTGTTGCTTTTAATGGTCCCCTTTGTCTTGTGTTGGTTTGGTTGTTTTGAGACAATCAATAAAAATATATTTAAAAAAATACTCTTTGTTTTTTTTTTTGCTTTAATGAAGAATGGAAGCTCTGCAAAGTAAGATAACTCTTAATTTTTATGAAATCAGGATGGTATAATGTCATCTTCAACACTGATTTCATTTGCCTGCAAATCGTGTGCTTTTTCATTCAAATTTACCCAATATACATAATACATATATACAATATACAATATACATAATATTATATGTACCATAAATAATTATTAATTTTAATAAAATAATCAGGATTGTTTACTTATGAAATTTGTAATTTTCTGAAAGTGTATACATTTCTGAGTATGAAAAAAATTCCAAATCCTATAGGAAAATTTTAACAAGTCTGTAAACTTTTTCAAGAGATGCGGCGTATTGTCACTTTAAATGATGAAACACTGTGGTTTCATCAATATTCGATAAGCACCAATTTTTGAGGATTTCGTTGTTTAGCAGATCCACTTAATTAAATGTTCAATGACTTAAGAAATATCGGGTATGTTTTTCGTTTGTACACTACAGGCAATGCTTTTGTCCATGAAAAAATGTTTCTTGGTTTAGAAATACACGAAAGTTGATGCCAATGAAAATTGATGAACTACAGTAATTTGAGTGGAATTGAAATTCTTAGATCATCTGAGTTGCACAGATAACCAATGGCTATCCTTTTTTTAGCTCACCTCAACGAAGTTGGGGGAGCTTATGTAATACCCTCGGCGTCGGCGTCGGTGTCGGCGTCCCAGGTTAAGTTTTTTGGAGCAGTTTTCTTTTTAAGTACTTCTATGTCCTATATTGATTAGACATGCATGAAAGATGCTTCTAATGTGTTTCACTGTACCAGTCAAAGTTTCAGATGCTGCAATTTCAGCAAAGGAATGACCAGGTTAATGTTTTTGGAGCAGGTTAACATTTTTGGTGCAGTTTTTGGTGTAGGTCTCATGTCCAAGGAACTATATGCCCTATGTTGACAAAACTTGCATGGATGGTACATCTAAGGATGCACATAACCAGGCTTGCTTCGGATGCTGAATCTGACCTACATTTTCCAGTTGAGTGAACATGTTAATGTTTTTGGTGCAGGTCTCATTTCCAAGTAACTGTAAGCCCTATGTTGACCAAACTTGTATGGATGGTACATCTAAGGATGCACATTAGCAGACTTGCTTCGGATGCTGAATCTGACCTACATTTTCCGGTTGAGTGAACAGGTTAATGTTTTTGGTGCAGGTCTCATTTCCAAGTAACTATATATAAGCCCTATGTTGACCAAACTTGCATGGATGATACATCTATGGATGTGCACTACCAGAATTGCTTCAGATGCTGAATCTGACCTACATTTTCTGGTTGAGTGAACAGGTTAATGTTTTTGGTGCAGGTCTCATTTCCAAGTAACTATAAGCCCTATGTTGACCAAACTTGCATGGATGGTACATCTTAGGATGCATACTACCAGACTTGCTTCGGATGCTGAATCTGACCTACATTTTCTGGATGAGTGAACAGGTTAAAGTTTTTGGGGCAGGATTCATTTCCAAGTTACAATGAGCCTATAATGGCTAAACTTGCATGGATGATACATCTTAGGATACAAACTACCAGACTTGCTTCGGATGCTGAATCTGACCTACATTTTCTGGATGAGTGAACAGGTTAAAGTTTTTGATCCAGGATTCATTTCCAAGTAACTATGAGCTCTTTAATGACCAAACTTGCATGGATGATACATCTATAAGGTTGCATTCTACCAGGCTGGCTTCAGATGCTGAATCTGAACTACATTTTTTTCTGGATGAATGAGAAGATTAAATTTTTAAGCAGGTTTCATTTCTAATTAACTATTAGCCCTATATTGTGCAAACTCGCATGGATGATACATCTTAGGATGCATACTAATGGACTTGCTCCGGATGCTGAATTCGACATACATTTTCCACATAATGGACCTGGTAAAAAGTTATGGGTGCAGGTCTATCACCAAGAAACTATAAGGCTTAAATAAACCAAACTTGCCCAAATGATGCATCAAGGGATGAAAACTCTTAAACTTGCTTCAGATGCTGGATTTGATCACATTTTTGTGATGAAGAACTAGATTGAAGTTTTTATATAGGTCTATTTCAAAGTATCAGATCAAAATTTCATAAATGTTGCATTTTTGGATGTACACTTTTTGTTGGGTAATTGTGTGACTTTGCCTTACTTAAAGGCAACATTCGTTGAGGTGAGCTCTGTAATCTCTGATTACCTATGTTTTTATTTGCCACCACATCTTGAACCACTATACCAATTTCAATCTATTTGGATAAATAGCATCAATTGGTAAAAGGGTACAAAATTTGTTAATTTCATGATCCCTGTCCCCTAGGTCTGAATTTTGAATATTCATGGCCCCAGGGTCAGTAGTTCTGGAATTAGGGTAGGGTTCTTCATGATCATTTATTGAAAGTAAAATAGATTGTTTAAAAAAACAATTTTTCTACCCAGGTTAATAATAAATAAACAAGAGGCTCATGGGTCACAATGCTCCACCTGAGTAACTGACCATGCATGCTGTTCTTCACATATTTTACCCATTGCAATACCCGTTATTTCCCCAACCTACCCCTGGGGGTCATTATTTGAACAATTTATAGTATATACACTACCCAAAGATGCTACCACATGTTTCAGCTTTTCAGGCCTAGTGGTTCTTGAGAAGAATTTTTTAAAAAGATTTTTTCTATATACATGTATTTTAATACAAAACTTGGATTCTCTATTGTGACCTCGTCCTATCCCCGGAGGTCATGATTTGAACAATGTCGGTCGCTCACGGAGGTGATTTCAACTGGTACTACAATATAGTAGTCAATGTTTTATTTTAAAAGTGTTGTAGCGAAGCGAACGATAACTCTGGGTAGAGATTGCGTTTCTACATGTCAGAATATTCTCTTTAAAGATGATTTATTTTACATGATATATAATGTTTGTTAATATGAGGGTTGACACCCATTCTCAATATAAGGGCACAAATGCCTCTCTGATTTTTAAAAAAATGAAGTTCAAGATAACAATTTTTCTATCAATTACCTTTGAAAGAAAGTATCTGAAGATTTTGTTTCCAGATTTTTTTTCATCAAATTATAATACATGGAATAATGACAAGACGATAAAGTAGAGGGTGATTTTATTCAGAAATGTAGCTTGAAATGTACGTTACTCTTTCTTCAATGTCCAAAAAGATATGTAAAAAAAAATGTCATTCAAATCACAATTGGAATATCTCATCTTGACACCAGCACATCCTACCAACTCTGTCAGCAACATATTTTCTCGGCATACGAACGTGCGTTTGATTTTTCCTTTCAAAAAACAAGGGTTACTTTTTGATCCAGATGTATAAAAACATTTTTTTAAATATATGCTTTAAATTTCTCTCTCTGTTTTGTTTAGAGCGATCAGTTTGGAATCTTGTCATTTTCTATAGATACTGGAACCTAACATGTACATGTAGTAAAATTCTATTTTGTAGTTACTGTCTTTTTAACATATATCCATGCCGATTTAGAAAACTGCGTAAATGTAACGTACATTTCAAGATAAATTTCTGTTTAATAAAAAGCTTAAAATTAATCTAAAAATTCATCGTTTTGTTTCAGTTCATTCCAAAAAGATTCTCTATGTAATCGCATTGTGTTATATGTCACAATCACCACTATAAAGATACGATTGCTCAGAATATGAGTAGGTACGTACATTTCAAGCTTGTAATAATATGTAAATAAGTAATAAGAAAATATTGAGAAAAAAAGCAATTATTGACATAAAAATCATTTCAATGAAGCGTTTTAAGACAGTAATTTAAGAAATTATAATGTAACAAAAGAGGTTATTTGTCATCAACTATGTCTCGTCACTTCGGTAACGTTCATTTTACATATTATTGGGGAGTCCCCTCCACCTCAGTTCATTACCATTCTTTTGTGCTCTTTCGCTGAAATTGACACCTATGGCAAGCCCTTTTACTATTTATTCGGAAAATAAATTTTATCTTCAAATTACAGAGATATCTCTCATTTTAGAGAGATATCTCTTAAAAAATAGAGATATCTCCCAACTTAAAGAGATATCTCTTATTTCTAAGAGATATCTCTATAAGAAAGAGATATCTCTTAAAGTTAGAGAGATATCTCTTATACTTAGAGAGATATCTCTTTTACTTTGAGAGATATCTCTTTCTCCTTGAGAGATATCTCTTTCGTGAAAAGAGATATCTCTGAACGTTAAAGAGATATCTCTTTCACCTAAAGAGATATCTCTTTCACCTAGAGAGATATCTCTTTCACTTTGAGAGATATCTCTTAAAGTAAAAGAGATATCTCTCTAAGTTTATCTTAAGAGATATCTCTCAAAGTGAAAGAGATATCTCTCAAAAGTGTCTACAAGAGATATCTCTCAAGCAAAAAGAGATATCTCTTTATTGCAAAGAGATATCTCTCTTCATTATTTTTATTTAAATTCCATTTGAAATTACTTCTCCCTTTACCGGAAGTATTTCAAAAGCTGAGAAAATTCGGTCCAGGGTCTGAAAGTGCTTGTCACGTAACTCGCGGGGTACCTCACTTCCGGGGTACCTAACACGTGGAGTTGTGTCATTGAGTTCAGCATGTTTCTGGTTTACGCAAAGCTTTCGGGGGAAAGTAAAATAGTTTTACAAAGCGGAATGGTTTATCGACTTACGATGTAATAAAAACTTGTCCACCAGGAAAATTTCAATCGAAGTACAGGTAAACAAATCAGAGTGTCATCCGTTTCTTGTTTATTTTGAGGGTAAATTAGGTGTTTTATTCTCAACCGAATGAAATAGTTTTGTAATCATCTTTTGCCTTAATTTATTAACAGAATTTTCTCGAATCCGAGGACAATAATGTTTTCATCAGCTGATTGTAGAGGAGGAGTTTTGTCAGTGTTCGATGGGTACTACTACTAACGTCATATTGTGGCTGCATCACTTTTGTTTGGGTAAATATTTATTTGATATACATATTTTTCAGTAAAGTTTTACCTTTCGTATGTCTGTGGATTAACTTTTTGTGTATTAAGTGTTTGTAGCAATTTAGATCTATTTGAGTATTTACAAGATGTTCTGTTCATATTTTTTGCCCAAAGGGGCTTGTTTCAGTACTAAATTTTTAACCCACAGTATACATGTAATAACACAAGGTATCTTACTCCAAATTACACTTCTTACCCCCTCCCTCAGAAACGCATTCATTTATATACACTTTCAGACGAAATGCACTAGCTGTCAAACTCTTTAATACGATTGTCTTCTACAATAAATTATCTACATAACCATACATAGCATCCATGTCTGTCTTTTTGTTTATCTCCGTAAACAGAGACAAAACTCTGCTTGCTGAGTGGAAAAGTCGACTCAACCATGGAACGGTATGTGCTGATCCCGCACAGAGATTTTGATTGGATAAAAATCTGTTTCTAACATTACATCAGATAAACATCTTAATGTTTTCAGGGAAAATTAGACGTAAACAAGTTCTATTTACTCACTGCAATATTTAAACAATAGAATTGAATTTTTAAAACCACTGATTTTTTAATTTTGCTCTTTGCCCAAGACTAGAACATACCATTCTATGGTTGAGTTTGACTTTCGACCCAACAAGCAGAGTTTTGACGCTGATTACAGAGGTAAAAGAAAATAGAGACAAGCATGCCATATATGGTTGTGTAGATGAATTATTGTAGAAGAAATAGGTATAAACAGTTTACCCGTGCATTTCCTCTTAAAGGAGCACGATTTTAAGGGAGGGGGGTGCTCCGTGTAATTCGGAGTTAGATACCTTGTGTTATTATTATTACACTTTAGGTCAAAAATTTCTTACAGAAGCTGCATTAAACAAACTTCAGATCACTACATTAACATGACCATATTTCTCACTTTAGAGACTGAGAGTATGTTCCCTATTTATAGAACATGGTTTAGGGATTTTGGTTAAATTTTTGTCTGTTCAAATTCACCCGCATGGCGCAGTGGTTAGAGCATCTGCTCTAGAGTCGCAAAGTTAGGAGTTGATCCTTACATCGTGGGTTTGAATCCCACTGTGGGATGTGGAGACTTGTCCTTGGGATGATACAGTATGAACCATGGCCCAACCTCACAGTAGGTATTGGCACTAAAAAGATCCCTCCCTGCTCAATGGCCCTGAGTGCCGAGCATAGGACAAAATTTGCAGCTCTCCACCGGTGTTTCCATATGAGTGAAAAATTCTTGAGAGGGATGTTAAACAAATCTGTCTGTTGAATTTAGTCATTGATATTACACAATTGTATACACTAAAACTTATTTTATAGCAGAGGTACAAGAGAACCAGTAACACAGATAAAAGATGCAGTTGCTAAGAGATCCAAAGTCAGCGGCACCTAAGGCTATACTGACTTTGAATTATCAGAATCCAAAACAATGCAAATCAAATACAGGTATGAAATTGATGCAACAAAATAAGTTCTAGGACAAATATAAAATTAATTTTTTGTAAGACATAGCATATCAAAAAATGACAAAAAAGTCTGAGATGTCCAGGGATGCTTTACCCCCACCCCACCTTAAGGTTTAGACATAGACCCCTTTATTCAACTTTACTGTCATCTCACCTCACTATTAAAATGGGGTAAAATACTCTTGTTTACAGATTAAATGTATAATTATTATATATACATGTATGGATTTTTTTTTACAAGATGACTAATATACTAGTCAACATTGACCATCTTTAAAAATGTTTGTTTGATGTACTCCTACCCACTTTTATCAAGATTAGTAGGTAGGTATTGGTAGGGTTTTTTTTCTTTTGCCTTACAGTATTGAACAAATTGATAACTGTCATAATTAAAACCATGCACATACTCAGAAATCTGTTGATGTTTTCATTACTAGCTAGAAAGACTTTATATTTATAAATTGAAAAGCATTTTAAAAAAAATTGATACCTTATCTTTAAAACATCTATGAAAATTAAGGTGGAAAAATAAAAAAATTTGAAGTGCCCAAAAAGTGATTGCTAATGGGTAGGGGCCATTTTAAGAGGTCGGTCAGAGTACATCAAACAAATCTGTTTTTTTAATGTTGGCCTTGGAGGGGCACCCTAGATATGAAAATGCAACAAATATTTTTGTGCCTCCTTAGAAGAAGGGAGGGCATATTGCTTTGCTGCTGTCTGTCGGTCGGTCTGTAGGTATATTTAGTTTCTGTTCATTTTCTTCACAACCATTGCACATACTGAAATGAAATTTGGTATACAGGTATATCAGACGAATATCTAGGTCAAGTTTTGTTTTGGGTATGATTGTACCATTTTTGACAGAGTTATGCCCCTTGGACTTAGAAAAATTCAAATTATTTGCAGCTTCTTTTTATTTTCTTTATAGAGGTTGCACATATTGAAATGGAATTTAGTACACAGATTAGTCAGATGAATATCGAAGTCAAGTTTTGTTTTGGGTATGATCGCACCATAATTGACAGAGTAATGCACTTTTGGACTCAGAAAAATTCTAATTTTTTGGGGGGAGGGGGGCGTAAGTGTTACAAACATCTATTGTTAAATAAAAAATTTAAATAAAAATATTTTTTCTGTGTTTGTGAACGACAATATTTTTTTATTCTCATTTTCTTGTAAAATCTTTGATGAAATTTAACGAAGAAAGTTAAGATTTGTATCAAATGAATGGATATTTGCAAGATGTATAACTCAATATTTGTCAGGCACCTTAGTCCTAAATAACAATAAAACTTGGTAAGTACGAACACGGATATTGCGAATTCAGGGATATAGCTAAGTTATCTTGGATCCCCAGTTATATTTAAAAATATCTTATATGGATATAACAAATTATGGATATACATGTAGCAAAGTAATTTCATAGGTCCCAGTGACTTCGTTAAAACTGAGTTTTACTGTATTATCAGTTGCACATACAAGTATGCAATAATTCAAATGACATGTTACAGAAGCTTGCTAAATTACAGGTGTCTGCACATCCTGCAATCCTAAGACAATACTGGATGGTTTTGATTAAGAACTGATCCAGCTTGAAGACCAGCCATGTGCCTCACCTGTCATGACATTATTTAGGTAAGTGTCCTTTGAAGCAAAGAATCTGACAAAGCAAACCCTTCATCTTAAAAGATTTACATTTAATACTTATTTGATTGGTAGTTTTGATTTTTTTTTCTCTTAGGAAGCCTTTTATTTAGCATTTCTGAGTACTGGTATATGATTGCCATACTTTCCAAAACTTTTTTTTAAATGCTTTATTCTGAAGCTTTTCCTACATGTATATCCATATACTGAAAGGAAAAAGAAACGCATAATAGCATAAAAGCGAAAAATATTCAACTATGTGGCCGAAAATTATGAAAATTGGTCAGATGTGTATTTTGGTTACTGTGCACTAAAATCGCTGGTCAAAATTACTCAACCATGAAATGTATGGTGTATATAATAAAAAGCCAAATACACGTGCATGTTGATGATGACAATTTTGTGATCACATTTTGTGTGCCAAGAGATGCATTAGAGTTATAGAAATCTTTTTCCGCATTTGCAATCAGTATAAATTTCTTGCAATCATGGTATGGCTGACGGAAGTTACACTGGTTCCAGTATTTGAATTGCGTAAGTGAATAAAAAGGCAACACCATGTTGCTGCGCAGTTTGATTTTGACTTTTCAATTAAAAAAGTTTTTTCGGTTGTCAGAGAGTAACTTACAAGGTTTCCAACCAACCATAAGAGTGACGTTGGCCCGTAACAACGTCACATCAAGATAGGGTTTTTCATCATGCTACCTCGGTTATTGTCAAGTCATTATCACTGAAACCGATATTTTTACAGCGGGCAATCCTACTCATATTTTTATCCTAATACTGACAGAAACTCTCTGCTCTAATTTGGTATGCAAGCTTGGCAACTTTACGTCAATTTTACTCTCACACGTGCTGTATGCGTATTGTTTTTAGCATGTTCACGCTGAGAAAATGTAGCCAGTGTTTGTCGATGCTTCCTTACAAACATTCAAGTGTACCAAATCAGCTAGATTCAGTAAATTCTATCCTTAAAACGAAAATTCGTGGGATTCACTGGGCGGGGAATTTATTAGCATTGGAATAATACAGCTACTCTCAACCATTAAGACTACCATCGGAAGGCTTTAATGATAATCCTTGAGAAAGATAAATGCTCTGGTGAACTCAATGAACAAAAAAATCAAGGCTGTTACTGATGCGCAAGGGAGATGATGAGAATTTTTATTTTGATTTTGGGGGGTATCGACATATCAATTTCAATAACTCAGGGATTATCAGTCAAAGTCACACAATATTTCGGTTACTTGTTGTTTAAAAATCAATTAAAATGTTTGATAACAATACTGGAAAACATGTTGGAAATAAAAGTTTTAATTTTATTCAAAAGTTTTTTATGCGTTTCTTTTTCCTTTCAGTATATATACAAACGCATACCAAACAATTTTCACCCACTCACCACCACAATTACACACACTCATACATTGCACTTTCTAAACTTCAAAATGACAAGAGATGTTAGATGTTTGTTAAACACTTATGCCCCCCTCCCCCCACATTGGAATTTTTCTAAGTCCGAGGGCATAACTCTGTCAAACTTGACCTCTGATATACCCGTATACCAAATTTCATTTCAGTATGTGCAATGGTTGTGAAGAAAATAAACGGAAACTAAATGGACCGACAGACAGCAGCAAAGCAATATGCCTTCTCTTCTTTGAAGGGTGGCATAATAAATGTACATATATGTAAACATATGACAGTTAAACATATGATTTATCCAAAAACAAAACAGATGTACCAAAATATATAGATATAAATTAACAAAAAAATACAATTTTGATTTTTTCATCACTTGTTGTACACATTATCACACAGGGCCCATTTACTGAGTATTTTGTCCTTACATCGAAAAAAATTTTCACAATAATTTTCTATGTTTCTGTAATACTTAAATAACTTTATTGCATCAATAAATAATGGCTTACTATCTATAATATTAAATGAACTGTTTTGCAACTAATAAAAGAAAATTTTCTAAACAACTTCCTTCTACTGGGAATATTACCAAGTAAAACAGTTCTTTTGCATATTTTTTAATTAATTTCAATGACACTAAACCATTGTACAAATTCATTCCAAAATTCTGTCAACTTTATATACACAATCATAAAATAAGTGAATTATTGTCTCTCTTTCAATATTACAGAATGTACATACACTATTTTCTGACAGCTTGATTTTATGGAGAAAGGAGTTGGTTGCAATATAATTCATCAGTAATCGATATTGAAAATAAATTATTTTTATGCCCCGCCATGAATATGGCTGGAGCATATAGTGTTTGTCATGTCCGTCTTTCCGTCCTTCCGTCACACTTTGCATTTAGCTCTGTTCAAAGCTCATTTTCAAAGAAACTATCCAAGATAATTATTTTCATCAAACTTCATAGGCTGATAGATATTGATGAGAGCTGAGCAACTGCATCAACATTCTTTGACTTTGACCTTTCCTTTGACCTTGACCTCACTTTTCTTAAATTAGTGTTAAACTCAGTTTTAAAGATACCATTGATTCAAGATATTTTTATCAAACTTCATATGTTGATACAGTGTACATACTGATGAGAGCTATTCAATTGCATCAATATTTTTGACCTTGACCTTTCCTTTGACCTCACTCTTCCTAAATTAGTTTCAAACTCTATATGCTAATAGATACTGATGATAGCTATTCATTTGCATCAACATTTTGATCTTGATCTTTCATTTGACCTTGGCCTCACTTTTAACAAATTGTGATTAAGTTAGTTTTAAAGAAACCATTCATTATATTATTTTTCAAGTTTCATATGCTGATACATAATGATGAGAGCTTTCAACTGCATTGACATCTTTGACATTGGTCTTTCCTTTGACCTAAGACCTCATTTTTCTTCAATTGGTGTTAAAACTTCATATGCTGATGCATACTGATGTAACCAGTTCAACTGCATCACTTTTCAAGATATTCTGGAATTTCAAACAGTTACACAAATTCAAATTTTCATCTTGCAGTACTGATATACCCTTGGCGGGGCATTCATGTCCTATGGACATATTTCTAGTTGTCTCTTTTGTGAACGATGATGCATTTACAAAGAAGAATTTCCATTCTTTTTCCGAGATTGACTCATCTAGTAAAGTTTCCCACTTTTCTTTTTATGTGCCCAGATCCGAGGTGTATATTGCTTTTGTCCTGTCTGTTGGCAACTTTAACCTCTGCCTTAACTTTTGAACCATGAGAGAGACTTCATACTTAATATGCATACTCCACTAATTAACTTCTTTCAAAAGACACAAATGTCAATGACTTATGACCTTGACTGTGACCTATATGCTAAAATAGCTAACTGTATACAGGGAAATTTTCCCCCGTTTAAGTTTCGCCCCTTTCGCCCCAGTCTTGCGTGGGCGAATTTAAAACAGGGCAAATTCAGAGTAAACTGTATATCTTAAACATAAATATTTTTGGGCGAATTTAAAATGGGCCAAACTTGTTTTCAGTTGTGTAAGGGCGAAAATAACCCTGTATACAGTAGTTGAACTTTCGCTTTACCTTTTAAATCATTAAAGATAGAGACATCATATTTTGGATGCCTTCTCCACTAATTAAGCTCTTTTGAATGACACCAAGATCAATGACCTTGTGACCTTTACTGTGACTTAAATGCTATAAATACCATTTTGATCTTTCCCCATACATTTTGAACCATTAAAGATAAAGACTTCATATTTGATATGCATACTCCACAAATTAAGCTCTTGCAAATGACACCAATTTCAATGACCTTGTGACCTTGACTGTGACCTACATGCTAAAAATAACTTTTTCGAATTTGTTGTCACCGGGCGCAAAGTGTTTCACAAACAAATCTTGTTTTGAAGTAGTTTTAATATTTGAATTTTTGTAGAATTTTATGTTACATAGAAAAGCCAAAAAAATATATTTAAAATCAAATCATTTCTATTTCAGTACTTTGTGACAGTGGGAAGATAGAATTTAAAAAATGGACATGGCTCTATATTACTGCATCAGAGATCAATCCAGGTTTACTTATAATTTGAAGAAAAATAGTCAAGCATCATTTGGAGCTATGTCACCGCCTTAATAATATGCCGGCTTATATAACCAACCAAGCACAGTGACCAGTTGTACCTATGATGTTGGGAGAGATCCTGAAAAACCTTCCAGTACATTCATCACTACCTGCAAAGAAATAAAAATTCAAATGACTTGTATCAACACTTTTGTACTTCATCTGGCTTGTATTTTCATTAATCATTAGCCTTTAGCTTCCTTCAAACAAAATTGCATAATTAAGTACTTACTTGCAGGTGTAAAATGTTCGAAACAGTTTGCTTGTCCCAAAGGAAATTCTCTGCCAATTAGCTGTGCCATGAGCAGCTGATTGATGTCACAGTTCCACCGGCAAAGTATTTGTAGCTGAATGGTGCCATATAAAACACTTTTAACAAGAACCTGGAAACATCCTGGAAGTGAGCATCTACAAGAAATTAAGTGAATGCTTTCTTGAATGTTAACAATGTTATAAAATGCTTGTGTACATCCTATATATATACAACAAATTACACATGTAACAACCAAATACACAAAAATTAAACTTCCTTAAATTTGTTCTTGATGTTTATTTATAGTGTATTAAAATAAGCATCCAATATTTGTCTTGTTATACTGAAGGATTGTTAAGAAAATGTCGTTTGTTGAAACAAATGTGCAAACAAGTTACATTCTGCACAGTTAGCAATTTTTGTGGAGAACCTATCAACATATATTTTCAATCGTTGGGATGTAATATTAGGCAGAGAGTAGGAGAATTATACTTGTTAACAAATAATTTTTACCGATCAAATTTCAAATTGATAATTTAATAAGAAAGCAACATGATAAATTTAACTAGCATTATGGTCCATTGATTTTAACGCCATGGTGTGTGAGCTTTTGTGAACTTGATACTGAACTAGTAAGTTTGAAATATTGAAGTAAAGAAAAGAAAATTTTTCCTGTACCTGATTTAAAATGAGTCCCAGCATCAACTACTTGGAAGTTGCCACACTCTTCATGAGTATAAGAATTATTGGATATGCCTCAGTAACAGATCTATACTGGTACATGTAAATGAATGACACATTCAGTCGAAGCATTGTCCCTTTTTCAGTACCTCCTGGATCCCTGTAAAATATATGATGACAAAAGTAGATAAAATGTTCCATCATTGAATGATGAATGCCCTATGGACCCAGTGCAGGCCTGTTGGGAGACACCATTTGATTGTTCTAGCAATGTGTCTGTCTCTTAATTGTAAGAGAACTAGTATTTGGGAAAGGGGTCATAAGGCTTTACAGTTAATATATTGATCGTACATGTGTGTTGTTTAACATCCCACAGTTAAAATTGAAAATGAGTATATACATCCCTGTGTATATGAAAGAAGTAATGTTGGGCGTCTTTATTTCTGGATTATTATTTAACAAATTAAAGAAGAACATTCTATCAGGATTATGTTTAATCGACGTAGTAATCAACCCTGTATTCCCGTGATTGATGAATTTGGTAACATATGCATTTCCTATTTGTTTTATTGACTTTGCATTCTAAGACTATATGTCGACCTCATGATTAGCTGTCCCGTGAGCTAACTCCAGGCACAAAGCAACAAAGGGGGGGGGGGGGGGTTGAGGGGGAGGGAAGGGCGCCTTGCCCCAATCTAATTAAAATTAGATCTTTGATCCGCTCCAGTTTGATCACTACTAGCCCCCCCTTTTTTCCAAACAATACCTCTACTATTGAGCACAGGTACTTGGGTCAAGGTTTATAAATATTTATAATGTACCTTATTGATAGGTAAAAAAAAGTACTTTTACACATCAATAAGGTACATTATAAATATTTATAAACCATGACCCAAGTACCTGTGCTATTGATGATGTGCATTGAATAGTTTGTTGGCCCCCACCCCACTTCTTACCACAGTATAGAATAACAGTATAGTGATATCATGGAAATGGGGAAATTTAGTATTTTATGCAATAAAAATTGGAAGTGAAAGGAATATTTGGTCTTGAAAAAAATTGGCCACTAACCCCCCCCCCCCTCCCGAAATAGGATTATCGAGTTTGGTCAACTTTTACTGGTAAATATAAAAAACAAATCTCTCTGGTTGCCCCCCCCCCTTTCAAAAACGATGCTATTTGCCTGAAATCATATATGTATGGGACCAATCTTAAGGGAACGTTTTAGTTTGAAAACACTTACTTTTATGCTTTAAAATGCTCGTGACCCAGTTGGAATAGCTTGTATGTACTGTATGTACGTGATTTACTAAATCAATAAAGCGATTACACGTTGTTTAGTACCTGTATCAATCAATCCATTTTCTCCTCTTCTTTTCAATAATCAAAAACGAACGACTTAACAAACATTACTTCCTGTTTCGCTTTCGTTTTCAACGGGAGAATTAATTATGTTATTTTAAGGGTGATTTGGAAAGAGATATCTCTTTCATTAAAAGAGATATCTCTTTAGCTTAGAAAGATATCTCTTTTTGAAAATCTATAGAGATATCTCTCTAACTATGAGAGATATCTCTTTTAAACTTGTTAAAGAGATATCTCTCTAACTTTAAGAGATATCTCTCTCGCTGGAAGAGATATCTCTCTAGCTTATAAAGATATCTCTCTTACAAAAAGAGATATCTCTCTTTCAAAAAGAGATATCTCTTTTGTTTAAAGAGATATCTCTATTAGTGAAAGAGATATCTCTATAGGCTAAAGAGATATCTCTCTATGCTAGAGAGATATCTCTCAAATTGAAAGAAATAATTATTTTTCGAATAAATAGTAAAAGGGCTTGCCATAGACACCGGTCGTAGCCTAGTTACTTCTACCTGTGTGCAAGGGTACAGACAAAAAAATATAAGAGTCAGACGTATTTTGCTATGATCTAACAAATGCTCGTGTATGGCCATTGAAACTTAACATAAATCTATATTCCGAATATATCCATCGACAGTTTGTTAACAATTTCTTTTAGTATGTTGCAACATCGTTTTTCAAATCACAAACATACGTGCTTTTCGGCAGATCTGGAAAAATATAACCCAAAATGCAATGATTCAAACAAAACTGAGTATTGTGTGCCTTTCAGTATTTGAAATGTACGTGACCGTCTTGTGTTCTGGGTTTATTTGTTTTGTTTTGTTTCTTTTTTTTTTTATACCAATTATAAGCCTATGCATACATTGTTTTATTTTGAATTATCAACAACAATTAAATTAATATTGACGAAAAGTCGCATATTAAAAGTAAACCACCTGCAAAAAGGTTGTCAAAGATGAATTTAAAACACTTAAAAATAAATTTTCTAGCATGTGGTAACAGTCTAAAACATTTACGAGGATTGGGGTGCATTTAGATGGATTTATGTGGCCAGTTGTCAAATGGATTGTAACGATAATTTTGTTTCGCTCGTGTAAACGCAATTCATTGACTAAATTAAAAAAAAATATCAGTTAGAAATACGTAAAATGTACGTTACCATACGTAACGTACATTTCAAATATAAAAATCAATTCTCTTCCACAAGCGTACGTTAGACACGCAATATATTGATACTATTTGAACTTGCATATCATAAGAAATGCATCATACAGGTTTCGTATTCAGAAATATATACCAGGTATCAAAATTATATTACATAAAATTGACCTTAATATATTTTTTTTCCTAAGCAGAAACGTTTCTTTTCATTAATTTTGGGATTTAGCCGACCTCCAACCTTTGAAACTTTCCTTTGTGTACACATTCGAGTGTGTGAAAGTATGAGAATACATGAAAATTCGTGCGAGATTCACTTAATTCGAATTTCATGGTAACGTACATTTCAGTAACGTACATTTCAAATGATCACTTTTAATGTAAAAAATAATTTTTAACTGTGTTAAGCAAAACGTCTTTGCCAGTTTACAGGATACAAGGGGTTGCTTATTCAGAGTTGTCTCATATTTTCTACTTAATATATATTCTTAATGGAAGAATATAGGTAACGTACATTTCTTTCTTATCTCTACGATTGAAAATGTCTTTCATTCCGTAAACATATTTATAAAAGTTGCTCAAATTGTTCATTTTCATGTTACATTATCTAAGTAGGAGTAATTAATCCTTTGAAATTTCAAATTTAGCCCATCAATAAATAAAGGAGAACAAAACTATCAAGTGTATAATCTTTGTGTTTGCTTGTAATTTGGTTGAAATAGAATTAAGCGACAGGGACATTGAACAATAAAAATCATTTATTATCACAAAGAAAATGTATTTATTGTTATGAAAAGAAATATGTATGATACAAGGTTTAACTTATCAGAAAATTTTTACTTGAGAATCAAAACTATATATTACACAGAGGGGATTCAGAATAATATTTGCCTCGGCGACAGTAACGTACATTTCAAATAGGCTACTATATTTGAATTTGGAACTCCTTAAATACCTTTTCAGATCGATAATTATATGAATTCTTATTTATTGTTATATGACTATTTATAATGTTGATTTAAAAATTACATCAGTGGTATTTCTTTTAAATGAAAATGAGGCGACATTATTTGAGCCCTTATATTGAGAATGGGTGTATATTTTAAAAGCTAGATGTAAAAAGTTGTTTTTCTAATTTTTAAAGATAAAATAAATCTGTCATTGGAACAGATTTTTTTGGATATTCAAAATCATTTGCAAATTGGGCCATCATTTCTAGATTCCCATCTTTTCTAAGTAACATGTATGTCACTGTAAAAAAATATCAAAGAATTTTTAATTCGTTTGTCAAAAACACAATGCTATATATGCTCTGAAATTCGCGTATAAAACAGGCACGTAGCAACAGGGAGACGGGGGTGGGGGGCTATCCCCCACTCTTTTCCAAACATAACTTTGACTATTGAAAATGTTCATTGAAAGACTGGTTCCCCCCCCCCCCCCCACTTTTTGCTAGAGTAAAGTGATATAAGGGTAATGTAGTAATGTAGTTTGTATGAAGACCCCCACCCCCCCCCCCCCCCCCACACACACACACAAAGTAGGGTTTTTTGTTGTTTTTTTTTTTTTTTCGGTTATTTTGCTTGTCAACTTTTTCAGCTAAGTAATTTTTTTTCTTAGCTTTTCAAAAACGATGCTACGACGGTCACTGTAAAAAAAAAAGATAAAAATCCCACCCATATGGAATGCCATATACGACAGCCAACTGCTTACTGTCAACTGCTGACTGCTTACTGCCAACTGTCAGCTTCTTACTGCTAACTGCCGCACAAAATTGAATAAATTTTATTTTTATATTGATATTTATGTGAATTTTCACCAAAAATAAAAAAAAATCACCAAAAATAAATAAATAAAAAAAACAGGCACGGATCTAGGACATTTTTTCCAAGAGGGTCACTCTGGTAAAAAAAAATCCAGCCCAGAAATTTTATGACAGGAAAAAAAAAAGTAAAGTCCTTTCCTAAGTGTGAAAATTTATTTCGGCCGGGGAGAGGGGGTTATTATGCGTCGTACCTTCATGTCTATGACATTTTTTATACCAACTTAACACAAATTCGCGTTTTCAGGGGGGGGGGGGGTTGTAAGGTCCCTTTTAGTTGATTTAATTTAAACAATAAATATCTTTTGGTTGTTTTAGTTCGTGCATTAAATAACTTTAAAAATTTCAGAGGGGTGGTCCGGACCCCTCTCTCTAGGTCTAGGATGTAAAACAGGGGCCCGTTTTAAGACCAAATTTAATTCTTCATACAACTTTTAAATTAATTTTATATCGAAAATTGTGGTAAGATATTTTTACACAAACAAATTCAAAGATAATTATTTATTTTGCAAAATTTTACAATCATCTGAAGTTTTTTGGTCTTAGTCGTAAGTTCTTTTGTAAAACGGGCCCCAGATCTTATTTGTAAAAACAAAGAGATATAAATGCTTTCTAAATGGATGGTCCAAGGTCAGTTTTAGTTCGTTTAGTTTATACATTAACCCATGACTGTACAAATTTTAACACCCCCCCCCCGAAGATCCATGCATTTGAAACTTTATAACACACCGCGGTATTTTTCTTTTGGGGAAATTTTCAACTATAGAATATACTGGAAAATGTATATTTATTTTCAAAACATCTTTCTCTGCGAAAAGACAATTCTTTTTTTCTCTCTCTCTCTTCAAATGTTTTGTTGTCTCCGGGGGGGGGGGTTACTTCTTTAAAGATTAAAAGCAGAAAATAATCATTTTATTATACCTATTTCAAATAAGAAAACAAATTTTAAAAAATAAACATTTGTACTTTATTAATCGCATATATTGAATATTACGTAAGATAAAACACATTGGTTATTAAATCAATTTAATTTTACAAGGATGACCCTCTTGAAAAAAAAAGAAAAATGTCCTGGATCCGCGCCTGTTTTTTTTTTTTTCTTCTCTTTTTTAGATTCATATGAATATCAATATAAATATGAAATTTATTCAAATATGTGTGGCAGTTAGCAGTAAGCAGCGGGCAGTTGGCAGTAAGCAGTCAGCAGTTGGCAGTAAGCAGTTGGCTGTCGTATATGGCATTCCATACACCCACCCCCTTTTTAAAAACGATGCTACTTCATTGTAAAAAAAAAAAAATAATAACAATCCCACTGAGTATTATTTTAGTCGGACGTTCAATAATAGGTTATTTTACATCTTTGTTTATTTATTTTTTTTTATATTTAAACTAAGCTGCTCTCTGATATAATTTTTCCCCGATTTATTAGATGAGCAACTCGAAGGAAAAAAAAGACAACAGAACATAAAGGTACACATGCATGCAATACATGTTTGATCGCCATTGCTTTTCTAAAACACGTGTTTTATACGAAAATTTCTTGAGACATTTCATTATTAATTCCAGTCACTTTAGTCTCAAAGAAATTCTTCAAATTACCTTTATCAGTAACTTTTTAACTGTAACAACATCTTAAGTCACATCTCTTAATTATTTGATATCAAAAATTGACGACAGCTGTGTTTCGTGGAAAATAGATAATTTGGGCAATATATTTTCTCCGATGATATTGATTGCTTGAAAAGTAAAATTTATGTAAAGCTTCTTTTGTTAATTGCTTTCTTACAAAAGCCCTTTTCACCATTTTTTTCAGTGTTTAATAATGTGTTACTTTTAAAATATAATGACAGTTTTTCCCTCTATATGTATCCACATACATGTATAAAACATTTTTGGAAATGGGGAGGGGGGGCTAGATTTAGTAGAAAAGCGCTTTCCAATTTTCCCGCCAAATGACGTCACTAAAGTGGAAGCTGATTACGGAAGTGGCAGGCGAGCGCATCGAAAGGATGAGTAACACATGAATGGAGTGTTGATTTCGGGGCCCCAACAAAAACAACGAACATGCAGGAACATTTTATTTGACATGATGTGTTTAATAAGGTAAGTAAACTGTTATAGACCATGCATTCTGTAAACATGTTTTGTTTTTCTGCTGAAATGACCTGATTTAGCCGAGTCGGGATGACTCATCCTCTTCATTTTCTCGAGGAGGTTTTGTGGTTCATTTTTATTTATTCGGTAAGAATTCCATTTCCAAGATAGAAATGTATCTATAATTTACCATTGCTTGGGTAATCCTTTTATTCCAAAATTTTTATTTGGTCTACTCTTAGTCTGGCAGATGACTTTCAAATTGCATACATTTGTGCAGAATAGGCCTATAGAATAATAGACTGTACATGATTGAAGTCTTTTTGCCAAATAAAGGATGGGGTTTAATATTAGGAGGAAGATTTTTGGTGGTATTATTTGTTTGGTTTCTCAATCAAGTTGATGTTTGGATAATTATTGAAGATACACCATCGCCCATGGATTCTTTGGATTCCAAGCATTTATCTTTAATTTCTTATAAATACTTACAATTACTTTCAATTGCGTATAAATATGACGAAAAGAGGATTAACATTTCCTATGTAATAAAATTTTCAATGTTGACATTCATTGTTCAGGGGCAATTTATTTTTAACACAATATTATTTACTTCATTTGATTTCCAGATCTCTGCAGCAGCATCGTAGTATGCTCTTATGGTGAAATTTAACTTGCATGGAAGAGTGCAGTTGGGGTGCTCAAACCATAGAAACAACTTGTCTTGCATTTCTTTTGTGAATTTATGAAGATATCTGTAATTATTCATTCTCTCCTGAAATAATTACTGACAACATTTTTAAAATATTAGGGCTAACATCAATGAAGATATTTTTAAAAAAAAGGGGGGGGGATTTTAACTTGTCAATTTTGAATTCTGTGATGGTCAGACGTATTCAATCACCAGTGACCAGAGAGTTGGTAGAGCAGACAAGCACCTGACTGGTCAGGAGAATCAGGGGACCTGGGTTAGAATCCGTGTCTGCTCCATCACATTTTTCGCCCTCTCCTGTTGTAGTCATATTCATGTTTGTATCAAAGTGTAATTTAAAACAAAAAAGTTATTTGCAAAAAAGATAAGTTTTTTCACCTATTGATGTAATTTTTGAGTTACTATCTTAGGGAGACTAAAGTAAATTTAATGCTATGCAGTACATCTTAATTAATATCCATTGTATAGTAGTGATTATGTAGATCCAGACTTGATATACTTCCAAACTGAATGACTGATCTTTTGATCTAGGATTAACTATTGAAATGAACAAGTGTACATATTGATTTTAATATTGATATTAAATGAAACACTGTCACATAGTTATTAAAATTGTAGGAATGTTAGGTTGATCACGATTCATTGGAGCAATTATGACTTTCTGTAAGCATTTTCAGATGTTAAGAAGATGAAAATCATCAGTTTTCATTGGGTGTAAGTCCCCCCACCCCACCCCACCCCCACCCATCCCCCCCAAAAAAATTGAAGTTGGTGGGTGGTTACCGTTACAATCTCATATATCACTTTGTTGTGTATATGGTGATTCCATAAGGAGTGCTAAACACTTATTTAGTTGTTGTGCAAATGAAAGAACAACACTTGTACTTCAATGATTCATTCAGAAAAACCCAAATCACTTTAATTACTTGATACTTTTTGATTCAGAATAAACTGAAATTGCCAGTATATTTTCTGGAAGTACAGAATGTATTTATAGAGAGATTTGTAACAGTTTAGGAGAGTTAAGTGATTTCAAGTACTTGAAGTATATCTGTCTAACAAAATGTTTCTACTTTTTGACATTTGAATTTGTAACAATTAAACCATATAATTTTTTATTTATGTTACTTTACATATATATCATGCATGAATGCTTGAAGGCTATCTAGTTAAGATTCCCATAATATGTTGGCTATGCTTGATGAACATGTATAATTGAAAGTATTAAGAATTTGTACATTCCAAATTTTTCAGATGTTTTAAAGTTTTAAATAATTTCTTTGGCAGTTGCAGTGCTAATAGTCACAAAGGTGTTTAAATATCCTTAATTTCATCATGTTCATTGAAAAAAATTACCATGGTATGTTTATTGAAGAATGTTCTGAAATATTTATGTTTGTTTGAGTGCAGCACAACAGATTATAACAGAATGTTAAATCCCCATGCCAGCATTTTATGATATATTTTAATTAATACAGAAGCTCTGAATCTATTTCATATACATAGCAAAGTGAAAATCTCATTGCAGTTGATATTATTTACAAGAAGCGCGGAAGAAGACGAGATAATGTTTATAAATGCACACAGCTGGATTTCATTTTAATTAATTACCTAAGCATGTGTTTTTCTGGCACTCCCTTCAAAATTGAAAACTATAAAGAGGAAGAAGATGAGCAAAAGTTTGGAGATACTCCCTAAAATTTTTGGATGAGTGCCTGACAATTACATACTCTGCCTTATTTTTAGACATCATGCACCATTTCTGTTCCTAGCTAAAAGAGAGCATTAGACTGTAAAACTCGTAACACCTGTGGATTTCGCAAGGCACCACTTTGAGTGGCATCATTGTTATTTTTTGAAGATTTTGGCTGATTTCAATCCTGTAAGAATTGCAGAAGCAAGGAATGTGTAGGCAAGTGCATATACACTTGTTTCAGTGAGCACATGCAAGCTCCTGCTAAATCCAGTTTTTAGGAAGTGTTATATTACAAGTTGCCAGTTTTTCAAGGGCAGGTTTAGTGTGCCTTTTGAACTTAAAAAAGGGAGGAGGTGTTTTATTCTCAGAACATGAAACACATCTTTTAGATGTGCACCTCTTATATGTAGGTAAAAACTTTTCAGTTTGGTACTACGCAGATTTTTGGATCTTTTGTCCTAGCTCACACACTTGGAAAAAGAATTTTTTACCATTTATAGTTATAAGAAGCACAAATCATTGTGTTGGGAGCAAGTACAAGTATAACCTACCATTTTAGTTTATACCCTGTTTGCCATTTTTTTTAGCTCACCTGAGCCGAAGGCTCAAGTGAGCTTTTCTGATCACATTTTGTCCGGCGTCATGTCAGGGCCACAATGGTCCGTCTGTATATAGTTATGTAAAAATCTTTTAACATTTTCGACTTCTCAGGTAGTGTAGATTCAAGTTTGTTCAACCGCCGGGGGTGGGCCACAATGGCAATTTTACATACCAAACTTGCCACAAAGCATCCTTGAGTGAAGGGAATTCAAGTTTGTTCAAATGAAGGGCCACGCCCTCATTCAAGGGGAGATTCTTAATTGGGAATTAATGAAAATTTGGTGGTATGTTTTAAAAATCTTCTTACAAGAACCATATAGTAAAATTCTCTGCCAGGAAAGATGAAACTTATGATATAAACATCCTCAGGTAGTGTAGATTCAAGTTTGTTCAAATCATGACCCCCGGGGATAGGGCGGGGCCACAATGGCCGATCAAAGTTTTACATAGAAATTTATAGGAAAATTCTTTAAAAATCATTTTCTCAAGAATAGCAAAACCATAACTGGTCAAAGGTGCTCAGGTGAGCGATGTGGCCCATGGGCCTCTTGTTTCCTAGCTTATCTGGTTCAAAAGCTCAACTTAAAGGTTTACTTTTCCTTTAAATTTTCTGCTTAGGTGAGCTGTTTGCATATGGTTCAAAAGCTTTACTTTTCATATGATTCTCTCATATTTTCACATTTTCAACTGTTCTCCAAAAATTTAGAGCCGTTTTAAATCCGTTTTAAATCCTAAGTTGACACAATGTAACTTTGAGTCAGAAAGATTCAAGTTTGAATTTTGTAAATAATATAATGGAAAAAAATCTGCATATTCTAATTACTACAAGGCAAGAATATTAAAAAGAAAAAAATACTTCCTAATATTTAGTTGATTGAATATTAAAGACCCCCACCCCACCCCTGTTTGAGTGGGGACTTGGCTTGGTAATTGATCTAATTTTTATACATGTATGTATCAATCTTCTCAAAAGGATACGGTAAAAAAATTGATTCACATGAGCTTATAATGAAAATATATTCTGAAGAATAGCAAGGCCTTGATCAGTGTGACAAAAATGTGTCATCATATAATGCACATACCCATAGGTTCTGTATTCTGTGTAATCATGACCCAGGGGTTAAGGTGGGGCCACAGGTGAAACAGTTACACTTGCAGCAGTGCCATGTTTATAAAGTACCGGAATGCATGTGGTATATGTGGTATAGAAGAGAATATAGACTGTTTTGTAAACTTGATACATGTATGAAAGCATATGTGTGATGTAAATTGAATTTTACGAACAAGACCATAATAAGGGGGCCTATCACTAACTTAATTTTCAGACAGAGAAATATGAAAAAAGAGAATTGTATTCTATATATTATTTGCCTCTTATTTGCTCTCATTTTGCATTGTTTATTTCTATGTAAGTGGAAAATGATTTATGTAATTGTGCGTAACTGTGACTTGCCATTGAACGATGATGTTTGTCACTTTGTACCCTTGCAGTATAAGATGTTAAAACTTGATCTTTTGCCAGTATTTCTGGAGAAGTTTTCTTTCTAAAATCCTTAGAAATGACAAAGCATATACTGTGTTTGAAGAAAAGATATGGGTTAATGAGTGCCTAGTGTGTCATGGGGTAGAGAAGTACACAAAGTATACAATGAAGTATTGGATCAATTTACTACAAGTGTAACACATGAAAGGAAATTAATAGGCTTAATAAATTGATCTGAAATATTGATGATTTAATATACTTATTAGTAAAGTTACTTGTTAGTAAAGTTAAATTCAGTCTCATATTCAGATAAAGAATTTTAAAAATATTTAATGCATGATTGACAATGGTATCCTCCCATTGTGATAAATCACGATTTTCAGGTGAAAGACAGAAATCATTCACAGAATTACTGCAGAGTAATGTGTCTGCACAATTATAAATAGACCACAACTCCCTCAAACGCCCAGATTTGAATAATAACGACTTTATAAAATCTGTTGCCATCGTAGATCAATATATGGTACCTGGTCCACAGTGGACGGGCTGTGGGATATTTTGATCTGCTTTGTCATCATTTCAGTGGTAAATCATCCTGGACAGGTCAGTCTATTCTCTCTCTCTCTCTCATTTTCTCTCTCTCTCTCTATATATCTTGAAAAGGATCACTTGAACTTAGCTCTGTCCAGATAATGAAAGGAAGCTGGTCATCTTTTTAAAATTAAGTAAAAATTCTAACAAACTTACAAAGCTTAATATTTGAAACTACTATAATGCTAAACAGTTTTAACCAGATTTTTAAAAAATAATCGTAATCAAGACTTGTCCCCCAAAAAAATCAATATTTCTCATAAAATGGATAAAAATGACATGTAATTTTCAGTATCTTGATGTGCCAGTCCTGATATGAATTATATGGTGATATAAATTACACATTGATATATAAAATTGCCAGAGCACTGTAGCTACATAGTTGTAACGTTGTGTGTACCGGTACAAAGTGTTCATTCAGGTCTCCTGCTCCCTGCTTCAATCATCCTCAGTCAAAGAAGTTTGTGGTAAGGTGGATTTTTAAAGTATGAATCAAACAGAAGATGGAATGTTTATCTGTGTGGGTGAAGCCTGAAGTTCCACAGTCTGTTTATTCCTAGTATCTTCATATTATTCTTGGCTCTTGGAGATATTGAAGCCATTAAATGATGCATCTTGGCAAGGAGCTAGCATTGTAAAGTGATTCAAATGAGGAAATTTTAATGGTAGTAGGAAAAAACCATTTTGAGTTGGAATGAGGTGTCTATTTAATCTTAATTTGTACTGATTAGTGTGTTAAGGGTCAGCAGAGGATAGTGAAGGGGTTTCAGAGTACATCCCTTGTGTTAATTGATTTATGATGTGATTTTTCTTCTTCTGTTTTTCAGATTTTAAAATGGGGCATGTAAACTCAAGAGTCAGAAAAGAGAAAAAGTTAAAAAATGTGAAGGAGGATTACACGGAATATGTAATCAGTGCACTGGAATGTCACAACCCCGAGGTACTGTATCACAAGAAGAAGATGAATCGACTCTCCATGCAAGAATTAGAAAGTTACAGAATCAAACAAGGACAGAAAGGATTAAATCGTATGTCAGCAGACATAGAAAGACTGGGTAGAAACTCAGCTAGAAACGAGGTGCAGTGGGAAAAATCCATGTCCTTGAATCGAAATCTCAACATCTATCCAGGTTCTTTGGATAGAGTTTCGGAAGCTTTCAGTTATGAAAAACTCAATGTGGATGATCATCCAGCATTAACGAAATTACAAAATGAACAAAACCGTCGTCTTGAGAAAATGGAGGAAAGAATGAATCGGATTCGAACTCATGCAATGCAAGAAGCAGAGAGAAGAAAGTTTGCCATAATGTTCAGAGCCAAGACCCAGTCAAGTTCATTGGATGAGAACAAAAATGAAGAACTCTTGCCAAATGAAAATAATACAATTCTGCATTGTGAAAAAGACACTGAATTGAAAAAACAGTGTAATAATAAGTTGGAAGATGACAATGGTGATATTATTCCTGTCACAGTGATGAAAGACTTGGAAGAAAAGGTTTCCAATGATACATCAATGGACTCTGAAAAACACAAAATTGTGGTGGCTAGGAATTCATTTTTGCCAAATCTGCCAGCCCTGAATAACATGGATCTGAGTAAGTTTTTTTCTTCTATTAAACTGTGAAAAAGACAAGAAATGGTTAATCTCTTTAAAAAAGTGCGTACATGTACTTTTGGTTGGTATGTGCATGCACTGCCTGATTACGTGCACAGTGTTAGATATGCAGAGATGATGGGAGACAGAGATAATTTATCCCCAATTATGGTCTCTTTCAGTATACATATAGCTGCTTAGCATTATCAAACAATTTTCATGCATTGCTGAGAGTAAAGAATTTCAGTTATCATAATTTTGGTGACACATCATGCACATATTATCATAACTCTGAAATTACTGCAATTCAAAACTGCATTGAAAAAAATTGGGTTCAGAACATTGAAAAAAATTTGGTTGGGAATATAATAAAGCACCACAACAACTCAAGATATATAACATAGGATAAGATGTAAAGTTCTGACACATTTGTTAGGGCAGACTTTATAATGTTACAAGCCATTTTGAGATAATCTTACACGGAGATAAGTATAATTTGATGTGTTTAGCCCTTGGCCACAGCAGATTTACCTCTGCCATGAGTCATTGATTTGTGCTTTCTTAATCACCAGTTTATAGTTTGTGTGTATATTTTCAGGTGATCCCAAGTCATATCTCATGCTGCCCTTTCTCTTGCCGATTTTTGTCATTTTGGTGATTGTGAAAAGACTCCAGGAGGTACACAGTTCTCGTCGTCACTCGCCACAGAAAAAATAAACTGTGATGCGGCAGACAGCCACAAATAAATGTCCAGTATAGGACTGACCACGACAAGGCAATATACGTGTGGCAACAGTCACAACTTTATACAGACCCAAGGTTTTAGATTTAACACAAGACCTGATTGTTGGCCCTCACAAGAATACTTTATTCTCTTGTTTTGTGGAGCCCTGTATTTGGTGTAAAGTTTTTTTTTTTTCAATATGGACAAATATTATAAAATCATCTTTCGAGTTTTTTGGGTCTGGCTATTGTAAATTGCTTTGATATTATGAACTGTTAATCTGTGATGCTATTATTTTTTGAAGTACAAATGTATATGTATAACTATGTATACCGTATATACATTACAGAAAGTAAATCTACAAAACCATATAATACATGTCATAATACTCAAAATGCTACTGTGGATATCTATACAGTGTATTATGTTTTAATTTGTGGGCTTATTTGTTATTTATGTACTTGTATTTTACACCATAAATCATGGTCTTGCAGAATCCTGAACTTAATTAATCACTTATTTACTTTCAAATTTCCTTGACAATGATTTAGGTAATTCAGTAAATTTAGGTATTTTATGTTTGTTTTTTAAGGACATCACGTTACAATCAGACCTCAAGAGATTATGATTTTATTTATCTTTTAAAGAAAGATTGAGATTGTATATTTTTTTCTTGACTTGAAATGCAGTGTTTTAATGTTTTATGAGAAATCCTATCTCCACTCAGGCTTTGATATTTTCTGTGTGTATACTGTATATGTTATAACTTTGTTTATCAAGGCAACCTCCATATATCCTATACATTGTAATTCATGGATTGCTTAAATATATACTTTTGAAATTGAGAACCCTGTGCAATATGTACATGCTAGTCAAACTGTTTCCAGTGTGGGCAATTAATAAACTAAAAAGCTAACCTAATGTTAATCCTATTCAATTTGGCTGGTATACTTAAAATTGCATGAACAGTAAATGGATACAAAAAGTATTAGCAATATATATGATTTTGATAACAAACACTCTATATTTTGATAGGGAAAATTTTATTTATTTGGAGTGAAAGATGTTTAAATTAATTAAATCCTTCTCATATTCATAGGACAATCATTTTGTTTTTCTAAGGAATGAATAACATTTCCATTTAAATACTTTGGAATAATTTTAATTTTGGTGGGTTTGGATTCAAATTTCTTAGATAACCAAACAGGAAGTAATTTCATGAGTATCTTGTATATATGTAGGATTCAGTCACCTGATACAATGACAGCTATAGTATATTGGATGTAAATTCATGGGTAAGGATCACCCAAAAAATCCACATTCATCCCCCCAACAAACATTCATGATTTCTTAAAAAAAATTTAATTTGGATTTTTGCTTGGTTGTTGTAAGTTTCAATCATGTCTTTGAGTGCAAAAATTTTACACTGAGATAGAATTGAAGTGTCCTTGAAATATCAAGGGACATGTGCACAATTTCACATCTAGTCAAAATACAGCAGGTGCTTGCCTTAAATAATTGGTTGATTTGCAATATTTTTTCGCACAAATGGCAGACAATTTGTGATTAAACTTTTTTCGTAGACTATTCATTAAATTTCAATGTTTTGTATGGGCTTGTGATTTACAGACTTATGTATTTATGTATTATCAGTATCTATCCTGATATATGCCATTGTGTAAACTTTTTGTCTATTAGTGTTCAGTTTATACAAATCAAAATAATATCAATAAATGAGAAGTATTGTATGATTGATTTTTTTTCTGTTCTGTCTTGTGAAACTTTGATGGAGATAAAAACTTGAGACAAACCATCAGAAGCAGAGGATTATCATTTGTGTATCTTCATTGAAGCAATAATAAAGTTTACATGATCAAAGTTTATATTTTGAACTGTATAGTACATTTCAAGATAAATATTTTCTACAAGAAATTAAACTCCAAGGACATTCAAATTAAATTATGCTAAGAGGATTTCTTTCTGCCAGGAAGGTTTATAAAGAAATGATGGAAGTTCTCTTTACTAGAACCATAGGAATAAGATATCGGTCATAGCGGATAAGGAAACCAAATGCAGGATGCTTTCTATTATGACGTCACAATTACCCAACGTAACAAGTCTGATGAAAGTTCTGACGTCACAATAAGAAGACGAGTGTGTTTCTATTGTTGTCAACATTTTCACAAAAATCACCATGATCGTCACGATGCATTTGGTTTACTTGTCTGTACAGTATACATACAACTGGGTGTCATCTAAAATACAAGGTATTTGCCTTAATGTATCAAAATGATCATGCAGTCTCCTTTCTCTTACTAGTATTTTGATCTGTTTGTAAGATTTGGCCCGCTTATCCTACCCATCCTTGCAATTACTGATGATTATTTTAAAAAAATACACGTACACGTATATCTTTCTGTTTCTAAATATTTTTTTTCTCTCATGAAGAACGAAGAGTCAGGAAGGAAGCTGAAATCAAGAGAACTGAAGTTGACACCATTCCTCAGACAAGCCAGGAGCCAACACCGGGAGCCGCTGATATAGTGCTGTCAGACCCCAGGCCGCCCCCGCCCCAGACACCTTCTGTGGGTTTCGTCGAGGGTTTTTGTTGTAAAGGATTTTGGCTGTGTGCGCATACTTCGCCCATTCCTCTATTGAACACTGAACCTTCACCCATAAAAACTTTTTAATTGTCCGGCAAAGTAAATGATTAAAATGACTTTACAAGGAGATCCATGTTCAATAAACTCGGCAATGACTTCACTCAACTTGGAAATGATTGAAAATCGAGGAATTCGTAAAATGTGGACATTCATCAGTGAATACGATGAACGTACTAAACTAATATCTAGGAAGTGTAAAGCAAAGGAAAGTTGCACTGGATCATAACATGCATCAGTTCCTATGCATATTAAAACAAATGACTTCTTAACAACGTTCATTTCAAATCCTGCGATAAAATTTGTCCGAATTAATGCGGGGTTTCTTTATAGTTCCTTAGTGTCGCAATGCACTCCAACAAATACAGAATGTCAGTATAGATTAAATGTTGAAGACTTTGGCAGCAAAATTGAACTTTCCGACCAGTTCTTTGAATGTTATTGTAAATAAAAATTGAAATGCATGATGATTTAGTTTATTTGTTTCTCTTGTCTATTGTTTGCTAAATATTTTTCAACTTTTCTATCAACTTCCCTTAACTATGTAGCAGAATATCTACCGGTATATCCTCTGATTTTGGGGATTATGTCTTCCAATGGATTCGATACGAAAGAGCATTAACGCGTACGAATTAACAATATCTGAAACGAGGCATATTAATGACAAACAAGTTGATGAAACAAACAAAAATAATAAAGACTCTTGTTTACACTAATTTTCTTTGCAAGTTCTATGAACAATACAATGACCTTGTTGTCAAAAACAATCTACCATTAAGTTGAATGATGACTGACGTTTTTCACAATTATGGCACGCCAAATTCACAAAAATGAGATAACCAAAGTTTCACAGTCGATAAACTAGGTTTATCGGTTGTAAACTATAGTTTACGGACTGTAAACTATAGTTAACAACGTTAATCAATATATGGCACGCCAAATTCACAAAAATGAGATAAACCTAGTATCAAATTAGATAAACTAGATTGCAGATGTAAAATATAGATTAACGTTGTTAACTATAGTTTACAGTCCGTAAACTATAGTTTACAACTGATAAACCTAGTTTATCGATTGTGAAACTATGATTTGCTCATTTTTGTGAATTTGGCGTGCCATATCTATATTTTACATCTGTAAACCATAGTTAACGCGATAATCTATGTTTCACAGCCGTAAACTATACTTAACACCGAAAACAGTCATTTGCGATTGCAAAACATAGATTATCTGATAAATACAGTTTCACGATTTGTAAACTATAGTTTACAAACCGTTAGCTATAGTTAACGATCTGATAAATATAGTTTCACAATTTGTGAAACTATGATGAACAACTCTTAACTATAGTGTACGATTGTAAACTATAGTTTACAAACGTGAATCTATGTTTATCAACAAAATCTATTGTTAACGTTTAATTACAGACAGATAAACTTAGATTATCATTCGTAAACTATAGTTAACATTCGTTAAATATAGTTTTACAGATGAAAACTATACTTAACGAATCGTTAACTATAGTTTACGATTTGTAAACTATAGTTTACAGTCGATAAACCTAGTTTATCAATTGTGAAACTAGGTTTAGCTCATTTTTGTGAATTTGGCGTGCCATACATAATTGTTAGGCTTTTATTTTCACACTGAAAACTATGGTTTTCCATTTTGCTGATCATGACAAGGAGCACAAGGCGGATGAGAAATTAAGGGGTGCTTACTCTTCCATGGCAAATGTTGCCCCGGGTTCTTGATGTTTTTCATATCTTTTTTCCTAAATAGCCGCTATGATTTTGAAGACCCTTGTTCAGTTCTAAATATTGTCCTATTTAACTGTCAGGTATGGTCTTTTGACCTTGTTTGTACGAGATACGATAGTAGGGCCAATGGATCACAATGCTCACCTGATTCTATGGCTGCTATTCTTCAAAAGATTTGTTAACTGACTAAAATGTTCACCCATATTATGACCCCATCATGTGTCTTAAGAGTCTCAAAATCTGCAGACCATGGGAATGTTTCAGCATCAATACATTTCCTTGTATTTATAGTAACAAAAATTCTTTCCCAATAGTCAGGCATTTTGTAAAATGCTATTTTTAATTTGACTTTTATCAATATTGATTTACATTTCATAAACAGTAACCCATGGTTCATAATTTAAGATAAGAATTAAAGCAATAATTGCACATTAAGCTGTATTAAAAATGAATGCTTCTATTGTGTTTCTTTCAAAAATAAAAAATAAAAAAATCTTCCGCACTCACTCCGATGCAAAACTTTTATCTCCTATTTTGGAAAATAAAAAGAATATCTTATAAAATTGCATGCAAAATTTTTCGATCACCCTTTCTCCCCAAAGCTATTTTTACTGGTGCGGTGGTTCTTGAGAAAAAGACTTGAAAGTTATTTTCTTATGTACTATTATTTGATCCCTAATTGTGGCTAAAGCCTGACCAAGGGGTTCATGGTTCAAAAATTTAGAATTATACATTAAATTATACAGGTTGTACATGTATCTAAAAGTTTCAACACAAGTTCCATCTCTTCTAGTTTAGTGGTCCTTGAAAACATTTTGAAAAAGGATCGTAGTTTTTTTTATTGCAAAGGTTCTACTTTTGACGAGAAAGATACTAGTATTATCAAGAAGTGAAGTGGGTAACTATGAGTGATCGGCGGGTCATTTAGCGGATACGGAAACCAAATGCATGATGGTTGCATATTAAAGGTCTCTTTATTATGACATCACAATTACCCAACGTAACAATCTGATGAAAGTTCTTACGTCACAATAAGAAGACGATTGTGTTTCTATTGTTGCCAACATTTTAACAAAAAATCACCATGATCGTCACGATGCATTTGGTTTACTTGTCTGTACAGTATACATACAACTGGGTGTCATCTAAAATACAAGGTATTTGCATTATCTGGTTGGATTTTAATTTGAAAATGATCTTCATGCAGTCTCCTTTCTCATTTATTTTGATCTTTTTGTAAGATTTGGCCCGTCTTCTCTACCCATCCTTGCAATTACTGATAATTATTTAAAAAAATACACGTCCATGTATATCTTTCTGTTCCTAAATATTTTTTTCTCTCATGAAGAACGAAGAGCCAGAAATGAAGCTGAAATCAAGAGTACTGAAGTTGACGCCGTTCCTCACACAAGCCAGGAGCCAACACCGGGAGCCGCTGATAGTGCTGTCAGACCCCAGGCCGTCCCCGCCCCAGATACCTTCTGTGGGTTTCGTCGAGGGTTTTTGTTGTAAAGGATTTCGCTGTGTGCGCATACTTCGCACTATTCCTCTATTGAACACTGAACCTTCACCCATAAAGATTACTAAATGACCGGCAAAGTAAATGATCAAAAATCCGGCAAAGTAAATAATAAAAACGACTTTACAAGGAAATCCATGTTTAATAAACTCGCCAATGACTTCATTCAACCTGGAAATGTTTGAAAATCAAGGGATTCTTAAAATGTCGACATCAGTGAATACGATGAACGTACTAAAACAATATCTAGAAAGTGTAAATCAAAGGGAAGTTGCACTGGGTCATAACTTGCATCAGTTCCTATACGTATTAAAACAAATGACTTCTAAACAAAGCTCATTTCAAATACTGCGATAAACTTTGTCCGAATTAATGCGGGGCTTCTTTTTAGTTCCTTAGTGTCGCAATTCACTCCAACAAATACAGAATGTCAGTATAGGGATTAAATATTGAAAACTTCTGTCAGCAAAATTGCTTTCTGTCCAGTACCTTGAATGTTATTGTAAATAAAAATTGAAATGCATAATGATTTATTTTATTTGTTTCTCTTGTTGATTGTTTGCTAAATATTTTGCAACTTTTCTATCAACTTCCTTTAACTATGTAGCAAAATACCTATATCCTCTGATTTTGGGGATTATGTCTTCCAATGTATTCGATACGCAAGAGCATCAACGCGTACGAATTAACAATATCTGAAACGAGGCATATTAATGACAAACAAGTTGATGAAACAAAAAAAAAAAAAAAAAGAAAGACTCTTGTTTCCATTAATTTTCTTTGCAAGTTCTATGAACAATACAATGACCTTGTTGGCAAAAACAATCTACCATTAAGTTGAATGATGACTGACGTTTTTCATAATTGTTAGGCTATTATTTTCACACTGAAAACTAGGTTTTTCCATTTTGCTAATCATGACAAGGAGCACAAGGCGGATGAGAAAGGGGGTGCTTACTCCTCCATGGCAAATGTTGCCCCGGGTTCTTGATGTTTTCATGTCTTTTTCCTAAATTGCCGCTATGACTTTGAACACCCGTGTCCAGTTCTAAATATTGTCCTACTTAACTGTCAGGTATATATGGTCTTTTGATCTTGTTTATACGAGATACGATATTAGGACCAAGGGATCACAATGCTCACCTGAGTCTATGACTGCTATTCTTCAAAAGATTTGTTAACTGACTAAAAATGTTATCCCATATTATGACCCCATCATGTGTCTTAAGAGTCTCAAAATCTGCAGACCATGGGAATGTTTCAGCATCAATACATTTCCTTGTTTTTATAGTAACAAAAGTCAGGCATCTTGTAAAATGCTATTTTTAATTTGACTTTTATCAATATTGATTTACATTTCATAAACAGTAACCTATGATTCATAATTTAAGATAAGAATTAAAGCAATAATTGTACATTAATGAATGCTTCTATTGTGTTTCTTTTAAGAATAAAAAATCTTCCGCACTCACTCAATGCAAAGCTTTGATCTTCTATTTTGGAAAACAAAAAGAATATCTTATAAAATTGCATGTAAAAATTTCGATCCCCCTCCCCCCCCCCAAGCTGCTCTGGGGGTCCTTAATTTCTACACTATATCCCAACCTTAATATATGTTTAATTTTTACTGGTGCAGGGGTTCTTGAGAAAAAAAACTTGAAAGCTATTTTCCTATGTACTATTATTTGATCCCTAATTGTGGCTAAAGTCTGAGCAAGAGGTTCATGGTTAAAAAATTTGAATGTAATATATAATACAGGTTGTTCATGTATCTAGAAGTTTCAACACGAGTTCCATCTCTTCTAGTTTAGTGTTCCTTGAAAACATTTTGAAAAAAGTTCTTAGTTGTTTTATTGCAAAGGTTCTACTTTTGACGAGAAAGATATTTTCAAGAAGCGAAGTGGGTAACTATGAGTGATGAGCGGGTCAATTAGCGGATTCGGAAACCAAATGCATGATGGTTGCTTATCAAAGGTCTCTTTATTATGACGTCACAATTACCCAACGTAACAAGTCTGATGAAAGTTCAAACGTCACAATAAGAAGACGGTTGTGTTTCTATTGTTGTCAACATTTTTTCAAAAGATCACCATGATCGTCACGATGCATTTGGTTTACTTGTCTGTACAGTATACGGACAACTGGGTGTCATCTAAATTAAAAGGTATTTACATTAACTGGTTGGATTTGTGAATCAAAATGATCTTCATGCAGTTTCCTTTCTCTTTATTTTGATCTGTTTGCAAGATTTGTCCCGCTAATTCTACCTATACTTGCAATTACTGATGATTATTAAGAAAAGAATAAACGTATACTAGTATCTTTCTGTTCCTAAATATTTTTCTTCTCTCATGAAGAACGAAGAGCCAGGAAGGAAGCTGAAATCAAGAGAACTGAAGTTGACGCCGTTCCTCAGACAAGCCAGGAGCCAACACCGGGAGCCGCTGATAGTGCTGTCAGACCCCAGGCCGCACCCTCCCCAGACACTGCTGTCAGACCACAGGCCGCACCCTCCCCTGACACCTTCTGTGGGTTTCGTCGAGGGTTTTTGTTGTAAAGGATCGACTGTGTGCGCATACTTCGCCCATTCCTCTTATGAACACTGAACCTTCACCCATAAAGAACTATTAACTGCCCGGCAAATTAAATGATAAAAAAATATTGACAAGGAGATCCATGTTTAATAAAGTAGATAATATCCTCACCAAATCAATGAGGAAAAAAAGATTTAAATTCGAGGAATTCGTAAAATGGCGATATCGATGGACACGTTCAACTTGTTAATACAAAACCTGGAAAGAGTAAAGCAAAAGGAAGTTGCTCTGGATCCTATCTAGCATCAGTCCTTAAATGTAGTAAAACTAATGACTACTAAACAAACTTCATTTCAAATACTAGGATTGGAGTCACTTAGTATGTCCCATTTTGTACAGAAGTTCACCCCATGTCAGTCCGGGAAGAAGGTTGTAGACTTTTGGCTGCAAAATTGAATTTTCCTCTCAATGCACTGAATTTAATTATAAATAAAATTTATATGCATAATAATAATAATGATTTTGTTATTTCTTTCTTTCTTTTATTCTTAATTAAATCTGTATAAGTTTGTTGAGAATTATTGTAAAATAATTTTTATTTATTTCATCGTCAACTTTCCTTTCAAATATAAGCGATAAACCCTTATCACTAATCTCAGCGAGAGTCGTAGGGTCTAAAATATTTGTCTGGCGCCTACTACGAATCTCAGAGCAATCCCATACAAACGTTATTCGTTTTTTTTTTGGCCCCGACTTCGACCGCTCGTTTCAATATCAATACGGGCTGAAATGAATTAGCTGTCCACTTCAACTTTTCCCTTTGGACATTGTAGTGGACGCTAGACCAAAATTTCAGTCTTTATGAATCTCACTGAGATTACTAGTACTTTATCACCTGCAAATCAACTTGTCATCTTTTATTTAATTTGACTCATCAAAATTGTAGCCAACTCTATACCCGAAATCCATAATCCAACAAGCCAATTCAAAGAAATGAAGTCCCAGGCTTTCCGTGTCTTAGAGGATGGGATGGCATATCATGTCAAATTATGTCATTCAAAAGTAACCACCAATATTGACATTTTTGAATACTAGTATTAGGTCTAACATGAAATCAAGGGGTCAAATCAAAACATGCTCGGAAACATCTTATTACAGGTAATGCACATGTCGAATTTGAAAGCTCAATCTCTTCTCAATGAAAAGTTATAAGGAAAAATCATATTTTTGAAAAGTAGAGACACATGTACTTAGTAACTTCAAGGTCACTGGCGCAAAAATTCTAATATTTTTGGAAAGTCTTGTCACAGGTAATATACATGTGAAATATGAAAGCCCTATCTCTTCATTCAAAAGTTATGACCAGGATTAAGGTTTATGAGGCAGACTGACAGACGAATCAGATCTGTCAACTCCCTTTCGCGAAAGCGGGAAATGAAAATAGAAAAAATAAAGTCACAAAACTTGGTAAAGTTTAGGAAAATAAAATCAAATCTTATTTTCAAATTCCTACAAAACGTTTGATCCCCTATATTCGCCTAAGCATCCCCGTGGGGTCCTTGATTTATACACTAAATCCTAACCTTCATATTTAGAAGAATTTGATAAGTTTCATTTTAACAAGTGCAGCAGTTCTGGAGAAAGACTTCTTTTTTTTCCTTATGTACTAGCATTGAGTATTTGATCCCTAATTGTGGCTAAATATGACCAAGGGTGTCATGGATTGATTCAAAAATTTAAAATTACATTATACATGTATCTAGAAGTTTCTGATTCAACACAATTTCCATCTTTTTCCATACTTAGTGGTCCTTTTTTTTTTTACTTTTGACGAGAAAGATATTTCCAAGAAGTAAAGTGGTCATAATGAGGGATCTGCAGGTCATTTAGCAGATAAGGAACCGAATGCATTACGGTTGCATATATCAAAGGTCTCTTTACTATGACGTCACAATTACCCAACGTAACAATCTGATGAAAGTTTTGACGTCACAATAAGACAACGATTGTGTTTCTATTCTTGTCAACATTTTGACAAAAAATCACCATGATCGTCACGATGCATTTGGTTTACTTGTCTGTACAGTATACATACAACTGGGTGTCATCTAAAATACAAGGTACTAGAATTTGCATTTTCTGATTGCATTTATCTGTATAAAGTACCTGTATCAAACAATTGACAAAATGATCTTCGTGCAGTCTCCTTTCTTTTTATTTGGATCTGTTTGAGATTGGGCCCGCTAGTTCTACCTATACTTGCAATTACTGATGATTATGTCTGTTTGAAGATTCAAATATATATTTCTGTTCCTAAATATTTTTTTTTCTATCATGAAGAACGAAGAGCCAGGAAGGAAGCTGAAATCAAGAGTACTGAAGTTGACGCCGTTCCTCAGACAAGCCAGGAGCCAACACCGGGAGTCGCTGATAGTGCTGTCAGACCCCAGGCCGCACCCTCCCCAGACACTGCTGTCAGACCCCAGGTTGCACCCTTCCCCGACACCTTCTGTGGGTTTCGTCGAGGATTTTTGTTGTAAAGGATTTTGACTGTGTGCGCATGCTTCGCCCATTCCTCTATTGAACACTGAACCTTTAACCATAAAGAAATATTATCTGTCTGGCAAATTAAATGATTAAAACGACTTTACAAGGAGATCCATGTTTAATAAAGTAGATATCTTCACCAAATCAATGAGGAAAAAGAATTGAAATTCGAGGAATTCGTAAAATGGCGATATCGATGAACACGTTGAACTTGTTGATACAATACCTGGGAAATGCAAAGCAAAATGAAGTTGCTCTGGATCCTATCTAGCTTCAGTTCTGAAATGTAGTAAAACTAATGACTACTGAACAAACTTCATTTCAAATACAAGGTTAAAATGGTTCCAAGTGTGGCTTCTTTTGAGTCACTTAGTAGGTCCCATTTTGTACAGCAGTTCACTCCATGTCAGCCTGGGATGAAGGTTGAGGACTTTTGGCGGACAGTTGAATTTTCCTCTCAATGCACTGAATTTAATTGTAAATAAAATTTATATGCATAATAATAATGATTTTATTATTTCTTTCTCTCTTTTATTTTTAATTAAATCTGTATAAGTTTGTTGAGAATTATTATATAAATACTGCATGTAGTTGAGTGTAACATTAAAAAAAATTTCACCCCAAGAAAACCATTGTCAACCGAGGCGCAGCCGAGGCTGACAATGGTTTTCGAGGGGTGAACATTTTCAATGTTACACTCAACTACATGCTATATTTATTATATTAATATACTGAATGTTTTATACAAATACATATAACAGTGAATCGTGCGCGCATAAATTCTGCGCAGTCGCTATTTTTTGGAATATCACCCGTCGTCAAGCAATGTCGACTGTTGCTACGCTGGAGGGAGTGTCTTCGTTATTCAGCGGGTAATAGTGTTATTTAACAAATGTTTCTCGACCAATCAGATTCAACTTATTCACATGAAAGTATAATATTGTAAAATAATTTTTATTTATTCTATCGTCAACTTTCCGTTCTAATATAAGCGATAAACCCTTATCACTAATCTCAGCGAGAGTCGTAGGGACTAAAATTTTTGTCTGGCACCCACTACGAATCTCAGAGCAATCCCATAAAACGTTATTCGGTGTTTTTTTTTTTGCCCCGACATCGACCACTCGTTTCAATCAATACGGACTGAAATGAATTAGCTGTCCACTTCAACTTTTTCCTTTGGACATCGTAGTGGACGACAGACCAAAATTTTAGTCCCTAAGAATCTCACTGAGATTACTAGTACCGTATCACCTGCAAATCAACTTGTCAGCTTTTATTTAATTTCACTTTCATCAAAATTCATTAAAATTGTAGTCAACTCTAAACCTGAAGTCCATAACCCAACAAGCCAATTCGAAGAATTGTAGTCCCACGCTTTCCGTGTGGTAGTGGATGGGATGGCACATCATGTCAAATTATGCCATTCAAAAGTAACCACCAAAATTGAAATTTTTGAATACTAGTATTAGGTCTAACGTGAAGTCAAGGGGTAAAATAAAAACATGCTCGGAAACATCTTATTACAGGTAATGCACATGTCAAATTTGGAAGCTCAATCTCTTCTTAATGAAAAGTTATAAGGAAAAAATCATATTCTTGAAAAGTAGACATACATGTACTTAGTAACTTCAAGGTCACCGGCGCAAAAATTCTAATAGTTTTGGAAAGTCTTGTCACAGATAATGTACATGTGAAATATGAAAGCCCTATCTCTTCATTCAAAAGTTATAACCAGGATTTAAGTTTATGAGGCAGACTGACAGACGAATGAGAGTTGTCAACCCGCTTTCGCGAAAGCGGGAAACGAAAATAGAAAAATTAAACTCACAAAACTTGGTAAAGTTTATTGGAAAATAAAATCAAATCTTATTTTAAAATTCCTACAAAACTTCTGATCCCCTATATTTGCCTAAGCATCCCATGGGGTCTTTAGTTTCTACACTAAATCCTTACCTTCATATTTAATTGAATTTGATAAGTTTCATTTTAACTGGTGCAGCAGTTCTGGAGAAAGACTTCAATTTTTTTTTCTTGTGTACTAGTACTGAGCATTTGATCCTTAATTGTGGTTACACGTGACCAAGGGTGTCATGGATTGGTTCAAAAATTTAAAATTACATTATACATGTATCTAGAAGTTTCAACACAATTTCCATCTTTTTCTTTACTTTAGTGGTCGTTAATTTTTTTTTACTTTTGACGAGAAAGATATTTCCAAGAAGAAAAGTGGTAACAATGAGGGATCTGCAGGTCACGGATACGGAACCGAATGCTTTACTTTGACGTCACAATTACCCAACGTAACAATCTGATGAAAGTTTTGAAGTCACAATAAGAAGACGATTGTGTCAACATTAGACAAAAAATCACCATGATCGTCACGATGCATTTGGTTTACTTGTCTGTACAGTATACATACAACTGGGTGTCATCTAAAATCCAAGGTATTTGCATTATCTGGTTGCATTTATCTATATAAAGTACATGTATCTAACAATTGACAAAAATGATCTTCGTGTAGTCTCCTTTCTTTTTATTTGGATCTGTTTGAAATTTGGCCCGCTAGTTCTACATATCCTTGCAATTACTGATGATTATGTCTACTTGAAGATTCAAAATATATATTTTTGTTCCTAAATATTTTTCTTCTCTCATGAAGAACGGAAATCCAGGAAGGAAACTGAAATCAAGAGTACTGAAGTTGACGCTGTTCCTCAGACAAGCGAGGAGCCAACACTGGGAGTCGCTGATAGTGCTGTCAGACCCCAGACCGCACCCTCCCCAGACACTGCTGTCAGACCCCGGGTTGCACCCTTCCCCGACACCTTCTGTGGGTTTCGTCGAGGGTTTTTGTTGTAAAGGATTTTGACTGATGTGCGCATGCTTCGTCCATTCCTCTATTGAACACTGAACCTTTACCCATAAAGAATTATTAACTGTCCGGTGTAAAGACGAATAATGACCCCCGTCGAATAATAACCGGGGTCAAAGTGATTCATTGAAAACTCTTTACAAAGAGATCCATATTGAATAGATTGGATAATATCTTCTACAGTTCACCCATTCAATGAAGAAAAATGATTGAAATTCGAGGAATTCTAATACCAGGGAAGTGCAAAGCAAAATAAAGTTTCTCTGGTCCTATCTAGCATCAGCTCTGAAATGTAGTAAAACAAATGACTACAAAGCAAACTTCATTTCAAATACTCTAGTACTAGAATAATGGTTCCATATGTGGCTTCTTTGAAGTCACTTAGCAGGTCCCAAAAATTTGTCCAAGTGCGGGGCTTTTTTTAAAGTTCCCTAAAGTAATGCAGTTCACTCCAACAAAAACAGATTGAATGTTAGTCCGGAATAAAGGTTGGAGACTTTTGGCAGCAAAATTGAATTTTCCGTCCAGTTCTTAAAATGCTATTTAAGGTCAGACGAGACGTTCCTCAAAATCTGTTTTGTATATCTTCGTAATGTATGAAAAATATTCAAAATTTTAATAACATTCTGATTTCTAAACCAGTTTCTAAACATTTTTTAAAAAATTAAACACTTAAACATTTGAAATTGGAAAATTATTTTTCTTCACCAAAGAATTATATAAGAAAAACTACCCCTGGTATCTTGCAGAAATGCCTGGTAAGGTACCTCAATTTTTTTTGAGTAAACATGTTTAAGTAGCAATACTTCAATGACAAACTCTTAGAAAAATTTATCTATTACTAAGGAACGTCTCATCTGTCCTTAAATAAAAAATGACATGCATTATGATTTCGTTTTTTTTTTCCTTTTGTCTGTTGTTTGATAAATATTTTTCAACTTTTCTTTCTATCAACTTCCATTAATTCTGTAACATTAATCATCTGCATATTGGGATTATGTCTCTCAGTTAATACGCAAGAGCATGCTCTACGTACGAGTTAAAAATTTCGGAAACGAGGCATGCTTTTGACACACAAGTTGATTAAACAGGGATATCAACACCCTTGTTTAAAATTTGTTTTGTAAGTTACAATGATCTTGTCGGCAAATACAATCTACCGTTTAGTTGACTGATGCATGACTGATGTTTGTTATAACTGTTACCGATAGGCCATTATTTACACACTAATTTGTCCTTAAATTTCCCATTTTCCTGGTCAATACAAGGAGCACAAGGCGGATGAGACCGGTTGATATAGCCGCTATGATTTTGGGCACCCTTGTCCACATCTAAATATTGTCCTATTTAACTGTCAGGCATGGTCTTCTGACCTTGGTTAAACGAGAAACGACATTGATCAAGAGGCCAAGGGACCACAGCGCTCACCTGATTTTATGACGCTGCTAAACTTCACATTTATTTATTACCTTAAAAATGTTACCTCATATTATGACCCCACCATATGTCTATAAGAGTCTCAAAATCCGCAGATCATAGCATCAATATGACTAAGATAGCCTTGCATGTATTTGTGGAAATTAATATTCTTTTTCGATACTCAGGCATTTTGAAAAATGCAATTTTTTAAAATTTGATACATGTATAAATATCAATATTAATGAACATTTAACAAACAGCAGCCCATGGTTCATAAAAACAAAAATAAAATTAAAAATAAAATGAAATTGTATTTAAAATCAATTATTCTTTATCTTTCTTTAAAGTTTTAAACAAAAATCTTTTGCACTTTTATGCAAACATTTGATACCCTATTGTTCCTAAGCAACTCTTGGGGGCCATGAATTCCAGAATTTACAATACCCCCAGAAAGCTGTCATGTTTCATTTTCATGGTCCAGTGATTCTTGAAAAAAAAAATTAAAAAGATTTTTTCTGATATTTCAAAGTTTATGTTTTGTTTCTTGTTTTTGCTCATATACATCTATGATTCACACAAAATGTTTATAATCCCCCCCCCCCCCCCTGAAAAATTAGAACTGTCCAAAAGGGACAACCCCCCCCCCCCCCCCCCCCCCCGCTGGATTTTTCAGAGGTGCCAAATTTCACAATATTTTATGGATCTAAGAGAACAGAGAAATGCTAAAACATTTTTAGTGCAAATGTAGTTGCTCATTATATTTTTTTATGAATGAAATCTTTTGAAATTGCAGCCTAACAAAAGAAATAAATGACTTATTCTCTGAAACAGACCAGACACAAATTATGAACTGTTTCTGTCAGTGACCTTGAACTTGCATAAATGACCTTGGTTCAAAGTCAGGACAAAACCTCAGGTCATAAGCAATATTTGTAAAATGGGAACTCACCATGTTTATCCATAAGACAGGTATGGACCAGACATGAATTATGATTTTTTTTTTGTGTCCTTGAACTTGCACAAATGACCTTGGGTCAAAATCATGACACACCCGCAGGTCATAAACAATGTTTTTGTAAAAGAGGAACCCTCCAAGTTTATCTATACGAAAGATATGGACCAGGAAGTAGTAGATTCAAGTTTTTCCATAATAAAGATATGTACCAAACATAGAGTATAATTTTTTTTCTTTCAGTGACCTTGAACTTGCATAGATGACTTGGTTCAAGGTCATGACACACCCTAAGGTCATGAGGAATCTTTGTTTGAAATAGGAACTTACCAAGTTTATCCATAAGAAAGATATGGACCGGACACAAATTATGAACTTTTTCTTCCAGTGACCTTGAACTTCCCCAAATGACCTTGAGTTAAGGTCATGACTCACCCCTTAGGCCGTGAGCAATTTTCATGTGAAGTAGTATATTCTAATGTTCCTCTGTAAGAAAGATATGGACCAGACACATTTGCACAGACAGACAAGCTGATTCCTATATACCCCCCAAACTTCATTTGCAGGGGGTATAAAAAATAAATAAGAAATAAATATTGAAATTAAGTCCTTACTGGTTTTTGTTTGTTGAACTTAAGATCTTTTGAAATTGAGGAAAAAGATAACTTTTGGTCATAAATGATTTATTCTCTGAAATCAGGACAAAACATATAATGTACACATTAATTTTAATATCACAACCAATTGTAACTTTTGCACAAAAATAAAATAAAAATCAAATTAAAGCAAAACTTACTTGGAATGCCTTTATGAGTACAATTTGTAAAAAATTTGGTCATTCTTAACAAAACTAATCACACAAAATGTAAATCACCTAGTTTGTACATGAACTTCACTGGAAAAAATTGTTCCCAAGTTTGCAATTTAATGGAGAATTTTTTTTTCAGTCATCATATTTATAAATCAGGCTTTTCCCAGATCTGTGAATCATTAAACTGCTGTATTTCTAAGGTAAACATGGTGCGTAATATTGGATATGTTTCCATACTCAAGAATGATAAAATATTGGGCAAACCTTGTGAATGGAAAAGAAAACAAATTGTGTAGAATAGTATATATGTATTTACGTAAACAACATGATAAAGAGCAAATGAAAAATTCATGGATATCATTTGTACAAAAGATTTTTGATAGATGTGGTTTATCAAATATATGGTATGAGCACGAACATTATTTTTATAATGTAGAATGGATAACTGCTACAGTCAAACAAAGATTAAAGGATCAATACATTCAAAAGTGGAATAGTGAAGTTCAAGAATCTTCAAAAAGTTTAAATTATAGAATTTTTAAAACCAATTTTCGAGTTGCGAATAATATTTAACACTGTTATCATTTAAATTTAGAAAAACTTTTGTTAAGTTTAGAACCACAAATCACCACCTCCCAATTGAAACAGGTAGATGGAATGGTACTCAAAGAAATGAAAGAGTTTGTAGCTTATGCAGTAGTAACCAGATAGGAGATGAGTATCATTATATATTAGAATGCAGTGCTTTGAACCAACTAAGAAAAGTTTATTTGAACCAAAATTTTTGTTCTAACCCAAATATCATCAAGTTTTGTGAAATCATGTGCCAAAATGATGTTGATTCTTTGAAACAATTATGTACATTTATTTCTAAAATTAATAGTATTGTCTGTTCTCCTTATTAAATTATCACCTTCTGCTTGACCCATTGTATTATATGTATATATGTTTTATACGATTTTGTACCTCATGTACCATTTACATGGTTTTGAGAGAATAAATTGAATTGAATTGAATCATGCAAAAATAATAAATCATTTGAAAAAAAAAAAAGTTAAGTTAATCACGATCAAATCATTATATGAACAATTTATTAATTACATAAGTAAATAATTAAATGAGTGATAAATATACTGTAAATTGGATAGGCAGTACATGTATAAAATTAAATATCCCCCCTTAAAAAAATCCACAGGTTTTTTTTTCCATGGAAGACAATAATAGTGATACATTTAATATAATAGTTGTATAGATGTTATTTGACATTTTTTGATTTAGTACTAATGACTTAACCCAATATGTATAGATGTACATTAGGACCAATAGTATGCCCATTAGCTATTGGGTACAATATTAAGTTGATATGCTAAATGTATTAACAATTGCCTATTGAACATAAATTGATATATACGTTTACAATAAAATATATTTCTTAGTAGATATTGTACTTTTATTCAAAAGTTTTGACAAATACAAAGGTTAATAAAAATTAAGAGAACATTTTTCTTTCCAAAATCTACCTTTTCCAACTACAGCAAGAAAAAAAAAATAATAAAGTGGCAATTTTGTAATAACATAAACATCAATGCAGCACTTCATATGACTAACATGAAAAAATAACATTGCACTTGGTCTTCAAATTTTACATCAAACAACTAGAACAAATAAACACTAGCAAATTTGTTTGGAAATGAAAAAAAAAAAATACATGTAATACAATACTGCTTCTCTTTACAAAGAAATTTATCTTTTCACTCACTGTTAAACACAGTACAGTGTAATTTCACCTTAGTTGAAGCCTGTGAAAAGTGTGAATTCAAAGAATCAAAAAATAATGAAACAGACATGATTGACTACACATAAAATCAGATCTCTATTTTTTTTCTTCCTTTCAAACACTTCCTTTTTGACACATTCAGAGTGTACCAAAAAAAAGGAGTTTACTTCAAAATCTATGAATAATGATCTAATGATCTGAAGAAAAATATTTTCTTCACAAATTAGATGTACATGAACATACATTTAGAAGTAATACTCTGCATCAATAGATAATTTAACTCTTTCGTTGTACAAAAATGCCTTTATGATATTGCAAAAAAAGTTCACCCAATGCACTATATGGGTCTCTACCAAAGAAAAGACATTGTATCTACAAACCAATAGTATATAAATATCTGTTTCTCTTTTCAGCACAGTTTTAAAAAGAACACTGAACATTAGAATCTCAAGAATTTTTACACGAAACAAGTCACCAAAAAACACTTAAAGACAGAAAACAGGTACTGTACTAAAACCCAGTGTCCGAGTAAGATACTGTCATCTTTTGGTAAAATATTGCAAAAAGTTGCAAATAATTTATTCTTTATTAAACATATATCACAAAATGATTAGCATCAATATCCACAATCACTGATTACTCCTCACAACCCTGAACTTGGCCATTTTCTCAGCGTTCTTTCAGCAAGGTTGAGGTACATGAAGAAGATTGTCTGGTTCCCGGCTCTGATACAAAGCATCTGTCATCTTGATTCGGGGTGTAACTAATGACCCCGCTATACGCAGTCCTCCAGTGACATAAGTAGAGGGTTCACATACTCAAATCCATCAAACTCAGACTGCTCTATTTTATCTATCACTTTCCTGTCAGAATAAAACAAAGGGTTAATTGTACACGATTACTGCAATAATTTTATGAAAAATATACACGTGTCTTTTTCCAGTGCAGAAAACAAATTGAGGGTGTTTTGATCCTCTGCATTGCTTGGAGTGAAGTAATAAAATGCAAATTGCAACTATCTGAAGTTTTGTCACAGGTAATGCACACATGAAATATGAGGTGAAAAAAAAGTTAAAAAGCATGGTATACATTCTATAGAGTCATATGATCTTCTCCAATTCTAAATTCATGACTAGGTTTAATTTTTTATACCAGACAGCTAGTTAAAAAGATACATACTTTAAGAATCCTGCACTATTTTACTGAATAGTAGGAAACATTGAACTCACGGATCATCTGGTGTCAGCTGAACTGGTTCATCTGTAAAAGCCGGGTCAAAGTGTTCCAGGTCTCGGTCCGACTTCAGGTTTGGCTTGTAGGGTGGAGTGACTAACTTCTGCTCCAGCACGTCCCACTGAATGGCTCTGAAGAAGGGGTGGGACTGGATGTCATTGAAGCCCGTTTCGTGGTGGCATCCAAGTCGCTCTGTTGGGTTCTGTTTTATATTATAAAAAAGTTAGATAGAAGATTACATCAATGCATATCAGATTTGGATGTCATTACACTGCGGACCATCTCAAATAACCCTAGGTTTAGTAAATGTAGAATTAATGGACCATCTAAAGGAAAAAAATGTTTAACAAACCCCTCTAAGATACCTTGTTCAGGAAGCCTTTGAGGATGGATGCTGCTTTCACAGAGAGTGAGCGGGGTATTCTGATAGTTTTTTCCAGGATAACTAAAAGAAACAACAGCATTTTTATGATCTTAAAACTGAAAAGAAAAATTTTTTAACTATCAATATTCTTTCAGATCAGCACTGATGACTGAAGTCAACAAGATTTAGTCTTACTCTGGAATAGGTAATCCTCAGAGTTTTGGTCCGGGTTTTCGGCACCTCCCACCACATCAAACGGTGACCTCCCGGCCAACATCTCAAACATCAGTACCCCTAATGCCCACCAATCCACACTGAAATCTGCAGCAAGGCAAGTAATACAACATTCAAGTATAAATCACAGTTTTACTGAATAAACTTTTAAAAATTTAATTCATATCAACTGTCCTTTTACATAAAACGTATGATTTTTTATTGTTGTTTATTTTTATGAAAAATATTAAAGTTTAATTTGAATAGGTTTTAATGTAAAAGCATAAGAACTTGAACATAAATTGGGGAAATGCAGATATCAGTACTCTGTATACAAAAAATGTTGGGAGGGATCATTCTGAATTGACTAGCGTACACATCAAATTGATCATTATGAATGGTGTAAGCATGATGTTGAAAACATAACTATGTAAATGTATGTGAGCATGGGAGTGTATGTTTATCAAATACAGTCAAACCATGTTACCTTGAACTTCTAGGACCAAGAAAACTTTGATTTATCTGAGGAATTGGAATATCAAGGTTAAAAAACATTATGACCATATTTAAAATAAAATATTCTTTACTTTCTGAAATCTTGGATGAGAATCTAATATTTTTTTTATTATGGTCTAAAAAAGTATCAGAGATTTCCAATTCCCTTTGACACAATCACTGTATTTTAGTAAGATAGGTTTAAGATACAATGGTTTAACTGTATTGTACATACTGTTTCTGATCTACACATTCTACTTTTGAGGTGCTAATCCAACAAAATGCATCAAAATGCATAACTATTCTCTCTATTTTTTTTTTAATAAAAGATCATGTCATCAAAAATTGTCTAAATTTTTTATTTACTGTAAACATTTTTTTCCTTTGTCAAAACAAATATAAATCAAAATATGATTCATCAATGCATGAAACAAGGTTCTTTCAACCATGTTTCAACAAAATCTCTAAAAGAATACAACTCAAACAAACAAATAACACATCCATGCATACCCCCAACACCAGTACCACTTCACGTTTGTCAAACAGTTAAATATACATGCCTCTTATTAATCAATTAGTAATTCTTTTGAAGTGTTTTTAGAAATCAATTTCATGGAACAACGGCAATTATGCTATGGATTCCAACCCATTAATTCAATAGGGCTATGATGCAATTAAAAAAATAGATTTTTGGGATTTTTTTCATTAAAAATATTTTAAAATCATGTATGAATTTCATCTGCTGAAGATTAATTTGAAAGACCTGTGGCATTATAAAGATAAAATCATCCAAATATATAAACCATATATATACCTGTACTTTTCCCATTTATACATTTATATGCATACCATGATGCATGCCTCATACTAGTAAGGGGGTATAAAACTCAATGCCGCAAGCAGTGCAAGGATCCAGATCATTTTTCAAGTACTGGTATTGTTAAATTCCTTTTCTTTTATGGAAACAAGTAAAAATACATGTAACTGCTTCTCAAATGGTCATTTATGTGAAATGACGTCTGAATTTGAGGTATAATCTTGTTTGACTTCATGACCAAGCAGATTTTTCAGACTTTGAACTTGAAATATGATCTGGTATAACATGATGACCAAGCCCGGCAGTTTTTTTTTTTCTATACCATAGTCCTCTCCTCTGAGAACCTCTGGTGCGATATAATTGGGAGTTCCACAAAACGTATTGGTTTTGTCTCCACTCCATAGCCCTTCCTGTTAAGGTGAGAAAACTCATTAGAGAAAAGCAAGAAAAAGAAAAAACATCCAGGGGATCCCAAAAGGGGAACAGAATGCTACTAACATGAATACATATGAGAATGAAACTATATTTTCTTTTTCACTGTCTCTTTAGTGATCACATAGTGATCACTCTCCAAAACTTATTTCATTCTAAAGTTTCAAAGTCACATCTTTCTGTGAGTAGCAAATTTCCCTCCCTTGGGGCCCTGGGAGATGTTAAATGTTAGTAAGAAGCTTACCATAATCCTCCCCTCGGAGGATTTCTGGGGCTATATAATTAGGGGTTCCACAAAATGTACTGGTGCTGTCTCCAGCCCACAGGCCCTCCTATGGGAACAGGCAGAAAAAAGCCACATTAATCTCCCCTACCACTATCTCCAGTAGGCAGAGCCCAGGAGTTACCTCCCTTCACTACAAGGGGGAACTAACTCAAGCTCTGACCTACAGGCCTAAGCCAAACACAGAACATACCATAATCATGTCCTTGTAAAATTTCTGGAGCAATATAATTAGGCGTTCCACAAAATGTTGATGTAGTATCACCTGGTCGCAATCCATCCTTTATTTTTATGAAATATACAACATATACAAGTTAAGCATAGCCCCTCCACCTCTGATTTTGCCCCCTTTTTTTATGTATCATGACTCGATTTTAATTTTCATATGTCTAAATAGTAAATATCAATACATATCTTCATCTTGGTATTTCACATTTTCAAAGCTGTTTTCAGGACAAAACTTTATTATACTTTTTGTTGAAATCAAAGAATACAAACAAAACTGTTGAGAATTAATATTCAAGAACATTTTATCCATCTGATTTATTTTTTTTTTTTTTGCACATTTCAGAAACAAATGCATGATTAGAAAAAAAATATTCCACAGGAATGTTCACATCAATGAAGCTCCGCTTTCTACAAGAGGAGAGAACATTTTGCAGACTTAGAATTTTCACCTTTTTAAAAATATATATATTTTTGTTGCTCTACTCTGTTTATTTCCTGCATGCTATTTATTACAGATTATACTTAGGTACATTTTCCTCTGGTATATAATAATTAAGTTATATCAGCTTATTTACCTAGTAACAAAAATTAAACTCTGAACCTTTTGTACAGAGAAACTTTAAGGCTTGTTGCCTGTTGCTTAATTCTTCTCAACACAGATTTTAATTGTTTTTTTCATACGCATTCTACATTTTCCTTCCGAGACCTTACCTTACACATGCCATAATCTGTCAGTTTCACATGACCCTCGTGGTCCAGTAACACATTGTCCAACTTCAGATCTCTGTATACAATACCTAATGAAGCAAGAGAAACATAGTCCTCAAATCAAACTGTGTAAACTTTTACAAAAGTCATACAAGTTTTATATGTAGATTTTTTGTAGTTTTTAGCCATTAAGGCCAGCATTTTTTTATTTTTAGGTTTACGAACATCAAAACACTGAAATAAGTCCAGTAGGAAAAGGAAATAAAAAAAAAAAAATTATATTTTGGATAAATTATCGACTTTTCTACATTAATTTTTGCTTCTTTTTTTTATGCTCTCCTAACAGGCTTCTTGCCACTGGACACATAAGGGTTACAAAGGGGAAAATACAACCTTTAACTGTTTATTTCATCATATACCAGCTGGGGGCAGTGATATAAATCTTTTGATGTTGGACAAAATACAGATTTTTTTAAAAAATCAATTTTTTAAATCTCTTTTAATATATCTTCATTTTTGTTTTTAACGTGTGTTAGGTAGAAATTATTCTAAAATATTAATATACTCCAGACCTATAAAAGTAATAATTCCTTTCATAAAATAGACTGTGAGTATTCCCAAGGAGTATTGAGGAGTAGGGAGGAATTTTTTTTCAATTAAGTGTAAAATAATTTTCCTGGCTGCAAACGATACTACATGCATGTATATATTTGTATATTCTTGTTTTTAAATAGTTGAAATATTTTATTTCTTTAGGCTATTGTTTATTTCTTCCTCAAATGGACTTAACTTCTCCCATATATTTGTTTTTATTCATTACATCTGATATATAACCTCTTTCTGAAGAATGATGCTAAGACTGTAAGCTATGACAGAAACCTAAACAATGTCTCTGACAATAGCTACCATGGGCAGTTTTAAACCTGTGGGAGGAAAATAATTTACAATTACAGACAGTTACCATTGAATACGGATACATAATTATCTCACCAATATGTCACTTTGCAACAAAGTCGTCAGCATATTATTGTCCTCTGATCAGGTAAACGTTTTTAATGTCACTCCTTTTAAATATTTACATTAAACCAAGCTTTAGTGCTGCTATGGACTTGACAAAAATCTCCCCACATTACCCGCCATGTTCATTTAAAACCATGCTTCTCCGTCTGCACCCAATCTATGTCCTGTAACACAGGGAAAGCTTCTGATATATAAAAATTCTACAGACAACAATTTCTAAAACATTTCAGCATCTGCAACTTTTGAAAAAAGTCTCTGTTTTTCTCAATTTTATTTTTTTTCTATAAAAACAAAAAAAAGTTGCAGTTGGCGGGTTTGTAAACCTAAAAATAAAAAAATGCTGGCCTAATCAGAGATATATAACTTCTTTAAAATTTTTAAGGAAATTAAATATAGTTACCATGGCAACACTGTTCATCGAAATAAATTTTAAAAAAAAATAAAGACAATAATGTATCTTAGTGTAGTCTATCTGCATGACAAATTATATCATAATCAAACTAAAAATATATTTGTGATAGCATTTTTAAATCATTTCACAGAAATTTCTATTTTTAGTAACCACGGCAACACCGTTCATCGAAATCAAAATCCGATGCATAGAATTATGTATCTTAGTATAGTCTACTTGTGTGTCAAGTAATATTGAAAGTAGACCAAAACTGTAGGAGGAGTAGCATTTTGAAAGCATTTTACAGAAATTTCTATATTTAGTAACCACGGCGACACCGTTCATCAAAATCAAAAACTGATATACAGAATTATGTATCTTAGGATAGTCTACTTGTGTGTCAAGTTATATTGAAATCCGACCAAAACTGTAGAAGTAGCATTTTGAAAGCATTTCACAGAAATTTCTATTTTTAGTAACCATGGCAACACCGTTCTTCAAAATCAAAAACGGATGCACAATTTTATAAACCTTAGTATAGTCTACTTGTGTGCCAAGTTATATTGAAATCGGACCAAAACTGTAGGAGGAGTAGCATTTTGAAAAATTGTTTATAGACAGACAGACAACGGACATCGCATTACTATCGCATAAGCTCTTCTGGTCTCTGACCAGTAGAGCTAAAAAAAAAAAAAAACAGCTCTCAACCCAGCTGAAATTTCCTTCATTATTCTCTAAGAAATCATCTTAATGAACTTACTGAAACTGATGTATATATCTTATCACCTCAATTTAACATTCATATCATTTTCAAAGAAAAAGTCACACTTTATTTATTTCTTTCAATATCTGAACTTCTAATCCCTTCAGTGAGTTCCATTTATTGTTTTTTGTACCTCATCCTCGTTGACGAGTTCCTTCTTGATGACCTTCATTGCGTAGACACGTTTTGTACGTTTCTGTTCCACCATCAGGACTTTTGCGTAACTTCCACGACCAATAACTCTCAGAAGTTCAAACTGATCTAGGGTCACCTGCTGCGAGTCTGTTCCATTAGTTGTCTGTAATAAATGGAATGTGCTAAGTATTATTATGCTTCCTGTCAGTTTGTCTCTATATAACCCATACCCTACTATTCTCGCATAGTGGTCTAAGGATTTATATAGCGTAAGCATACTATGCCGAAATAGTGCACGGCCTGATTTTCTGAATAAAATTCTGCCATGTACACACCGGGAATCGAACTCACGACCATGGGGTTGCCAGTCCGATGCCCTATCGATTATCACTGAATGGTAGAGTTTTATTAAATATATAAACTTAATTTATACAATTGACACAAGAAGGAGAAAATAGACAAATATTATTTGAAAACAGTTATATTTATTCTAAGGTATCTTAGATAAATGTGTACAACAAAGTTTCAAACAAATTACATACAGATCGTTAGATGAATTGATATCATGGCGTCATTAAAACGCTTTTTTATATAGCGCTTGATTGAAGGATGTAAAAGAAAATTATCAATGAGAATTCACGTCTGTAAACAAATCAGTCTTACTAACAAAACGGAAAATAAAGATGAGTATCTTTGGAAACTTATTTAGAGAAAATACTAGTAACCAAAATAACTAAACATGCAACTAATTTTAGCATGTAGATTTTGAATGAGTTTTTGCAAGTGCGCTGTGTTACCACCATTATTTTCAGGAAAAAATCAAATGGATTGCCGCATAAATAATAACAACAGTCAGCATAATAATAACAATAGTGTTGCATTATGCATGTACTATGCCTAAATAGAGGCAGGGTTTGACACATTTCGCCTCCGGCTCGTGCACCTTGTGTCAAACCCTGCCTACTATTTAGGCATAGTACATGCATAATGCAACACTATTATATAAATATCATACATCTACCTGAGGATTACTAATGGAATTAGATTCCCTCTGCTTATTTATTTTAACAAAATATCTAAGTATGAGTAAGGCTAAGCAATGTTTTGGAATTGACAATATACAGTTGAACTTTGTTATCTCAAATATTGATATTTCCAATACCATGGATATGTTGAAGGGATATCGAAATCCCAGCCACTTATTATTTAAGTGTTAAACCCTAGATATCTTGAACTCTTGGATATCTCGACGTTTTTTTCTCCTCAGGTCCAACCAGGTTTGAGATAACAAGGTTTGATTGCATTAAACAATTCATAAATATTTACAAGGTTCCCAAGACTGTCCTTTGGACTAAGAATGTAGGACAAAAAAAAATTGTCCTTTCTAATCTTTGATTTCTAAGGCATCAGAATAACACTTAGATATCCTTATATGAAATTCTTCCTTACAAGCATATGGAAATATAAGCTATAAATTCCTTTATGTAAATTTGTTACAAGCGGCTTAGATAGAGCAATGCAATAACTGGATTATATGATAAACATTTCAATATTGAGCTCTTTTTCACATGCATAGCCTATATTATATCACATAGTGAGTCGGATAGGTAAAGCGTGTGTTATAAACATGGTGTCATAAGAACAACAAAGGATTGATTGATTTTGTGTTGTTTTCCATCTCAAGAATTTTTCACACATATGGAGATATCAAACAATAAAGGAAAATGGCTGGTTATCTCCATCTCATGCAAAAATGTCTGTTCACAGAATTAGAGACTCTGCTTTAATAAACACATTTTACTGTTGTACTGTTTACATAATATACCGTAACAAATGATTTCATAACCTATGCATTTTAATATGTGTATCGGGTAACATGAATGGCAACAGATGACGTGCAGATCCAGAAAAATGAAGCATACACATACATATATTGATGAACAAATCTGATCATTTAGCAGCCCCACATGTGTACACATTCTACACTGAAAAAGCTATAAACAGTGTACTTCGGACAACAATAAATACAAAAACTAAACAATAAATGTCCCCTACACAACCTCTGATACATATGTTACTTCATCTGAGTAATTATCCTACTTTTTCTAACCTACTCCTTTGAAAACAGACATTTTGTTCAAAGCATTCTGATGTAAATGATGAGAAACTTTCCATAACTTTTTAACAATCTAATAATTGATAATTTAATCCTATAATTTTTTTTCTCCTGTCTTGCTCTAGAGTGCACATCTGAAAAGGGAATGATCAACAGCACAAAGCCTTGTAATTTTTTTAGAACAGGATTTTGATCTTTTCCCCTCCATATTTTCTTTTGTAAATTTGAACTCCATTATGGTCATAAAAAACTTAAATGGTTATATTCTTCATTTTTCCTTGTCCATGTGGACTTGGGGAAAAGAGTGAATTTTCTATATGGAAGGTTCCATGTACACATGTAAGCTTCTATGAACTGCGACTCTTTGACTGATAAATGAACACATGTATATCCAAATGACCTATTTCCTCTATTCTTAATCATCTCTCTTTGAAGAAGGACATGGCACTCCATTTTTTATGCAGACTTAAATCAATCAGTCTGAAGCTTTATAACAAATCTTATTGATATTGATGAATAACAAATATAATTCTGGAGCAGAAAATTTCATGCATATGTTGTGAAGCAGCTTGGTGATCCTCTTAGTGACTCAGATATAAAAGTAGCTTCCAGCAAATCATCTTAAAACAAAACGATAAAAACAAAATATTTTTCTGGATCTGAGGTGATGTGACATAATAATGAGATCTCACTGCTGCATCAGACAGCAAAATTACCTGTACTGCAGGCTGGGCCTGGATATTGAAAACAATAAAATACACAATTATATTCCCTCACTTACACTTGCTATTTAATGGTATTGTTAAAAAAATATCATCAATTTAACATAAATTAAATCTTTTGTTTCTATCCTGTACAAACTAGAACTGTCCAATCGGGACAAAATACCCCCCGCTGGGTTTTTCAGAAGTAAGTTTTTGTATAATAAACATATGTATCAAACACGAATTATAAAATTTTTCTTCCAGTGACCTTGAACTTCCCCACATGACCTTGGGTCAAGGTCATGACACACCCTTGGGTCATGGGTAATCTTTGTATGAAATGAAAACCTACCAAGTTTATCCTTAAGAAAGATATGGACCGGACACGAATTATTAAATTTTTCTACCAGTGACCTTGAACTTCCCCAAATGACCTTGGGTCAAGGTCATGACACACCCTTGGGTCATGGGCAATCTTTATGTGAAATGAAAACCTACCAAGTTTATCCATAAGAAAGATATATACCGGACACGAATTATGAAATTTTTCTTCCAGTGACCTTGAACTTCCCCAAATGACCTTGGGTCAAGGTCATGACACACCCTTGGGTCATGGGCAATCTTTGTGTGAAATGAGAACCTACCAAGCTTATCCATAAAAGATATGTGTCAAACATGAATTTTGAAATTTTTCTCCCAGTGACCTTGAACTTCCCCAAATGACCTTGGGTCAAGGTCATGACACACCCTTGGGTCATGGGCAATCTTTGTGTGAAATGAGAACCTACCAAGTTTATCCATAAGAAAGATATGGACCGGACACGAATTATGAAATTTTTCTTCCAGTGACCTTGAACTTCCCCAAATGACCTTGGGTCAAGGTCATGACACACCCTTAGGTTATGAGCAATCTTAATGTGGAGTAGTAGATTCTAATGTCCCTCTGTAAGAAAGATATGGACCGGACACGATTGCACAGACAGACGGACAGACGGACAGACAGACAGACGGACAAGGTGATTCCTATCTACCCCCCCAAACTTCGTTTGCGGGGGGTATAATTACCAATATAAATCCATGAATACATAATGGATCCCCTCAAAGGTTTAAATTACATTTACTTAATCGTGAATAACAATTTTCTGTATAAAGAAACACTGAAAATTCTTAAACTCTAAACTTAATATCTTTATAACTATATTCGCAGAAGTTTTGACTTTCCAGATTATTAGACAGATGTGAAATCTGACAACAGAAATACAATGATAAAGACAGTGTAAGCCATGCAACAGTGATTTGTTTCCCCTTTTTTACATGGATAGATCATATATTAGTTTTGTCACAATGACCCTACAATAAAAACAACTGGTTTGTACATCGACTCATGGAAAACCTATATGTGATTGAATAGCCAGGTACTGAAAATTTTAATGTAAAGCGTAATTTGGCATCTTTTTTTTCATTTTTCTTTGTTAGGTTTAAAAGAGAATGTCCATGTAGAAAAATAAACTTATTTCATATCTTCTTAAAAGTGCCCAATTCTAAAATAAGCTTTAGGAGTTTGAGCTTTCCAAAATGTAAACTAAGACATTATAGATTGGGCTATGCATCCTTGAAGTTCTAACTGTACTGATGAGAAAAATTCAAAATAGCATTCATGCCAGCATAAGCAACATTGCACTATAAAAAAGTTTTCATATATGTAAATTTACATGGTGTATTTCCTGTTGGCCACCATATTGAAGGTCTACATGCTCAGATTCCATCATTATTTAACCAATATAGTCAGACCAGTCATTTTCATTTCTGGCAAATAAGGTTTAGAAAACTTGTTTTTCTAAAGAATATATGTTTATCTAAGCCCCCTGTAATTAATTATTTTTATATTGTAAAGATTTTTTTCCCTATTACTGTCAAATGAGTTTAAATTTGATTCATCCCAGAGAGAGAAAAAAATTGCAATGTTGACCTCCAACATAGGGGCAAAGGAGATTAACTCTGAAAATACGTCTGACATCCAAAAACTATCTACCAGGTGCAAGTATACACAACAAAGATTCCACACAAACAAGCTAACTTCAGGTATATCATTCAAAAGTCCAATATAGTAAAGTCTTTTCTTTTCCACCTTTTTTTCTATTTATCTCCTTTTCCTACAATAACTTAATGGCAAGCCAATTTCACACCACAATATGACACAAGACAGAAATATGCAGTCTATCTATATTGCTCAAATCTCCCGAGATATTTGTTACTTTTATCAGACAACATACATGTCCAAGGGAGATAATAAATGTTCTCTTTACCTCTGTATCAACTTCGCTCTCTTCTGTCAGCTGTTACAACAATAAACTCTTAATTTACCAGAATTGAAGACATTTTCTAATAAATCCAGGAAAAACAATACCGGTATTCAAATTACATAAATATATATCTTTGCGGGCCCTAATTTGTAATGGTCCTAGAAATTTGCCCCTTTCGTTTTCCTCGAGTATTTCACAAAATTCTGCCTGCTGTTGTGCCAATCATTGTTCAAAAAAAATTTCGGATTGCTTTTGTCAACTTTTACAACTGCAGATGATTATAAGATCAAAATAGGTTTTTAAAAAAAGTCATAAATAAAAGTTCACCTCACATAGCACAAATTCTCTATTACTGCATACATTTTCAAGGTCTAATAAACATATTTTTTTCTTCTGATCAATCTCAAGTGTAAGGTATAAATTCATGGTTATTTCACATAAAGATCCTTTGGATAAGCAAAATATTAACAGCTTTGTAAAATCCTGATACTCTTTTTTGACAAAAAAATTACCTCCTTTCCTCCGATTTCTATTGAAGTTCCATTCTCTGAAACTGCAAGCAAAACATAAATAAAATAAAATAGAACAAATTCTATATCAAATTTCCAGTTCCATCCATTTGATGAACTTGTAAATACAGGTAAATAATGTTTCCACATTTGTATATTTTTAAAAAAGACTTTAAAAAGACAAAGAATTGACTTTGGAACTGTGTATGCCTTATTACCATAGTCTGCACACTTCTGATCTGAACTGACTTACGTGTTGGGTGTCCATTAGGCTCTTTCATTGACAGGTTTTGAAGGTCCGGTAAATTCCGTTTGACATCCTCTCTTGGTTCAGGTTTAGCTCCAGTCTATGTTTTAAAGGATATGAATTCTTTTTTAAAAATATGAAAAAAATTAACATAACCATAAATCTTTCACACTATAAAAGACAACCAATGTGACAACCAATTGGAGAGGACTTATATAGGCCATGCATGATGTCCAATCCAATTATGTAATCTTACTTACATAATAAAATATTGATTTAAAAAAGAAAAACCAAAAAACAAAAAAAAACCAATGTGACATCTTTGAAATACAAGCACCTGTTTTCTCTATATCTGGTTTAGAACAGTGACTTACAATAACTGGGGCTCCACACACAACCTTCAGGTATTTATGACATCTCTTGTGGACAGCTATTTTACACTGAATGCACTTAAACCCTTGACGTCCCAATCCCCAGATTCTGTCAGAGCAAAAGGAGCAGAAGGCTTTCTGGAAAACAAGACACAGATATGGCAGAGAAAATTAGATTTATTTCACCAGAAGTCTCTGATGAGATTGTAGCTCACTGATTTATGCTTGAAACACTTAGGTGGGGGGGGGGGGGTATTTAGAGCTAAAAATATACTATAAAAATTGTTCATAAATAAACAAATTAGATTACTTCAAAATATTTTTCTTTTAAAATCATCTTTTTTTTAAATTTAATACCTTGGAGAAACGTTTTGCTTGGAATAGATGTCCATTAATTCTGTACAATTTCCTCCATCTTCTTGCACCTTTTCTGTACATATTTCCTATGGTAAAAAAAGGTTAAATTAATAATATTTGATTTTTGGAAAGGTTTCAAAATGATGATTCATAATTTAAAATTGTTTCCATCTTCAAATAAGAAACTTACTGTCTTCTCCTCTGCATGGCATCCCTGGTCTTTCAGGTATGTTAGGAAAGACTGAAAAAGTACAATGAAAGTGGAAAACAAGAGATGTTTGTAAAACACTTATGCCCCCCTCCCCCCAAATTGGATTTTTTCCAAGTCCAAGGGGCAAAACTCTGTCAAAAATGGCACGATTGTATGCAAAACAGAATTTGACCTAGATATTCATCTGATAAATCTGTACACTAAATTTCATCTCAGCATGTGCAACGGTTGTGAAGAAAATGAATGGAAACTGCAAATAATTGGAAGTTTTGTAAGTCGAAGGGGCATAACTCTGTCAAAAATGGTGCAATCATACCCAAAACAAACCTTGACCTAGATATTTATCTGATATATCTGTATACAAAATTTCATTTCAGTATGTGCAACAGTTGCAAAGAAAATGAACGGAAACTGCAAATAATTGGAATTTTTCGAAGTCCAAGGGGCATAACTCTGTGAAAAACGGTGCGATCGTACCCAAAACAAAACTTGACCTAGATGTTCATCTGATAAATCTGTATACTAAATTTCATCTCAGTATGTGCAACGGTTGCAAAGAAAATGAACGGAAACTGCAAATAATAGGAATTTTTCGAAGTCCAAGGGGTATAACTCTGTCAAAAATGGTGCGATCGTACCCAAACCAAAACTTGACCTAGATATTCATGTGATATATCTGTATACTAAATTTCATCTCAGTATGTGCAACAGTTGTGAAGAAAATGAACGGAAACTGCAAATCATTGGAATTTTTCTTAAGTCCAAGGGGCATAACTCTGTCAAAAATGGTGCGAATGTTCCCAAACCAGAACCTGACCTAGATATTCATGTGATATATCTGTATACTAAATTTCGTCTAAGAATATGCAACGGTTGTAAAGAAAATGAATGGAAACTGCAAATAATTGGAATTTTTCTAAGTCCAAGGGGCATAACTCTGTCAAAAATGGCGCGATAGTACCCGAAACAGAACTTGACCTAGATATTTATGTGATATATCTGTATACCAAATTTCATTCCAGTTTGTGCAACGGTTGCAAAGAAAATGAACGGAAACTAAGTGGACCGACAGACCGACGGACCGACAGACAGCAGCAAAGCAATATGCCCTCCCTTCTTCGAAGGGGGGCATAATTAAAAAAGAATGTGTTAAGAATGGTTTAACAATGTACCTAAAATCATCCTTAAGTAAGTGATATCAGAGAGTGAGATCCAACCTACCATGGAGGGTGAGTTCTGAGTCTTTGTTCAGATCATACAGACGAATGGCCTCATTCAGCTCTACCTGGGAGGATATGGTGCAGGGGTCACCTGTAAAATAAAGGTACACAGGTATAAAACAGACTGTAAAATAAAAGTACACAGGTATAGAACAGACTGTAAAATAAAGGTACACAGGTATAGAACAGACAGTATAATAAAGGTACACAGGTATAGAACAGACTGTAAAATAAAGGTATATATGTATGGAAGACTGTAAAATTAAGGTATACAGGTATAGAACAGACTGTAAAAAAAGGTAAATAATATTTACTCTATAGTATATATGATTTTATGTACATAAGAGGCTGTAAAATATGTGTAGAAAATAAGATTTGTAAAATAAGATTGTAAAATAAAAGTAGACAGGTATAGAACAGACAGTAAAATAAAGGTACACAGGTATAGAACAGACAGTAAAATAAAGGTAAACAGGTATAGAACAGACAGTAAAATAAAGGTACACAGGTATAGAACAGAATTAAGGTATACAGGTATAGAAAAGACTGTAAAATAAATGTAGACAGGTATAGAACAGACTGTAAAATAAAGGTAGACAGGTATAGAACAGACTGTAAAATAAAGGTACACAGGTATAGAACAGGCTGTAAAATAAAGGTATACATGTATGGAAGACTGTAAAATTAAGGTATACAGGTATAGAACAGACTGTAAAATAAAAGTAGACAGGTATAGAACAGACTGTAAAATAAAGGTACACAGGTATAGAACAGACTGTAAAATAAAAGTAGAGAGGTATAGAACAGACAGTAAAATAAAGGTATACAGGTATAGAACAGACTGTAAAATAAAGGTAAACAGGTATAGAACAGACTGTAAAATAAAGGTACACAAGTATAGAACAGACTGTAAAATAAAAGATACACAGGTACAGAACAGACAGTAAAATAAAGGTACACCGGTATAGAACAGACTGTAAAATAAAAGTAGAGAGGTATAGAACAGACTGTAAAATAAAGGTACACAGGTATAGAACAGACTGTAAAATAAAGGTACACAGGTATAGAACAGACTGTAAAATAAAAGTCCACAGGTATAGAACAGACTGTAAAATAAAAGTACACAGGTATAGAACAGACAGTATAATAAAGGTACACAGGTATAGAACAGACTGTAAAATAAAAGATACACAGGTATAGAACAGACAGTAAAATAAAGGTACACAGGTATAGAACAGACTATCCGAAGCAAGTCTAGTAGTGTCCATCGCTAGATGCATCTTCGTCGAGGTGAGCTAAAAATCTTTTCAGATATTTATAAAAACAAACATACTGTTATGTTATTGATTTTTTTGTTTTGTCTAAATGTCTCACCTTCTTCGTCCAGCCACTTGACAGTAAATGGCTGCTGATCATCAAATTTACATATGTCTTTTATCTCCAGACAGAAATCTGCATAGGCGATGTCTGGTCCGATGCTTGTGATGAGAATGTCCCTGTAAAATATGTATCATTTTCTTTATCTTGGAGAGAAAAATAAGATTGTTAGTCTGTATAAAGCCTCAGTTACTTAACCTTTCAATCTTTGAAAAAACATTCCTAGCATAGCCTTAATCTCTCTGAACATTGTCATATCAAATCAAAATTATACACCAACTTTTGAAAACAAAACATACGGCCATGAAATGAAAATAAATGTGTCAACAAATCTCCTTGTATCTAAAATTGCATTTTAAACACACTCAATTATGACTCAACCCCGGTTCTCTGAATTGCACTATCCAAAATATACATTACATAAGGAATCAACATTCAATATTAATTATAAAACTCATTGAAATGATGGAATCCTTTTCAATCAAGTTTTTTTCCTTTTATAACTTTTATTTCAAACATTGCATATAACTATAATATTTCAAATCACTGGGCATATTCAGAATAAAGATAAAGATAAAGATATGATCCCCTAAGATTACTAATATATATAAGATGACAACTAGTAGATTTAAAGTATTATTCCTTTAAAAAATCAATTTCTATATTGAAAAGTAAGCTTTAACACCTACCCATTATATCCAACTTTCATGCGCACTGCATCATGATCCTCATTCTCCTGTATAGGCATCCTGGCAAGATGTCTGAAAAATAAAGGTGAAATTATTATGTCTGCAGGCTAAAAGAACAATATTGATTTTTTATTACTTCAGAGTTCTTATGAGAGCCGTTAAATGAAATGTTCCTTAAAACATGTTATATTATATACATGATATAGAGACTGCAGAATGCATAATTGATAGTACTAAACTGCTGACTCCATGTCTTAAGCTGCCAAAAAAGAGGGGGAAGATATTGAAAGAGAGAGAGAGAAAGGAGGAGAGAGAGAGGTTGTCTTTCGATAGTATTGCTAAGAGGATTTTTGTTTTTGTTTGTTTTTTTTAACAAAGATTCAATATTAGACTATTAGTTAACAAAATTTTGGCTTTAAAATTCCTTTTAAAAGTTAAAAATATAATTGTCTTCAATATAAAGTTTAACTTCGTGGCAATGACATAAAAGAAATTTCAATATTTGATTTAGCTCTGAAGCATAAACATGTTTAAAGTTTAAACTAATGGAAAGAAAAATTTTACCTGGGGTAACTTTTTTTTACATTATTTATCTAGAAAATCTGAAGATATTCCGAATGCTTTTATTAGTAAAATATGCAAAATGAACAATTTAGATATTTCTCATACTATATAAGAATAGTTTTAAATGTCTTATCCAACATGCACTGGGATTAGCATTTTTAACATACTTAGAATTGTTCATTTACATTGAATGCAACAACATGAATATGTATATTAATATGGTACATGTACAAACAAATCAACAAGAGGCCCATGAACCACGGGAGCTCACCTGAGCACCTTGGCTTAAGTAAAGAGATGTCAGTGGCCCTTTTCACAAAAAATCTTACGATCAAGATGAAAATTATATTTCTGTAGTTTTTTGTTAAATAAAAATATCTATTAAATTATTTCTTTAATATTGTACTAAGTAATTTAAAGAAATAGAAAAAGATTTTTTGATGTCCTACTACAGCTTAGATACTTGTTGAAGAATGGGAAAAATTTTATTTGAATTGCAAGATTTTTTTGTTCTTTGTTGAAAAGTTTTAATCTGCAAGTAGAACCAACCTACCCTGAGAGATGAAAAAAAAATTCTCTACTGATTGATGATGCTTAACATTTTGTTGACTTATCATAAAAATAGAAAATACTTTTAGATTTTTCTTATATATTTCTTTGAAAATTTTTTATCTTCTATTGTGGTCCTGCCTTAGTCCTTACTCAGTTCATGATTTGAATTAATACTACCATAAACATGATAAAATTATGATGTTTTAATATAAGCAAGACTACCCACAATAGGCTTTGCTATTCTTGAGAAGAAATAAAATATTTTTCCTATATACAGCAAAACTCGGTTATAACGAAGTCGCTGGGACCAATGAAATTACTTCGCTATATTCGAAATTCGTTATAAACCTACAAGTAATTCATCAAATTTATATAGCTGGGGATCCAACATGACTTCGCTATATCCGCGAATTTGCAATATCTGTGTTCGTATTAAACGAGTTTTACTGTATATACCTATGTAAACATTTGATTTTCTATTTGTAGCAAATGACACATATGTTTTGATAAGCCCAATTTAAATTAAAACTGAATAAGTATTTGTGCTTGCCCTTATGTTTGCACCTTCACATAATTATTACTCTAACTACAGAAATGTATAGTCCCCATGTGGTACAGTGGTTAGAGTGTCTGTTCTAGAGTCGCTAAATAAGGAGTTGATCTTATGTTGCAGGTTCGAATCCACCGTGGGACCTGGAGACCAGCCCTTTCGATGAGACCAAGGTCCCATGTTGCAGAAGGTGCTGGCACGAAAAAGATACATCACTGCTCAATGGCTGTAAGTGCCAAGTATATAACAAAATTTGCAGATCTCCACCTGTGAGTGGTGGCGTCTCCATATGAGTGAAAAATTCTAGAGAGATGTTAAACAACATAACAAACAGAAATGTATAATACTTGCTGAGGCTACTCAAGCGGAAACTAGCTACATTCACAGCGAGCACAGCAAGCTCAATAGACTAACGTGTAAGAACAGAGGAAATTCGGAATGAAATCTGTATATACGTCAGGCAAATTTCTCTGTGAAACATTCCCAGAATTCTTTTACTACCCAATGTCCTTTGCGCGAATAAATAAATAAATAAATAAATAATAACGTAAAGCATAAAAGGCTTTCAGTTTGTAGAAATCTTTCAAAGAAACAAAAAATAACTCTGCAATGTTTTTGGACCAAAATCGCACTAGTACTAGGTCTATAGTTTCAAACAGACGCTCGGCTGTCTTCCACTTTATATCAAAAGCTCCATGAATCGTGTGACGTCACAGCTAGTGTCCCCGGCAAAGGCTTGATGTATGAAGTGGCTGATCAATTTTTAAAGTGTTAATGATATGGTATAACTGTGCTCGCCCCAACGGTCACACCGTAAAACATATTAGTGAATTAAGCTTATTCTAATGAACAATACAGAGCAACTATATTCTTTGTAAAAAGAATGATAGATATTCCATACCACACCCTGTCTCTACATTTACATATTACCAAGCTAATTGCAATTTGAACATATTCCAATGCGAGTTTTTAAATCTTCTTTTATAAATAAATACACCTTTCTTTGTTTAAATGCAATAAAATGAATAAATATTTATTGAAATATACAATAGCTCTTGAAGAATGTCAAGTATCAAGTCTTGTCAAAGAACACCTTTATGATGCCCTTCTACTGATCCCTTCCCCTTCAGTTCTCTTAAATGAATATCTTAATGATTACATATAGTGTTTAAAATAACTGAAACACTTAAATAAGTAACTAATATAAACACATACTTAAGTTTGATATTATATGGGTCAAGTTTTGAGCGGTCTAATCACCCTGCAATCCTCACTGCTTACTCAGTTCCTCCATGTTTACAACTTGAACCGGAAGTCACGTGATTACAAGCATCATTATAAACTTTTATTTTTTAATGCCTAAAAACGTATTTTCCCTATTTTAAAGTAATTTTAACACTTAAAACTATAATTTCTTTATGTAAAGTATGTAATCAAATGTTATTTTATGAAGTTAATTCCATTATATGGCGTTAAATTGGGTACATGGAAAAAGAATTTTAATTTATAGCGGGAAATTTTTGTCATGAAACTGACGAAACACTGTACTTCATTGGATAATGCAAAGTATGTAGCATTCTAACCTCCTCTCCGGAAGTTTGCGGAGATCTTAAATTGATTTCTTCCTGAACTTTAACTTGTCCGGCTTTAACAGGAATCAACATGGTTTGTTTTCTTTAATATTTATCTAAAAATATTTATATGATTTTTCAAGTTTGTTGACAGTGTTATTTTTGCAATAATACTAATAAAGTGTTCTCAATAATATTATCAAAAGGTTGACGATAGAGACACAAAACGCCCTTTTTCTTTGATAAAGAAAGCAAAATAGGAAGTTGTGGGATTTTTTAGATGAAAAATATCTATATTTTGGCAATTTTTGTAATGATCAATGTTTAATTTTGCTTAAAGAATTGGTATTCATATAAAACTGAAGTATGTTCAACCAGTTCTTTTATTTATTTCCTGTATTGGTCATCATGTATGCCCATATTTGGTCATGTGAATAGCAATTTCCAAAAATTACTGATAATGTGTAATTTTTGCAAGAATAAACTTTTTATTGTTTATTTATGCATTTTGTAGTCCGAACAACAGCTGGATTGTGCATTAGATTTGATGAGGAGACTTCCACCTCAACAGATAGAAAAGAACCTGACAGATTTGATTGACCTAGTAAGAGATTGACTTACAATAATATGTATTATTATACCTCTATTGATAAAACTCGAATTTGATTGGCTGGAAAGAAAACTTTAAAACACAACAATGACTCCAAATGGTACTGTTTACAGCAATAATGACCTTAGCCTGGTCCCCTGGCTCATCCTTGCCAAGGCAGGAGAGCCAGGTGGATTACATTCTATGCTTTCCTTTGATTGGTCAAAACAATGCGCGCTAAATCGTGTGTTTTTGAGCCGTTGCTGTTAACCACGGAAATAAATATCGACGTAACAATGACACATTACGTCGACGACGTAGAAAAATACGACGTCACAATGAATGTCTTAACAGGAAGCGCATCCATATTGGACGTCACAATGGGCTGAGATTCAGGGCAGATTTGCCCTGAATCCATTGTACTCCACCTGGCCCTAGTGACGCGGAGTATACGACGCAAAACAGGGACAGGGAGCGAGGCTATAATGACCTAGGAATCAAAGCACGTGGGATATAATGACCCAGTCATTATAATTAATGACCGCTAAATAATGACCTCTAAATCAAAAATTCCTTTTTGAGTGAAGTTAATCCATAAAATAATAATTATTCAAGAAAAACAACACGTTTTTAAAATTGTGCATGATCTGTTTTGCATTACCATACAGAATATGGTAAAATTTTATCGTTAACTTAAACGGTTTACTCATCAATGGAATGAAGAAGTGGCTCTTTAATCAGTTGATTTCTGTGTTAGATTTTGACTGTGTAGAGGAAAAGTAATCGCCAGTTATAATAATGTATGTCGCTATCAACCAAATATTGTTTTAATCGGTAAATCATAATGCAAAAACTTACACGACTTGCAGACGTCAATGTAAACAACTTCACTATACGGAGTGTTAGCGAATCCCGATCCCGATTTGATCGGTTTAGAGATTCATACTTTTCAATATATATTGGTATAATAAAACAATTGATTACCCCTTTTGAGTTCAACATGGTGAAATAAGGACCCTTGACCTGGCCAAGTTGATGACCTGCCCTGACCTTGGCCGCTATGCGGCCTCGGTCAGGGCACTTTGCAGCAGGTCTGAGGAAATTTGCAAAACCCTTTATTTTTCATATGTAATGGTTTGGGCTGCAGATATCGACCTTGGTTGCTCAGTCGATAGAGCACCTGACTAGAGTTTCAGGGATTCTTGGTTCGATTCCCAGTCCAGCCATGCATTTTTAGGCTTGGCTGTCTTTATGTCACAATTGTAAGGGTGGTTTGATTTACCCAAATGGACCCAAATGACGACCCAAATGGACTTAGTTGGCGACCCAAATGGACTAAATTATGATAAAATAGTAATAAATTAATTATTTATAGTGATGTAACATCGTTTTTGAAAGTGTGTGTGTGTGTCGGAGGGGGGTCGGCCTTTCAATGAATATTTTCAGTAGTAAAAAGTTATCTCTTGAAAATGTGTGTGGGGGGGGGGGGGGGGGAGAGCACCTGTTACTACGTACCTGAATTACTCAAAAAGAAAAACTTTGTGAAACTTCCCGATTGGTAAACTCTTATGTTAAAATAATTCGCTTAGATGTAATGGATAAAGTACACATTTTTTCTATACAATATTTTGAATGTTTGTAATAAACATAAAACATATTCAGCAGCATTTGTTTTATTTATTCTGAATATTCAACAACATTTATATCTAAATGCAGAAATAATAATTTTATTTTAAATGTATAGATGCATTCTAATTTTGAAATAAAGTCTACAGAAGTCCATTTGGGTCGCCATTTGGGTCGTCATTTGGGTAAATCGATGCAACGCAATTGTAAAAGCATGCTTCTGTATTTCTACATAACTTTGGCACAGCGGGATGGTGTGTCGTGTGATATCATATTCTGCGGACCCGCATTAGCGCCGATATCACAAAAGTCTGGAGGAATATCACTTGACATCCTTTCAGCCAATGAAAATTAGGAAAATAATCTTCTTTTATACATGTAATATAATCTAAAATCCAAAGTGGGTTATAAATTTACAGTGCAAAAAAATTAAAATTCTATTTAAGCTATAAATATCTGTACATTAGTTTGTACATGTACTACTCTGTAAGGCCCACTCTATAAAGCTCACTAGAAAATAGCACCTGCCTCTTCTGCTTTCATTGAATCCTCAATTTCTTTCAGGTACCAAGTCTTTGTGAAGATTTACTTTCATCTGTTGATCAACCTCTGAAAATTGCTAGAGACAAACAGCTAGGAAAAGATTATTTATTATGTGACTACAACAGAGATGGGGATTCGTACAGGTATGGTCAAATATTATAATCTATGAACATCAAGGACCAGAACTTGGAGAAATTGTGCTCAGTAAAATATTTCATATTGTTAGATATTGAGTGAGGTGTAAGCTAGCTTAGCCCAGTATGCATATACATGTACATATATTAATTTCCACCTTTCCCTCTAAGTGACTGTATAACAATCTGATTCTTCTAAAAAATTTCAAATAAAGTTTATTTTCTCTGAGTGAAGGATACTGTTTCATAACAGCTGTTTACATTGTGGCATTGTTTGATGTTTATGATTATGATGTCAATTATTAGGCTTCTTGCAAGTTAAAATGGAAACAACATATTGATCAATGTGATATTTGGTCAGAAGGATGCATGGAAGGGGTATACTGATTTCATATTTGGTAGTTGGTCACATATGAACAATATGTCACTAGGTAGCATAATATGGATTTATCCAGTATTCTTCTTAGTTAGAATAATTGAACTGTGTCTTGGGACAACCTCACCATGGTCTGTAGGACAATATCATTTTAACGATAGAACGTTCTATCTATATTCTTCTCAACCAATAAAATTTCAAGATTTTTTTCAAAGGCAGAATAATAGATGATTATCATGATAAATCTTTTCTCATTTTAGATCCCCCTGGAGTAACACCTATGACCCTCCATTGGATGATGGTACCCTCCCCTCAGACAGATTACGCAAACTAGAGATCGATGCCAACACTGCCTTTGATCAGTACAGAGAAATGTAGGCATCAGCCATGTTTCTGTTAAAAAAATTATAAAATTTATGAAATTTAGCTTTAGAAGTTCAGATCTTTAAATTGAACCTTTTTGAAGAAAAAAATTTGTAGCATATTTGTTGAAAAATAATGTGTTGCTTCATAAATATCCAACTTTTTGACTTGCATGTACTCCATATTAATTTGCGAGAGAAGTAATAAAATAAAGTATGACAAAAGAAATGTATTTTCTATACAGTTGAAGTTGAAGAAAAACTACGGATACATTTTTTATTTGTCTTAGGTACTTTGAAGGAGGAGTTTCATCAGTTTACCTTTGGGACCTAGATCATGGCTTTGCTGGAGTTATATTAATTAAAAAGGCAGGAGATGGATCCAAGAAAATTAAGGGCTGCTGGGACTCAATTCATGTTGTTGAAGTTCAGGTTGGTGCCAAAATAAAAGATTAACATGCTTGTTATGGAGTGTGGAAGGATAGATGCCCTGACAGATGTTTCTTTGTGTTCACATCATAGAACTAAAGAACTATCAGATCCTGCATTAATTTTTATAGAACTACTGTTTTCGATTTGTTTGTCAAATGTTTTTTTGGTGTATCTTTCACTGTGTGGAACATGTATTGGATTTTCAGAAAGAGGATGGTTAAAATGATAGAAATAATCCTTTGATTTAACAATTTGAAATTATTCATCTAGCTGATAAGAAAAGGTACCACATATTTGTTAAAGATTTCAGGTATCTTCATTCAAATTGAATGATATTTTAATTTGTAATATTTTTTCTCATTTACAGGAGAAATCAAGTGGGAGAAGTGCCCATTATAAACTTACGTCTACTGTGATGTTATGGCTGCAGACCACGAAGGATGCGTCAGGAGTTATGAACCTTGGAGGAAGTCTGACGCGTCAGGTAGAACATGACGCCACCGTCAGTGACGCCGCGCCTCATATTGTCAATATTGGGAGGATGGTAGAGGTGAGGGGAAATGTTGTTTTCAGTTCAATAGTCAAAAAATTATCATTATTACAAATTTGAAGACGATTTACTGAAGTAGCATAGTAAAGAGGAAAGCAAAGTTATCTCCCTTTGCACATAATTGCAATTTTGTCTAATATAAATAATTATAGTGTAATAAATGATGTGTTGAATTTTTCACCTTGCACTTAGGCTATATTCCAAATGTTTTATCTATTCTTTTTATTAGGAAGAAGGACACAGGTTTATAGAACTGTAAAAACACAATAATAATAAGTTTATTTTGATCGTCTTAGAATTTTCTTTATATTTACATGTAATATAAGAGAAATAATCAATTGTATATGAAAATTTCAATCCAAGGACCAAAAATTTAAAGGAATCTTAGATGAAAAAAAAAATTATAAATTTATCCTAGTGTTGGCAAATCGGACGATTTTCAGTAACCGGGACACAGGTTTATAGAACATGTACTTATCGCAAAATACACAAATATATAATGGACAATTTTATACACACGTGAAATATTGTCAACGAATCACACGAAGAAGACAAATAAAGACGTTAATCACCGTCTCACAATTGCTTTCTTTATATGTCGCTATCTACTAATACTCCGTAATTAATAGTTATTTTGTAGATATTTTGATTCAACTGCTTTTCCTTACAACCTCAAGCTTAATTTGTCTGTGGCGGCATTTCGTTAAATTATCAAATGAATTAATGTAATCATAACTCAGGCCTTCAAAAGTTGTATACCCCCATGCAATCAAAGCTATTAATTATATAAACTGTGAAAACTAATCAAAAAGTCTAACGGTATCTAAATATAGGGAAATGTGTAAGTATATACATTTATAATTTATAAAACAATCATTTTATATCCATATTTACTATGTAGATTTTTTTTCATGCGAGAACCGAATAGCAAATTTTATACAACTGGCTGTTTTTTCCTATAATTTTCAAACCTAAAAAAATAAATTTGTCTGCAGATGTTAAAGAAAGAAAAGAACTATGACTTAAACGAAGTAATAATACTTCCTTAATGTAGTAATGATGAGATTTCTCAGCCCATTATTTGATTAGGTATAAAAGAGATTAAATTGTTGCTTTTGTGCATTTCATTGTTTTTATTTTATTACAGGACATGGAAAACAAAATTAGAAACACATTGAATGAGATTTACTTTGGAAAAACACGTGACATTGTGCATGGCCTACGCTCATTTGTACCCTTAGGAGATATGAAAAAACAACAAGCTCTCCAAACTGACCTGGCAGCAGCTTTATCAAAGAGGAATGCAGCACAATAATAGAAGTCATTGATAGTGAAAAACTTTGATCATCTTTTAACAGTGAGAAATCATGATATTCATTTAGGCATCTTTTTCATAGGATGCATATGTACAAATCTCCCAAATGAGGACGCAAGTTTATGTATAAATGTGATATTTAACTTCTCGAGACCAGAAGCTGTTGGCAGGATCAACAGAAATGGAGAATGGTGCCAGCAGCTCTTTCTTTCAGTGCTATACTAGATGTCTTAATAAAATGAGAATGTGTATCTGACAAGGTATAATGAATAGTGTTGACATGTTTTATAACAGATTTTTGGTGCATGTATCGGTAATTTCAGCAAAGTCATTCCTAACACAGTTTGTTAAGACTGAGATTCTGTATGAGACAAAAAGAATTCCCATGAATTATTCTTTAATTATTGATGTTATATGCCAATAAATGCATTTTTATATCATGAAATTGTTATTCTTTTCTTTGAAAATGTTGCAGTTTTCAATAATTTAAGAAGGGAATTATTTGCAAGTAGGCTTCTTAAGAATATTTATTTGTCTTATTTTAAGCAAGTAAACATATTTACATTCTACAGAGGATTTCAAATTAATTACATATTTAGACTCTTCTTTCACTAATGATCAAAAGGCCCTGACAGAAACTGATCAATTGTGAGTTGGGGACAAAATGACAGATACTGCAGTGTGCCATACTGGTTAATGTATATTAATGTATTCAAAATTTACTTTACAGTGATGTACATGTCCATGAAATGGATATTTAATTTTTGAATGTATATTTGATGTATTTTCTTATGGTCACTCTATAGTATCTAAACTGAATGCTTAGCTTAGAAGGATGAAGAGCAATACTGGATAAAATAATCTATGACAATTATTATGAGAGATTAATTTCATACTTACTGATAAAGACAATAAATATCCAAAATATTAAAATGAAAATAATTTAACAACAATATTTGCTGTTCATTAGATGAATAACAAGGTTCAATATATTTATCTGTCCACCTGTCTACTTTTTTTTTTCATAATGAGCACATGCCAGTGGAGCTACCGGTAGTCTCTATCATCAGACACTTGGTGTAATTGTAGATTCAACTGCCTTTGTCTGATTTATGATTATTGCTTTTTTATCATTTCAAAGAAATAAAATTTTTCTGTCAGTATGTGGACCAAGTTGAGCTTGAAATCTTGCAAAAACATATAGTGGTGAAAAACATTTTCTTAATCAATTTTGCCTGTTATTTTAAAGTAAGTAAATGTGTGGGTTTTTTTTTAAAATCATTGGCAAACTTAAATAATTGAGAATTTGTAAGGCATGAAAATGTTACTCAATCTTTTTTTTTATTTAAAAAATGTCATTATAAGACGAGCAATTTTATGAACAACTTAACAAGATCAGATAAGAGTATCAACCAATCATATTCCTTGAAACAAAATTGGCCATGAGAACGAAAATACATGTCAACATACCGTTAACCATAGGCCCTACATCTCATCGTAATGCTTAGAATCTATAGATGTTTAAAATAGAAAGGTAAGAACAAATTAAACGCAGAAAATGTAAATTTATTTATAATATGCAAATTTCACGAGATGCATTATTTGTCAGAGATACGCATTTATCGATCAAAATGCACCACTGACTCAGGCAATGATGATGATAATGTGCCATGATGTGGATTTCAGTTTTTGCCAGTGTACTGTGTAAGTATCGAGTCAGTGCATATATGTGATTTGTTTTCATATTCTGAGTCAGCATTCGTATACATTTTTTAACCATCCGACTTTAGCAGAATATAGACATTCTATTTTATTTTATTAAAAAAATCAACCCCTTCTCTTTTCAACAAGAGAGGCATTTGAATTTTGAAAATTTATTGACATTTGTCATAAACAGTTTTATTAATTTTAGATAATTGAATAAGGTAATAATTCGAGACAGAGTTGTTTCTTATAATGCATAGCTGCCCTGTCAATATGTTGAATAATTTGTGTCATTTCAGGAGCTCTTTCTTAACAATAAATGATTAACTTATGTACACAATCTGCCTAACAAATTGGAAAGAGATTTGATATTTCATTTCAATCAACTTCTGTCTGTTTGATGCAGTATTTCCATTATGTATTTGTAAAATTATATTTGTTAAGAGATAGTGGGCTTAGGCTCTGATTCAGAAAGGAGACTTCAGTAGGAATTCCCTAGATTTTGAGCTGAATTACAATATTGTCAGTGATGTAAAGTTGGAATAATTCTCTCAATTTTGTTAACATACTGTACAGACCATATGCATGAAGTATCTTCAAATCAAAGTGAAATGTAAAAAAAAATGTGTTTAAAAACTCCTTATTGGAATCACCATCTGACCATTGCATACAGGCACTAATGATATTTTTCGGGGATGTTAAGGTCAATAAAGTGTGCTTGTGAGCTTATTCATATAAGCAGGTTATTGTTAGAAAAGGTGGGTTTCCATACAGGTAGTTTCTGCATTGAGTTCCCTAAGGTTAATGGTGCTATGTAAATTATTTCTTATCTATATTAAACTGACCACAAATTTCCTCTACTTTACATGAGGAACATTCTTCTTCTTAGAAAAAATGATAAAAAGTCAAAAGCAGTTAAAAAAAAACAAAACAAGCTAATTCAGAGAATTCGTGTCCCCCGCTTAGGGAAAAAGTCGGATCCCCCTGACTGAATTAGTAGAATTATTAAATGTATACATGTATACTGACGCAAATAAAATACATGTATGTCAATATGCGTATAAAGATTTGATTGCTTATTCTTTATTATGTGTATACATAGAAGATTCTTTTTATATTGAATATTTATCACACTGTAATGATGATTTTATAACCTCATAAATTATTCTTTTCACATGCTGAATACTATCATTTAAAAAAAAAAGAAAAGTTAAAAAAAAAAAAAAGAAGAAGGATCCGTCCGAGAACCGATCCCGGGACCTCTAACATGTGAAGCGGGAGACATACCTCTGAACCACGGAATCGCTTTAAATGAAGACAAATATATGCAGAAGTGAAGTCACATACATGTATATATTCATGTTTGGTATAATCAAAATTTTACACAATTCATGGTGTTTGATTTATTTAGCCTTTATTAAACAGTTCTAATAGATGTAATAAGAACATAAAGTCCGCTGAGAACCTGTTTTATACGCAATAACTCTCCGCATGCCCCTGTGCTAAAAATAGCAACAGGTAATACGATAAATACTAGTAAAACAAACGGAGCGGGGCACTTTGAGAGGGGTGAAAGAGATCCTAGGGATTTTTGGTATAAAATTACATTGCATAAGCTCAAAATCTTCTTGAAATATCGCCCGGAAATGATAGTGTTACACACAGACAGAATGTATAAATTTACGACCTTGAACTTTGACCTTTTGACCTCAAAATCAATAGGGGTCTTCCTTAGGCCACAGGGAGTTGTTATGTTAAATTTCATTGCAATAGCTCAAATGGTTCTAGAGATATCGTGTGGAAACGAAAGTGTTTTAACAGACAGAATTTGCTTATTTATGACCTTGACCTTTGACCTTTTGACCTCAAAATCAATAGGGGTCTTCCTTAGGCCAAAGGGAGTTGCTATGCTAAATTTCATTGCAAAAGCTCAAAGGGTTCTTGAGATATCGTGTGGAAACGAAAGCGTTACAGACAGACAGAAAGACGGACGGACAGACGGACGGACAGACCCAAATTAATATCCCCCACTTTTCAAGCGGGGGACAAAAAAATCAAAGACAGTTTCTTGAACCCAGGGAAAAAGAAAAAAGTTGCAAATCTCAGTGTGGGTGCCAGTTTTCTATTTTCAGTGTTCCTAATTTTGCTCATCTTCACCCATGAATACATGTGTTAGGATTTTTACATTAAAACTTATGGTACCGATAATAAAATTCTTTTGAAATATTTAGCAAACAAAATGAAATGTAGATGACAATGCAAGCTACTTCATGCATATAGCATAATTATTTATAAATTATTTGTCATCTATTGTGCAAAATCAAAATATTTACCTTGTAATGAGAAACAAAAGTTTTGTGAATTTGCAATTTGCAGATCATAAATCAAGTGTACCACTGTAGCAAGAGGAAAAAAAACAATGTTAAACAAGCACATGCCAACACAATGAAAGAAAACAGATAAAATGTGTTTCATTTTACTTATACATGTTCAGCATTATGACTTTTTTTAAGGGGAAAGGCGGGGGTCGAATTCAGTTCAAACTGGGATACAAGGGGTTTCAATATGAAAGGCATACTAGTGATACTACTAAGATGTTGTATTGAAGACAGTAGTGCTTACTTTACAAAAAAAAGGTAAAAATGATCATAGTTGTTCACTGCAAAAACTTACTCTTAAGTGATTCAGAAAATGTTTATTTCCATTAATTGCTCATTTTTATAAAGTGCAACATGCTTGAAAACAAATTTTTGGTTGGAAAAAAGGATGATTTATCATTTCAACATGGAATTTTGAAACTCACTGCATCATTTTTGTAAATATTAATGATGGCAAATATTTCTTCAGGCTGCAGATGCTAAGAAGAAATCAAGATCTGTTAAAGTTTTTAGTATTGTGTTATGTAATGCCTTATCAATATTTCAAGGAATTGGTTTTCGGTGTGGTATGGTATAGATGGAGATAATATTTGGTGTTTGAAATCACATTTGTTTACGTGAATGTCAGGCACAGCATTCTTGAGATACGACCAGGTATTGATTTTGTTACATGTCTTCTTAATGGCTCTGAATTCTGCATTTAGTGGCAGAAAGCCCGGGAATTGACATGCAAACATTTTCCATAGAACACAGCCACTGAAGAGTCGTGCAAGTTCTATCTGGTGAGTTTCTTTTTTAGTGGTCAAACCAAAGATATGCAGTAGCCTCAGTAGGGTCCTATTAGAATTGTATAGCTTAGGTTAGCTTCAATTTTGGTGGGCAAAGAGAGACTTTAAATTTAGTAGATTAATGCATTAAATGGTAACAGCTGTGAGACTGTCAATTATATTTTAATGTCTTGTGGATAAAGCTGTATCTCTCTTTTTTTTGAATCATTAATCCTCTTTTGGAGGCACACAAGATTAGGAGCTAAGGAGGGTGTAATTCTTAATGATAATGGGACTTGATAAACTTAATTTAAGCTAGGCTAGATAGCTTTAAAAGATTATCTCTGAGGTTACAATGGGGTGAAATTAATGAACAGATATTAATTTAAGTCAGTTGGAATACTTCTTTACAAGACAAGCTCTCTTTGATAACGATGACACATGTTAGAAGTAAAAGCTAATGATGGAAAAATACCACATTATTTTCTTGAAACACTCAAAATACCATAGTAAATGAATGCATAAACATGAACCCATCTGTCATAATATCTGTCTAAAACTTAGGCATTTTGAGGAAAATTGAAGCATTTTGTTGGAAGATGGTAGTAAAGTGATTGGCCTTTAGATAGCATCTGCTCCTGGCTCCAGGGTGCATGGTTCAGTTAAGCTACATAGGGAAGAGGAGGGGTTTTTATCTGTACAGAAGCCAGGGGGAAATCTAATGTTCATGTAACTTTGTTTGTAAACCTTAATTTGCCTATGATCTCACCAGACTTGTGTATTGATTAGACAATGTTGCAGTCAGTATCTATATACTGCACTGATATGCCTTTATTTCTGTGGGCATGTTACAAACATGCCATATATTCCTTCCCACCCGCTGTCAGACTTTTATCTGATGCAGGTTCTATTATTCTTGTACAAAGAGATAATAGGAAGATGTATTTCCAGGGAAAATATTCTGCCTTGGTTAGAAGTCATGGTGCCCATCTCGGTGTAGCTGTGTAAGTGATGCATACCAAATGTTTCTCAGGCTGATGGTTATGGTGTGTTATCTTACATGACAATTTGTTAAATGTCAGGAATTTTGTTTAAAACAATTTGGAACACATATCAGAAATAAGGGAGGAAGTCATAGGCCACAATCTGTGTTTAATTTCTTATTGACAGCATATGAATGACAAGGAACGCGGAAATTTTTTTTTACACAGTAAAACCTCATTTTAAAAAAACACTTGAGAATTATTTTTCATGATCTTGCATACAGATGAATACCCCCTTTCAGTTTGATTAAATACACTTGATATATGGTTGTGTTGCATAGAAAAGGCCTCTAATAGCCAGGGGTATGTGTCCTTTGATCTAATTTGCTGGTCAGATTTCTGACATTGATATTATTAGTTATCCAGGTTCAATCAAGGGTGTACGTTTACTTTACACCCTGAGGCCGAAGGCCGAAGGGTGTATTTAAATAACCGTACACCCTTGCTGGACCTGGATAACGAATTTATTTCCTGACCCATAAAAATGCTTTGTAAACATCAAAGTGTGTCTCATTTGTACATTTGATGTTGACACCTACCTAATCTCCTGCTCCGCTGCCAAGGGTATTGTCAAATTGTCATAATGGTAGATTTAAATTGATGGCTTAATCGCAACCTTATATCCTAACTCAGAATATTATCTCGTATAGATGTCTTTTCATGGAGAGAAAAGCAGTAATAAATAGGTGGGTTCCTTTGAACTGTATTGTGAACCTATTAAAGAGGTACACGTATTTATTGCATTGCCATCTTGCTGTAGATCTTTTTTCTTTAAGGAATGAAGCTTTTTAGGTGTCGTGAATATATACCATTTGAATTCATTGGATTTCCGATTAATGGTGAAGAAATTACTTCACATTTTGCAATACTCATTTAGTGTTGTGGATTGAACTATTGTGTCAGTGCTACTTCTAATGAAAACCTATGATAAATTGTGTATTATCCTTTGATGCATGTGTACTCTGTGATATAAACAGAAGCAAAATAAAAATTATTATATTTGAAGTGACTGCTTTCATCTCCTGGGGCCTTAACATGAAAAATTGCTATCATAAGTCAAAGCTGAGTTCCCAGTGCTTTGGCCAGAGTAAATTTAGAAAGTTTAGGTATGTGCAGCCTCATACAACCTATTGTGCAGGCTGTTCATCCTCCATCGACAGCTGAATGATGTATCTGAAAATGAACGGTGGTCTGACTCTATGGTTTGATGAACGAGGATTGCAAATGATCTGTTGATAAGTTCCTGTCAAATATTAATATTTATCAGTGGAGAAATCGCACATTTGATTCGGTGAGTGTATAGTGTGGAATTTCTGTCAGAGCGGGGAAACTTCGGCTCTCAGATCCAGGCATCTTTGTCTGCTGTGGTATGTGAGTTGGGTTGTCATAACAAGATTTTCATGTGTTTTCAGGCAGGTGTAAAGACTTCTCTCTGTCATCACAATGTTTTCATGTTTATTGTGTGTAATGAGATCTTTATGAACATTTAATAAAAAGCATATGTTACCTGTCATGTAGTGAATTATATTTACAAGAAGTAGTAGTGATACCTTGAGGGTAAAATCAAAATATAAAGAAAAAAACCCACACCATTATTAAATTGCATTATTTGAACAATTTATAAATATGCTAAATAGTACCTATGTATTATACTGTGTACATTTTACAGCTGCTAGTGACCATAGTTATTTTTAAAATGGCTTGTTCATCTCTTGTTATTTTTTTAACACATACAGGCGCGCGGATCCAGAAATTTTTTCCAGGGGGGGGGTCCACCCCAGTCAGAAAAAAATCCAATCCCAGAAATATCTTGACAAGCAAAAAAAAAAAAAAAAATGTCAAAAACCTATTTCGTGACCATTGCCTCAGTCTTTTTTTATTTCATACATATTCGCGATTACCAGGGGGGTCCATAGTAACTTTTTTCTTGTTTTAGTATATACATTTTTAACCTCATAAATTAGTTTGTGACATAAATTAGTTTAGTCAATATTCAAACCAATATGTGACAAGGAACCTTGCATACACAGTGAACACAATAGTAAAAAAAAATGCATCAAATAGATCTGCGCATTAAGAAAATCATTAAAGATTCTTGGATTATGTCAGGTTTGTGTTCTTTTAGTGTTTAGTTTCTGTAGATGCTGATTGTATTACAGAATTTCTGTCTTTAAATAAAGCAACACCTTGCTGTTTGACTACTGGATTCTGGGATGTTTGGTTTAGATAAAAGCAGGATAAAATTTTTGACATTTATGTTCAGGCCTGTATGTTTTCATATGTGAACTCATATTACAGCAATAAAATGTTGTTATCTTGAAAGGATAATTTTTATGATGTTTGAAAAAGTGTGATTTTCTAAATTGCATCTGCTTTTATCGATGAAGCTGTTCAATAGACACTTGTACTTTAATTTCTTTCAATATTAAAGCTTTATCAGTTCATATTAAATGACTTTGCAAGTACAATAACATTCACGTGATAAAGTAAACATTTGTATGAGATTAAATGCACCATGTGTTTAACTGCAGGTTTGGACATACTTATTCCTAACCTGTATGTATATTTGATTATGGCATTATTGTGACATTTTCATTATCTTTATTTGTGTGTTTGCTGAATTTAAAGACTTATGATCACATATCTGAACAGGTAACTTTAATCTCGTAGTTAGTAAGTAAAACTTAGGTAATACCACAAAGAATTTTAAATGTTTGAAACTCTCCTGGTTATTTATAGAAAATTAGGACAAGTTTTACGTAGAACATTTAGCTTAATAAATATGAAATATTATACAGGTGTATTTTTATGTGAATTATTCATGTAGTATTCCATCTGTACATACAAAGGTAAATGACTTTTCGTAAAACAAAGTTTTTAGGAATTTATTTTATATGGGCCAATACCTGGTCCTTTATTCTTGCAAATTTTTGTTACTTTAGTTACTACATGTATTTACAGCTGGAGAGATGTTATGCATGGACACAATGTCATTCTTTGTATTACATGTAGTTATAAGGCATGCATAAATTACTTTGAAATCTTAACAGTATACTTGCAAATATCTTTGTTGTTATTTATATGTGAATTATAAAGGATATTGATGGTAAATCTTATTTTTGTAGGTTAACACAGGATGCCAGTTGTGAGCTCACAGGCTGAGAATCCCCCAGACATCCCGAGTGTAATATGCAAAGACTATCCCTGACTGAGAGAGAGGATTTAATAGAATCCCTAGATGCTGAAGCTATCTACGACTACTTGATCCAACATGGAGTGTTAGACAAGGAGGGGAAGGAGAAAATCGAGAATGGCAAGAATAAAGTACAGAGAAACACAGCCCTGTTACAGTTAGTGGAGGGAACAGGGAGTTCCGCTGTGGCCTTGTTTATTAATGCATTACGACAATCTGGTCAGCTTCACTTGGCTAGTTCCCTAGATGAAGACTCTAGAATCAAACCTATTTATGGTTCAGGTAGGAAAAGGCTGACAAATGGAAGAAATAAGAGTTTGTGATACTTATAATATGAACTGTAACATACATATAAATTTTGACAAAATGAAAAAGTTTTACTGTGGACTGTGGAGTAACATGGTATTTCAGTACTTTGAAACCAATTCTTTAGTTTGAAACCCTAAAGTAGAAAACACCATTGAATAGGAAAGAAATTTTACACTCTTTCCAAGTAAAGGGTTTTTGTTTGTTTAAGCAGTGTTTGGTCAAAGCCTGGTCCTTTCAAATAATTTTCTTGTCATTTATACACGAAGGGACTCTGGAATATGGATGAAAAGAAACCAGTTTTCTTAAGAATTTGTAAAATGTGCAATATCAAACATGTTTACTTTTAATTTATTAATGTAATATTGAAAGAAACTGACAGATTTTATACCGAAAGCTATATCAACACATGGCAAAGCGTTGTATTGATTGTGTTTTCATATCATTTCAGGGTACCTTGGCAAGGACAGATACAAAGGTGGGTGTCTTAAGGAAGTTAGCTGTTAATTAAGGAAGTGTAGAGCCACCTTAAATTGGCTTAATACTGATATGTGTAATATAAAACCATATTCACTTATCACAATGATGTTTTGAAATTTATCAATTGTGTAAATATAAAGGAACTTGAAAAGATTTTGTGTGCCAGCTTCGTAGTGAAACCTTAAACTGTAGTGACACTCTTCAGTGTGTCTGAGTGAGAACGCTGATCTTAATAGGTTATAGTGTAGGACAGACAGTTATAATGATCCCCATAAACCTGTTTATGTATTCGTTATTGTGACATCCTGTATAGAAAGTCATGTTTACATGATCATTATAGATAGTTAGGAAATGATTGATCGGGATGTAATTTGAAGGATCTGCATTTTTTAAGAATAGGTGAATGTTAACTGCCAAGATTTTTTCGTCTGATTATACATTTGTTTGATTGCTTGCCTTTAAAATTGATATGGAGAAAAAGGGATATGTAAGAAAACACACATCAGTCAAAAAGAAAATGGGGGGCTTTTATTAAGTCTAAACCAATGGCCATACAAAGTACCAATCTTATAGCAAAGGTCATACAAACAGTGAATTACATTTCTTGTATGTGTAATCAGCTACAGGTGTGTGTGTCCACTATTTGATTTATACTGGCTTATTGATGACCCCAGTTAGTCATTCGTATTGTGTCTGATAAAAGTAATCATTGCCCTATAAACCAAGATTACCTTTATACTAGACCATCTGTGACATCCATACTCATTCAAGGTCCATTAAAAAATTTGGGAAAAAAATCTTTTTGGGGCTTTTTTAAACATTATTTAATAAAAATGCTGTCAAAATCATATTTTACTCTACAGTTAAACCTATTTCTCCTTCAGTAATATGTCTTCAAATAATGATCTCTTTTGAGATATTGGTGGCCTATTTTTCTTTAAAAATAAAAAATAGATTTTAAGTATATATCATCTGGCCTAAACCTCAGACTGAAATGAATTCAGATAATTTTGCACAAGATTTGAATGTAAATAGTCACCCTCTCCAAAAGTCAGATCAGAAGGGTCATAGAATCATAATTTGGCCAAGAAATACAAAAGGCAAAGACATCTTTTAGTACAAAACATCATAAAGTTTGAAACTCATAGAGCTGAATTTTAAGCAGTAATTATGCAAAATGATCTCAACATGATTTAGATCATACTTATTTATACATTAGTATGAAATAAAAAGCCTAAATTCTAAGTGCTCTTTCCAGTTTTTAACTGTGTAGTTTTTTTTAATGATTTTAGGACAAGTCACGATCAATGTGGAGGTTGACAGAATTTTCGGGATGTTTCCTGTGTGGGAGGAAGGAGACGACATGGAGGAGAAAATGGGGGATACCCCAGAAAAGGACCGGAAGAAAAAGGAGGGGGTCAATCCAGTCCTCACCCCCAGGAGGGCCCACAAGTCCTACGAGAACATGACAATGATAGGAGAAGAGTGGTCCTCGAGGGGCTGGAAGATCAGAGAATACGCATATGATGAGAGTGATGAAGACACACCATCTTGTTGGTGTTTCTGCCGAAGAACAAAGACAAAAAAGAAATCTATTCCCACTAAAAGAAAGCTCAAATATGAAGTGAAAAATGAGGTCACTAGGTCACCATCCCCTGTGAAACCTCCCAAAGGGAGTGAACTCCCCAAGAACTTACGGCATGAAGGCCCAACCATTATAAGGTCCAGTAGTAGAACAAGTTTCATTTCGTACACACTCTCCACTGAAGCCATTAATGTACTGAAGGATAGCCATGTGTTTAATAGAAGTGTAGAAAATGTACAGAACAGGAAAAATTCACTCAACCATAACACTGAAAAGGCTGAACAATTTGATTCCACCAACAAGGAGAATCTAGGAAACCACACAGAAAATCATGTAAACATTGATCAGAAACGGAAGAGGGAGAATCTTAACCTCACTCTCCAGACGGAGAAACCTGTGGAACAATGTCTGAAGTGGAAACACAGAGGACCAACATTTGAAAAACATGTGAAAAGGTTCTACAAATCTCTGACCAATGCTATGAACATGTCCATCATTAAGTACTTTGAACAGAAGAGGGGAACTCTGGTTCTGCATGTTGACATGGAAGACTCTCTGGTTGTGTGCAATATTTGTATGACTCCTAAGCAGGTGACAGACGTGTGTGTTAACCTGGAGGACGGCAGCCTTCTGAGAGTGTTCGAGTCGATTCTGGTGACCAGTGATATTCTGGAGGATTTGGCGGTTCACCAGATAAAGCTGAGGGTGGTCATTGATAGTGATGAGCTGGCCCTGGCTAAGCAGGAATTAGCTTAAACAGTCCATAAATGTACATATCCTCTAATTATTTATCTTAGCTAATTTGTTAGTTTATGCATGATGATGCTATTAAAGTGTACATTGTTCTGGTATGCATGTGTTATAAGGTGTACTTGAAATTATTGCTTATTTTGGTTTGATTGTACATGGTATTTTGATAGGTCAGGATAAGTGATTTTTTTAAATTTATTCACACAGTTTAATTTTTTTGTACTGATACATTTATAGTGACCCCAAAATGTACTTATTTTTACACTGGTGACTTTACCGTTTTCAGGCACTGTATCAAAAAATCAACACTAGTCCTTCTCCAAATCTATTTACATTTATACTCAAGTTTTAGCTGTGCTAACATTATACTATATTGTCATCATAGCTTTGCATTGATTTTTGCAGATTGCATCATGTGATGTTACTTAATCTTAGTCACTTTATTGTCTTGAGGGATCAGTCAAGTACCTTCCCTATTTTTTTATTTGATCTTTTTTTTTATTTATATTCACCCAGATTGAATTTTTTTTTTGAAAGGCCTATTTCTTCAGAAGACTTTGTAACTATTTGTAATAGAACCATGTTCACTCAATATATTAGTACATTATGTAGTTGGTGACTTTGCATTTATTGAAGAAGTGAGAGAAGTGAAGTATTTTTAAAATACTCAATATATTAAGGAGAGGGGGGTACATTATATAGCTGTTTGTCTGTCCGTCCGTCTTTTCCGTCCGTAAAAATTTTCGGAGTTTTCTCAGCAACTACTTCGCAGAAGCTTGAAATTTTAACACAATCTTCTCTGAGGCATGCCATATGTTGGGATACATTTTTGTTCAATTCTGATGTCAACTTCCTGTTTGTCTGTGCATCTGTCCGTTTCATACATAACAAATTTTCGTCGCAGTTTTCTCAGCAACTACTCATCGCAGAAGCTTGAAATTTTAATACAATTTTCTCTGAGTCATGCCATACATTGGGATAAATTTTTGTTCAAATCTTATGTCAACTTCCTGTTTGTCTGTGCATCTGTTCGTTTCATACATAACAAATTTTCGTCGCAGTTTTCTCAGCAACTACTCATCACAGATGCTTGAAATTTAATACAATTTTCTCTGAGTCATGCCATATGTTGGAATACATTTTTGTTCAAATAGGATGTCAACTTCCTGTTTGTCTGTCTGTCTGTTCGTTTCATACATAACAAATTTTCGTCGCAATTTTCTCAGCAACTTCTCATCACAGAAGCTTGAAATTTTAATACAATCTTCTCTGAGTCATGCCATACATTGGGATACATTTTTGTTCAAATCAAACAACTTCCTGTTTGTCTGTGTGTCTGTCCATTTCATACATAACAAATTTTCGTCTCAGTTTTCTCAGCAACTACTCATCGCAGATGCTTGAAATTTTAGTACCTCTTTGTTGAGACATGTTATATAGTGGGATTCATTTTGATGTTAATCTGATGTCAACTTCATATTTTTCTGTGCATTTGCCTGTAATTGAGCTTGTATATATATTAACATGGTAGTGTTTATTCACATCAGAGCGGGGGTATTACTAGTGAGCATTGGCTCACAGATTTCTTGTTCATCCTTAATTGAAAATCTAATTTTAGAATTAAAATTTCTGTGATCGAAGAATTTCAATGAATGCATTCAATGCAAGAAATTTACCAAACGCAATTAATATCTGGTGATGGAGACAAAGAAATTTTGAATTGTATTTTTCATTTAGAGATTAAGTGCCAAAGTCTCTCAATAACAGTACACTGAAAATAAGAATTGGAACCAACTATAATCAGACTTAGGGACCAAATGTTTTATACATTTGAGAAAAATGGAAAGTTTCTACTTTGCAAATTAATATTTTGATACATTTTCTCTGAAGAGAGTTCACACAGTCATAATAAACACTGAAAAATTATTTTTAATGAAGTAACATGCAATTCTTACTTGTTTTTTAGGTTTCCTTTTTATAACTACATTTTATGGGAGCATTTTTATATAAATTAATGAAAAGTGCCATATATAATATCACATTCAAACCCATTTATTTTTTTTTTTTTTTCGCTGAAGAGTGCAGTTTATTATGATATGGGTTTTGGTACATGCCCTATTGTTTGTGTGATGACATTTGTGTTATAACTTTTCTACGCATCAATTATTTATGTCTTCCATCCACCTGTCCATTCCAGCTTCAAGTTCAGTTTCAATGCTCGATCATCATAAGTTTAATTCTCAATTCTTATCACATGCATATTTACATGTATAATGTAATCTCTACCAGTTTATGCCGTCAGAAGTTGCTCACACATGTAGCCCAAACTGTTGTGATTCTTGCTGTTTGTACATCATAGATGATTTTTTATCATATGTACATTATGATTATCATTATAGATATTGTGATCAGATGTACATTATTTTAATTTTAATTATAGATGTTTGTAATCAGATGTACATTATTTTGTTTTTTAAAAATATCCAGATGAATACCTCTGCATCTTAGTTTTACCCCCTAACTTTATTGGATTATTGTTTTTTTACAACATGCCCCTGCCTCCATTGTTGGTGCTTTGACATTTTGTGATGTTGTGAACACAGCATGTTGTGTGATTTATTAGAGATTCTCTTAAGAAAGAGAAAAATGTACATAAGTGACTGGCTATTGATATATTTTGAAATAAAAAGAAAACCAATGGTTTAAAACTTTAAAGTCAGCGATGTTTTTTTTTCCGATGATTATAGAATTTTTTCTCTTTAGAGTTATCTCCCGTTGGGCATCATGGACGTAAACTGTACATTTTATATTGACAGAGAGAGAGCTACAGTTTTAAAAAAATTATACCTGTTTTATTTTATTTGAATTGATTCCATTATTAATTTAAAAAAAAAAAATATAATGAATGCACTATTTCCTGATTTTTTTTTGAGATCAGTATATAATTATTCCAGAATTAATATTTTCCCTCAAACATTGCACCTGTATAATAATTTGTAAGGAAGTTATAGAAAAAATGGTTGAGATTTCCATTAATTTTCCCAGATACAAAAGTATTTTTTTTAGTTCATTGTCATGTTTTTTAAATGTTTGAAAATTTCAAAAAAAAAAAAATAGTAATATGCACACCTTTATATGATATATTTTTCTCCAAGAAAAAAGCACTTTTTGTAAATTGTTATGCAATTTACATATATTTATTCATTCAAAAATAAATGCAAAAAAACTTGATTTATTGTAAACTGTTCTACAAGAGCATGAGGCAAATAAATTGATTACTTTTTAATTTAGGATGAATGTTTGCGACTTTGGCTCGTAGACTAAAGTATTTGAAAATAAGACATTTATAAAAATGTAGAAATCCAAAGAAGTAGCCCCGCCATAAACCTGTCTGTGTCTGATTAAAATCAGAGGCATCTCTCTCAATCAGTGACCAGTGTACACAGGTGTGAAAGATCGTGATGCACATTGATAGATCTACAAATCACCTGTCATGTTCTACATCCTACTGGGATTCAATTTACAAGACATTTAGACAAACGGCTCATATCAATGGGTTGCTGGTTTACGATTTCGGGGGAAAATATTTTCCAATACATGTATTTCGAATATCTGTGAAAAGTGTTGGATCGGGAAGGGGAGAGGGTGCAAAATAAAGATTTCCCTCATATATTGCAATGTTGAAGGGGTACTGGAAGGATAAATATGGATATTTCTTATATAATAATGCCATAATATAATATTTCATACAATAATTATTTAAAATATTCCTCATTCTAATTGCCGATGAATCTATTGTGAAAAAAAAAATTGTCTTCAAGGGACACTTTCAAAAAATGCCAATGGGATATCCAAATATTGCTAGTTCATATATACATAGTACAGGGTATGCGTGTATCTGATTCTCTTTGGAAAACTGCATCTTTACACCCCCTCCCCCAATGAAATAAAAACGAACTTTAAACCAACCGACCAAAAAAGACCCCCCCCCCCCCCCCCCAAAAACAAAAAAAAAAAACAAAAACAAAACAAAAAAATTGTCTTTAGGTTTTGTCTCTGTTTTATCTACTTACAATGACAAAAAAAAGAATTACAGCAAATTATGATTATCACACAATAACTACTGGTTAATAACCAATCGAATCATTTGTTGAATATTTATGCAAATATATGCAACGGATATAAATAATAATGATAGTGCAGCGTTATTTTATCATCCAATAAAAGGCGATAGAATTATCACACGTTTTCATGTAAACTAATAAGGAATTTCCCACTTTTAGATGAATCTTACAAAGATTTTCCTGTGATGTACAATTGATATCTATGGAGATGATTAAGGGAGTTCGTTATGGGTCCTAATGTTTTGACAATTTGTGCCTGATTACGTGACACATAAGAAAGAGTAAAAGGACATTCCCATTACATATAAATGTCATCAGAAGCATGTTTAACAATGGCAAATTGATAGTGTCGGAGCGCCAGAACTTTCATGACCACGACAGTTACATAATGTCTATCGCCCACGGTCACCTAGGACCAATATATATAAATATACCCCAAAATCTCCTCATCACTCTTAGAAGAACTTGACCATGTTGTCAAAAGTCTACAAGTTGTGTATCATTTTCTTGTTTTCAATTCTTGCGACCTCTGCATCGAAATGGGATTTAAAAATGTCTTTGAGAGATTTAATTTCAGGACACTGTCGCGTGGTTACTCCTAGAGTTTGCCGAAAATACACAGGATTTGATTCTGATTTTACTTGTGCTTTTATTCTGAGACACGTTTGCACCAATGCATACACAGGAAAGCAGTCACTAAAAATGCTGGTATTATACTAAAATTATTAGATAACTTCTGTTGCATATTTGATTGCTTTTATCAGCTTATTCCAAAATTTAACTTACAAAATTAAAAAACCCTTTTCTCTTACAATAAAGGAATAAAAACTGTATTGCACAATCCTTAAGTTTATACATGTACATTAATTAACATAAGTTGGGTAGATTTGTAACTCTCAATTACACCATCTAAGGAATATTTGATCTCTAATCCAATTTACTTTTTTTACAGACAGACACAGATGGAAACGTTCATATAACACCCCTACCTCGAAGTCTATCGTTCTACGACGTCAACGAAGACGGACTCATATCTCTCACTGAATTTGCCAGAACTTTAGGACACAACCCACGTGAACTCCACGTCAAAGTTGCATTCCGCGCTGCCGACGAAAATGGTACGTGGCCATGAAAAGTTTCAAAATCTTATCGAATTTCAAGGAAAGTTGTTAGGAGAGTTTTAAAAATACGGTTTGTATATACAACATACATGTATTTTGATTTTTTTTAAACAGTAATTTTAAAATTTTTTTACAACATGGATAAATACCTGTATAATTATGTTCCCCAAACGAAGTTGGGGAACATATTGTTTTTACTCTGTTTCTTATTATTATTATTATTATTTTTCTTCTTCCTGGGAAAATCTTTTCCGCGAATGATCTTGTTAACTACACGTCCGACTTAGATGAAACCTTTTTAGGGTCAGTAGGCATGTTATGTAGATTTGCGGACAACATTTTGCGCGCACGTGTAAGCGCGCACGTGCAACGCGTGAAATGACCAAAATAATTTTTTCTATTTTTTTATTATATGCTTTGATACTCATAATATAAGTATATATTAGTAGTATAGACGTATTGACATGGTCAAAATAGCAAGATCTCACGCGCATGCACGTGCGCTTCGCTCTGATTGGCTGAAACTAAAGTCTCAAAATCTTTCTTGTTTTTCGTCATAATCCTTTGAAATTTTGAACTTAGTCACACAGTATGAAGATCTACAGCATGGTATATAATAATTTTCATGAAAGCACGTACATGCGCGTGTGCTGGCAAGAGCGAGTACGTGCAACATGTGAAATTACCAAGATAATGGATGAAGCCGTAACTTTTCTATTTCTTGATGGAATTTTTTGAAACTCACAATGCATGAAGATAGTAGTAGTATGGACAAGATGACATGGTCAAAATTGCAAGATCTTACGCGCATGCACGTGCGCTATGCTCTGATTGGCTGAAACTAAAGTCTAAATATCTTTCTTGTTTTACGTCATAATCCTTTGAAATTTTGAACTTTGTCACATATTATGAAGATCTACCGCATGATATATAAGAATTATCATGAAAGCACATAAATCCACGTGTGCTGCAATCTGATTGGCTGAAACTTTACATGGCTATATCTTTCTTGTTTCTCAACAAACCAGGATGAAGTTTAGAATATGAATAGGTATTATGGATTCCTACATGATATTGCTATCAAAATTGAATGCAAGGACGTGCTTGCATGCACATGCGCACACGCAATGCGTAAAATGAACAATATGTTTGAAAAACCGTAAAATTTATATTTTTATGACTTTTTATTGATTTCTGGAATATAAAGATATGTGAATGGTTTAGACAACATGTCATGATCACCGTACGTGCATGTGCATGCACGTGCGTTTGCGAACAATGCGTTAAATGACAAAAATTGATATCATTGTAGCTTTTAAAATTCTTTTATGAAATCCTGCGATACTAAGCATATTGAAAAAAGTTTTAAAGGAAATTTGCACAAAAAGGGAGTTGGGGAGCGTTTGGGGAACATCTGTAACGGTCCCCGTTACAATTAGAACTAGTTTCGTATTATGATGAAATGAATTCTTTTTTAGGTGATGGTGTTGTAAGCTTCAGAGAATTTCAAACCACAGATGCCTGGGTGTTTGAAGTGAGACATTTAACAAGTAAGAGGAATTTATTAATCAAAAAGAATATTAAAAAAATATTTACTTCTTTTACAGTTAGCTATCCGGAAGATCATCCTTTGTTAAATCAGTACATGTCATTTATAGAAAATACAGGCACATGACGAATGGATTGCGTACTCTAAACTTTATTTAACTTGAAAATAGAAAAAAATATCCTTAAATCCTTGCAAATCATGCCTATAATCCGATGTCAATTATTTCCCCCCTTTTTATTCAAGCTTTATAGGTTGATCATTTACAAAATTATTAGTAGAAAATGCAAGAAATACTAAAATACTTAAATAAAAATTTATTGAAAGCATAAAAAAGTAATACTTATTTAAGTTATTTTCATGGCGTAATTAGCGTATGTGATAACAAGAAGCCCATGGGCCACATCACTCACCTGAGAAGCTTTGACCATGCTGTTCTTAACCAGATTTCTCCCCTTGTAATACCTATTGTGACCCCATCGTGCCCCACAGGTCATAATTTGGACAATTTAAAATCTACACTACCCCAGGATGCTTCTACATAAGTTTCAGCTTTTCTGGCCAATTAGTTCTTGAGAAGAAAATTTTGTTTAAAAAATTTCCTATATATTTCTATGTAAAACTTTCATTCTTATTGTGGCCCCGCCCAACCCCAGGGGTCATGATTTGAACAATTTAGAATCTACACTACCCCAGGATGCTCCCACATAAGTTTCAGCTTTTCTGGCCCAGTGGTTCTTGAGAAGAAGATTTTTGAAGATTTTTCCTATATATTTCTATGTAAAATTTTGATTCCCTACTGTGGCTCCGCCCAACCCCCGGGGGTCAGGATTTGAACAATTTAGAATCTACACTACCCCAAGATGCTTCCACATAAGTTTCAGCTGTTCTGGTCCAGTGGTTCTTGGGAAGATTTTTTAATGATCCCGACCAATTTTGTCTTTTCTTGATTATTCCCCCTTGTGAGAGGACCTGGCCCTTCATTTTAACAAATTAAATTCCCCTTTACCCAAGGATTCGTTGTACCAAGTTTGGTTAAAATCGACCCAGTAGTTCTAGGAAAGAAGTCGAAAATGTGAAAAGTTTACAGACGGACAGACGGACGACGGACAAAATGTGATTAGAAAAGCTCACTTGAGCCTTTGGCTCAGGTGAGCTAAAAAATGAAAGAAATACGCCAAAAGCGGATGAGTAAACAGGTCTGTTTAATCGAACTGTGTTTAAACTCTTCAGGTAATTACCACCCAAGAACTGAAAGAGTCGAGGCCAAGAGGCAGAGAAAGGTTCAGCGGAAGGATGCCTTCGTGAAGGCGTATGTGGATTCTGATGAATCTGATGATATCTCCGAAGAAAGAGAAAACTCTTTCGAACACGTGGAATCCAGAGAAGTAGAAAAAGGCGACTCCTTTGAAAATTCAAGGGAGACGAAAGAACATGACTCACTAGAAAGAAATGACGACTATGAAGATGATCATTACGAACACAGCGATGAAGTATACGATGAAGCAGATGATTCTCGAGAGGGGGTGAGTAGTGATGCACACAGAGGACACATGCCTAATATACCTGTTGTGGCTGTTTCTGAAGAATTCAATCATTTGCATAAAAGTGAACAGAATTCACGCGAATCGGGGGATAACTCGCATGAATTAAACGACTCCAAAGAAACGAACAAGAACTTAATTGAAATAAACCACGCACAAGACTCTGGCGATCATTCATTGGAATATGCGTCAGAGGAAGTTGAAGATGATTCACATGAATATGCCTCAAATGAAGTTGAAGATAATTCACATGATTCACATGAATATGCGTCTGAGGAAGTTGAAGATGATTCGCGTGAATATGCATCAAACGAAGACGAAGATCATTCATATGAATATGCATCAAATGAAGAAGAAGATAACTCGCATGAATATGCATCAAATGAAGTAGACGATTCACATGAATATGCATCAAATGAAGTAGAAGATAACTCGCATGAGTATGCATCAAATGAAGTGGAAGATAATTCACATGAATATGCATCAAGTGACGCAGAGGATTCACATGAAATTGAACAAGACAATTCACACGAACATGTTTTGCATGAAATTGAAGACTATTCACATGAGGGAAAAGACTCCAGAGAAATTGAACACGAAGAACATGGGGATTCAAAAGAACATGGAAGCCACGGATATGAATCATCTCACGAAGTCGATGACAAAGATTCATCCTCAACAGAACACAATGAAATCCATAGAGAATCAAGGAAAGACTCACTTGAGAAAGAGGACTCAAGAGAGTTAGAAAATGATAAGTCTGATGAAGACCATAAAGATGACAGCGACGAGAAAAAAAGTTTCGTCCCAAAATAAAATCGAATGATTATAAAGTAACTCTTTGTTATACCTTTGTACATTATTGTTGTGATAAAAATTAAACAGTATAAAATACATATTTTCATTCAAAGATTTAAATTCTGCAGCACTTAGTGCGTGTATGTCTGTGTGTGCGAGGGAGAGAGTGTGTGTGCGTGAGCGTGCGTAACAGGTGTCGAATGGCGACAATAGTATGTTTACGCACCTTCTAACCGGGACATCCTCACAACCGGGGACGCCCAATGTGAGAGGGTGTGTGTTTGTGATGCTTTTCTTAAAAAAAAAATACAGACTGAAAAACTTTATTTTCTTTTTATTGTTCGAAACAAATTAAAACAATCACATTTTAATTTATCACAGATATTAGGTCTGAATGAAAGCAACATGGCAACGCTCAGCGTTTTTTCTCGTCACTGTGTTACAAGCTTCGTCACCGGGAGATTTTTTTTATACAAATCTAATACTAGTACATTACAGCGAAGGACCCAGAAGTCAAACACTTAACTTTTTCATCCTCCTAATGACCATTGGGAAGTAGATGGATATACATTGTACTTGAAATTAAATCGTATCTACATTAAAACATCAGAAATCTGAAAGCTTGATGCAAACAAATATGAATAAAAGAATTTTCTCTAGTTAACTTGTGAATGGTTGAAAAAAGTTGAAAGCTTGATGAAACAAATATAGATATAAGAATTTCCTCTGGTTAACTTGTGGATGGTTGAAAAGTGGAGGATATTTAAAGATATCGCACATCTTGTTCCTTTTTTCGAAGAGGCCCAGCTCTTCTTGAAAAAAATAATTCCATTCATTTCTGAGGAATTCTTTTAAAGCATTCATTTTTTTCAAAGAATTTTTGCGATGATTATTTGTACTATAGTCAAAATAATGACAAAGGCCGTCTTGGCTGTAATTTCTTTTCCTGCATTCAGTGGTTGAGCAATACCTTCTCCATTACCTAAAATGGCAACAATACAAGACGATTAAAAGAGCAGATAATAGATGACAAAAGCTTCTCAAAAAGATTATCATAAATGTCAGATCAGAATTTAAATAAATAAACACAACCTTCGTCTGATGTGCAGTATCCACAAGTTTTACGACAACTCCTTTGCATATACGGCATCATATTCATGGCACAGTAACCCTGGGTCTTCCAGAAATTGCAGTGTTGTCCGACATCCTCACAAAATTCAGTATCTGTGTTAAAAAAATACAGTTTTTTGTGAAATCAAAATGCATTTCTGTTAGGAGGATGTTTAAGAAACATAGAAACATACACTTATTCCAAAGTTAACTTTTAAAGACTGATTTTATCCCCCCCCCTGAAAAACATTGCATAAACACCTGTTGTAAGAGGTGTATTTACCTTTTGTACATCTGCCACACGCTTTTTTACAGTAGAGGTTCATAAATCCGGGGGAGGAATCACAGTGTCCTCTTGTGGCCCAGAAATCACAGTAGTTATGTCCGTTCTTACAGCTGTCTGTTAGGAGGAGATTACGTGTTATGTGAAAATTGTATTTAAATGAACACCACAAAAAATTTTACTCACTTAAATGAGGTTTAACAAATGCTAGTGTTTTATACTTTTTAAATATATTCCCGAATCACAATATATTCATGCATGGGTGTTGTCCTCAAAGTTCGTGGGTGGACAATGTCAAAATAATTAGTTTTGATTGGACCGAATCCCCCCCCCCCCCAAAAAAATGCAGTTTTTTCATAAATACAGTTGAAAACTAGATAAAATTTTATTCTGACGTTAATAAAACAGAAATTTAGGTTTTCGATTCTTTCTGTATATTTACCTGAGACGGGTGTTTCAGTGACTGGGTTGGGAGCCGGAGTTGACGTCACGGTTGGTTTGTTGGTGACTTTATCTGTGTCGTCACACACCTTTAGTGGGTTGGAGGGATTGTCAGACGGACAGTAACACTTACAGTCACCGGCCTGGAAACCTCTGCCGGAACACTGCACCACTGTACAGTTGACTGGTGAGAAAAAAAAGTAAAACCGATTGGTTAATAAAAGGCCATAAGAGGCACATAATGCTCTACAAATCCTATATATTCCCTTCTTAACAAAATGTTGAATTATATTTAGGCACTTTTTGTGATCAAGCAGCCACGGGTAGGAGAGAGCTATATGCGGACTCCGGACCGTGGCTTGAGACGATGGGTCTATGGTTGCATTGAAATGTTTTAAAAGATGACAATCGGTTCGAATCAAATATTTTTCTTTTAATAAAAAAATATGCACATACCAAATAATAAACTTTGTTTATTATTTGGTATGTGTATATTTTTTTATTAAAAGAAAAATAAGTAACGTCAGGTGCCTGTGTATTTAGGATATATGCCACACTAAGTGAAAGAGACCGGAATATTTGATTCGAACCGATTGTCATCTTTTAAAACATTTCAATGCAACCATAGACCCATCGTCTCAAGCCACGGTCCGGAGTCCGCATATAGCTCTCTCCTACCCGTGGCTGCTTGATCACAAAAAGTGTCGTAATCGTGAATATTCACGCCTCTCTATTGTGACGTCATATTCAGTCAGTGGCAAGTTTTGTTTCCATCGCAATTGAAATCAAAACTGACGTCAACAGTATGGAAGAAATATTTCCTTTACTGCGATTGGATATTGAAAGGTCGCGATAAAGTTCATCTTCCGACTATGCTTTACTCGCATTGGTCAATATTTTAATGAGCTACGAAGAATTCTCTCCTCGTTCAACCACGGCCAGAATGGGAGAGGATCGTACATTTTGGCCGTGGTTTACGACGATGCCATAGACCTAAATTGAATATGATGCAGCATGCTGATTTTATAACATCGGAAAATTTTAAATTCACTCATCATAATTAGCACAGTATTGCTTAAGAGATGATAAGTACATAAATTTTTACCATTACAATGGTACATTAGATTCGCCAGCTTGATATCCAGAAAGCTCAGACCAGGGGCGTTCCCGATGACATTTTGGTATTCTGGGTCTTTGGTCCTAACAGTTATCATTCCATTGGTCGAGAAAGCCTAAATATTAGAATCGAAACACAGATATGTAAGTATCTCTTCAACATTAATATCTTAGGTAATAATTTTTACTGCAAATTTTCTAAAGCACATTGTATTCTCTGAACGTAATCAGAACATAAAACACACCTTTGAACTGTAGTGCATGATGCTTCTATAATCATACTCCACGTTGTAATCATCAACTTTGCTAATCGGAAGTCTGTCAAAGTTATAAGCCAGGGCTTCCGGTACGTTCTCCTTAACGATTTCTACAAAAGCGTCCCTGTCCGGTCTGGATTGTTCGTGTTGGAACCCGATTGCATGACCAAGCTCGTGGACAATCACTCTTTTCTGAAAACAAGTTAATTCTGATTAAATTCTTAGGAAGGTAATTTTCCTTTTTAAAAGTTTTATAAATCTTCATAATTGGCAATAAATGTATATTAATACACCCCCCCCCCCCCGGCATATTCATTCCTTTCGGACACTTACAACTCGACAGTTTCTTCCAAGATTTAATTCCTGTTCACCTTTAACCATACCAATGTAAGACGAACACCTGGAATATAACAATGAAAATTATCCGTAAATAATTTATGACACATATACTTTGTACATCTTCGCTAGCCAAGGGTTTCTGATACGCTACTCTCCTCATAAACCCTTGGCCTACGGTGTTCATAAAAATCGGGATTTTTTTCCAGAGTTCTGATTGGATTTCAGTACACACCTGTCGACCAATCATCAACTGTTTTTTGTAAATGACGATATTTTCGTTCGGGATACTTCTTGACTCTTTAATCTCGGAGTTGAAAAACGCAAGTAAATAACGATCCGTAAGATAACATGTAATTCTATGAAAAGCTATGGTGTCATCCAATATCTTCTAAATATGTGATTAAGAATCTATATTGAAGCTTCCGATTTTTACCATAAGTAATAAATAAACATTACTCAATTATTGCTTCTAAATTATTCTTGAAAAAACTTTAATTTAATTTTTTTTAAACACGTGTCTTTATTTTTGTCGATGACGCAATCTGTGCGTACCTGATAGATTCGAGATCACGTGACGAAAACAATCCCGTCTTTTGACTTCACGGTATGCCAAGGGTTTATGAGGAGAGTAGCGTAGCAGAAACCCTTGGCTAGCGAAGATGATACATTGTACTGTATTAGTATTTTGTAGCAAAACCCCTAAAATTTTCTTTGTCCTTTAATTCTTCATCGAACACTCTGCATAGGATTTTCATCCCCTTATGCTATGTCTAAAAATAACTTATCCACAATACCCGTTTCCGTTCTGGAATCGGACTTTGTTGACATCAGAGGGCGTGGCTTCCCTGATGGTAAGACATGTGTATTTGTTCCATTCATCCACAGCAGCTTTGATTTGTACTCTATCTGCAGCACCTGAAATAAAATCACAGGTATCGCAGAGTTGGAGTTGGCACAGTCAAGGGCTTAATTAAAATTCCCTTCCTTCTTCACATATTCAACAAAATTTACTAGAAATTAGTATACAAATGTAAGTAGTTATGTCTCACGAAGACGGATAAGATTATTAACTTGGTTTAGCGTTTTCTACAAATAAGTTTTTCATTTAACGCTTTTATTTGATTTCATTAAATATATATACAATGAAGCGCATTGAAGTGGTCAAATTTTCTGTTTGGATGGAACGTTTTGAGCTATCTTTAGATACGCCCATTTCTTTAGAAAGGAAAACTCGGTCAAATGATTCAATCGAATACCTGTAGAACAGGTATTTCATAAATATAACATCCAATGAAATTGACGGTTTACATAAACATCGAGTAAGCACGTGTTCGACTGATACATGTGCTATGCTAACTCCAATAAACATGATAAAATCATAATTATGGACAAATTCGTTGCAATGCGTGTTTTACATAAGCGGGAACTCTATACATAGCTCTTTCTTATTTAAAACTCTTAATTTCAATGTAACTCATGTTGCTTGTCGCGGGAAGTGTAGTGTCCTAAAACATTACGGCGGATATTCCTTTCTCGTTTCTAAAGAAATGGGCGTGTCGTTATGTTATAATTGACGTTCAAAACATGACTCAGAACGTTTCGTCCAAATGGAAAATTTTACCACTTCAATGCGCTTCATTGTATAAATGTATCAACTGCTAGCAAACGGTTTCTTTAAGTGACCATACAAATTATCGTGGTTGATTTGTTACATAATTTTCCATATCTTCTTGAACAAAACAATTTTTTTAAACACAAAAGTAAATAAGAATCCGTTGCTTTCCAGTTGGAGCCCTTATAATTAATTTAAATAAAAATAAATCTCTCTAACAAAAATAAGACAGTTATGCATGTTATCAGATTTCGAGGATGCCATATCTATGTGCAGTGTGTACAAATAATACATACTGCAAACTATTAATGTGGTTTTCTTACTGAAATCATTTGTGATTATGTAAGGAATCACTCTATTTGGCCAGCGTTTTCTTGTGTTTCTAGTTGCTTTCCTTTTCTTTTTCCGTTTACCACTTTCTAAAATGCTGAAAATAGTGAAAAAATGGTCAGGCAACATCAATTCATAATAAACTGAGGGGTTTATTCCCCGAATGGCTACTGGAATAAAACAACAAGTAATTATCACACTCAATTAAGGGGCCCTCTAAGGGGTACAGGTAGACTTACCGGTATGAATAATCTACCATAATTGAAACAAAATAAAATGGAAATTCACTTAATAAATATTTTGTATACATGTACATATTTTTTAAATAAATAATTTTACAAGCACAAATTATATATTAAAAACTATAAATTATCTTGAAGTTCTATTGATTAGCAGCACTGATATATGAGATAACTCTGTTTCACTTTCATATAACACATATTTACAATTTATTTAGTCATCTCTTTTCTTTGCAACTAAAGGATTGCCAAAAGGTGAAGAAGTTCATAAACTTCATCTGGATTTTATGATTATTTAATAGAATGTTTTGATAATTCAAAATGATAGATAAATAAAATAAATTAAACAAAACTTTATAGAAACACTTTATTTATCATTCATATATATCTACCGGTATATTATTAAAAAAAAAAAACTGGTTAATTTATCTAAAAGAGTTTGAAAATGTAGCACAAAAAGGGATAATAATTTTTAAGTTCTCAATCAATACTATTAATAATTTGGGGGAAAAATTAAATTAAAGGTACAATAAAAATTTCACTTTTCTTAAATCTTAATTTTATCTACTTATATATATTTTTATTCAGTATATTTCGGAAAATAGAAAACCCTCTGAATTAAAATATAATTGAATGAATATATCTGATTTACAAAATATTGCTTATCCAGGTAAACAATAGAATGTACCCCTGTTAATTGAGTGTGATAATTACTTGTTGTTTTATTCCAGTAGCCATTCGGGGAACACACCAACTGAGGAATGGTTATCCATTTCTTTTCTTGTCATCTCTTGCACAATTAAGGTCTTCCCGTCTTCTACGGAAGGCCTTTTTGTTGATCATTTATGATCTAATGCCCTCGCAATAGAAGTTGTGGGGGCATATCGTTTTATCTGTCCGTCTACTTTTGCAAAAAAAAAAAAAAAGAATTATAAAACTTTAACTTTTGGGGATATCTTTTTAACACTGTCACAATCAAAGTTGATTTTGTTATATGTTTATTTGTTTTTCTTTTATTAGTATTGCCCTGTGTTGAGCCTTATTTGTATTTAGCGTTTATCCTGCAAGGAGCCCCATTGTGACGCTCAGGTGATTTAAATATTTGGCCAGTCGCTATATAAGGTGATGTCAGGTTTGTCTTGGGTAGCGCACGTTTTCCTTGACCAGTGAAAGTAGTTTCACATGTCCATGGAGGGTTAGGTAGTTTTTCGTGGTAACTGAATCTCCAATCAGGGTAAGTGTAATTTACTTACATTTATTATATTAAAAAGTAATGCAGTATTATGTTAATTGAGCTTATTCTATTTTTATCCACGAGAAAGTGTTTGAATTGTATACGGGAATTTTACCACGTGCACATGCCGTGAGTTTAAGCGTAAAGTAATGATATTAGTTTATTACTCAGAGTGTAACGTTACATTGTATTATTATTTTGCTTTGCGAAGCGGTGTGATACATGTTAACTTAGTTAAAACTGTATGTTTAAACAAGTATATGTGTAAACATTTATGTTATGTTGTAAGGCAGCCCGTTCGGGGTCAAGCTTATTATGTCTACGCATATTTGTTGAAGGTCCCTATTGATACATGTACGTTAGTATGATTTGGTGCTGTCGGCGGAGGCAACCTAAGGGCGTGGTACGCTGGGCCGAGACCGTGAGAGAGGAAAAGTGGTTTCCCGGGTTTGGCAGCATTGCAGACGCTTAAGACGCGTGGGATAGGCGCGGGACGTCGAGGACGTGGTGGCATTTAGTGTAAGGGCGTGGTACCCGTAGGTCATGGACTGGTAAACACAGGAGGCGGGGACGGATATAGGAACGTGGTCTCAGGATGGACATTGATAGACATTTTGAAATTTTATAATTTTCATTTTGTATATTTGTATATATTTGTTTTTATATAAAATTGTAAATACAACAACAATCTTGTTATCACTGATCAAGCTTAATAGGGTGTCGTGACAAACACTTAAATTTAGGGCTTTTATATTTCAAATTTTTATTCCATGTGACTGTTCTTTGGGTACCCCCTTTTTAACCCACCTAACCTTGCCTTTGAGCATCAGTCTTAATTTGAATTCTAAACCATGTATTTCAAGTCCCCTTAAAGAATTGGTGGATGATAAAGAAAAGCTTTTTCTTCATCATCCGCCAATTCATTTAAATTTACGAATTGTGGCAAAAATGTAAAAAAAAAAATAATAATAATAATAATAACGAAGAAGAAGAAAAATGACCCTACTGCCTTGTATATTTATGACCTTATTTAATGTAAAAAGCACTCACATATCTTTTCGTGTGTCCACATAATCATCCAGATCAACTAAAATATCGAGCTCCAAACGGAGGGTCTTTGTACTGGTATTCGCTACGATGTCAAACGAGGTAGCTGAAACCAGAGAAAACATTTTTACTGTCTGTTTAGAACGTTCAATAAAATTAATAAAAACACTTATATTAGGAATTTACTGCTATTAATCTGTCAATAATATAGTAAGTGGTGAAAAAATTTCTTACTTCAATTTTCATTTGTGATATCAATCTTTTTATCTATCAAACAAAATTCGACTCACTTTCAACTGCAGCATTTGTGATCAGTTTATCGATAGGTGATGATGTCACGTGACCTATAACCTACAGCAGAAAATAATAAAAACGAATATTAGGATGAAAATGTGATCTATCTTTGGTAGTTGAGCTCTTTTGATACCTTTGCCATAAAAGCTTCCAAACAAGACGCCTTTTACTACACCCTTAATTGGCTGCTTACTTTCTTTCAATATTAACAAGCAAAGGGTTGGTTTAAAAAAAAAAGAACAGAATATCTTGGAAAAAGTTGAAACCCACTTCATGTCAAACAAATCTTTCAAATTGCCAATGTATTCATTAAGTGCTATTACATTATAAATACATGTAATATTGACAAGTTTTACTTGGAGAAACATTTGAGAAAGAGCGTAAAATCAATAAGTTTCCCATTTCCCCTTAGTTTGTGGAGCAGAATCATGTTTTTGGTTAATTTTAGTCCTAAAACTATCTCTACAAGTAACCTAGTGAACTACAAAACTGGATATGTTACAACTTCGTATTCATGTATTCTATTTCAAATTAGTCATAGGAAATGCATTAACAATCCAAATGAAATTACAACTTGGAGACCATGAGGTAATATTTAACGTATTCAGTAGAGAAGGAACCGAGTTAGCCTTTGACGTGTAAATCAGCTGTTTCATACCATATTCAACATCATACTGTGTAAGTAGGATTCCTGTTTGTTGTAACATATTTTACGTATTGGAGTTCGAGATACACATATGATGACGGTAATTCAATTTATTGTTGAAAATAAAGCTGGTCAAGACATGGCATTGTTTTTCGGGGGAGGGGGATAAATACCCCCCCCCCCCCGAAAATTGAATTGTTTAAACTTAAACCTAATGGGGTATAAGGATTTTCGACAAAAATTATTTGAGTATTACTACAAATGAGGGTTCAACCGTACTGCAACAAGAACTAATGAGAATTGAATAATGAACATGCATTTTTAGCACACACACCCCTCCAATAGTAAGGATCCGTAGTCTAATTTAGGCTAGTCAAAAAGTTAGTCATTTTGTCAGAATCGTTTCCTTTGAGAACTTGTAACATTGGCGTCGGAAGCAAATTGAAAGTGGGGGGGGGGGCTAAGTATAAAAAAAAAATTATTATACCTTCAAAAAACCTGATAAGCAAAAAAAAAAAACAAAAAAAGGAAATTTCTTTCCCAACCACGAAAATCCTATTTCGTGGGGTGGGGGGTGTAGGTTCGAACTTCAGTACCAATTTTTTTTCCAAACACCACCACTTTCCCTATTTTTAAACTATACTGCGACGTGTCTGTGGAAAGTGGGGGCTAAACCTACGAAGCAATGTTCAATGTCTATACTAAGTATATATTTGGGAAAAAAGTGGTGGGGGGGGGGGGGGGCTAAGCCCCCCCCCCCCCCCCCCTTGTTCCGACACCTATGCATAAACTATGAAGATTGTTTTATTTCGTTTTGTTAACTGGGTTAACGTGTATGAGGACGTCTTAGCGCAGCCGTCATGACACAGATACCGTATACAATGTTTTATGAACCACATGCACATCCGACATTATTATTGAATGTTGTCTGATTTAGTAATTATAGATTTCCGCTCTTTTCTTGATAACAATATTACTACATAATCTCCATATATAGGCATTAGAGTCAGGTGCCAGAAAAATCAAAACAATGTCTGATAAACGTAAACAGTGCACGTGCACATGCCCGTGCACGTGCCCATAACTTTTCTACGTTTTCTAGGTAAAAATCTTTGACCTTAACAATTAAATTCTTAAATAAATTATAATGAACCATAAGAGAAAAATGACTCCCCCTCCTCTTGAGAGAAATTTTACTTTCTGATAAAAATCAGAATTCAGAGTCAGTATTCTTACATGCTTTTGACAATATGGTGTAGGCAAAAATTGGCTCAGGATCGTATAAGAACTACTTTCTCAAGAAAACCATATCTTATTTGAAGTGTTCATGTACATGTACTTGGAAGTCATGAGCGTTAATAAAGGAATGTTTTATGTATAATCACTATCAAAAGACCTACAGTGTAACACCGTTTTGACGAACAGTTGTAAACGTACTGAACATCCACAGTTTACTCTTGCAATAAAGATGTATTCTTCTGCAACAGTGTATTCCTCACGCAAATATACTTAGTATAATGCGAAATCTTCCTTTTTGCCCATTTGATTTAATGTTATTTGGTAGGGGGTGGGATGGGGTTGGTACACTTGTATTTCAATGCGATTGGAAACTGAACTTAAAAAAATCTATATACTTGAAGAAGTCGTTGCGTCTTACAAAATATATTTTAGCAACAACTTTATCTTCAAAAATAAAAAAAAAGTTATGTACATTAATGATTTCTGGTTATGGCTATATCTAAACATTTATGATCATAAATGTACACGTGGATTAATCTCTATAAAGATATCCTGTAATTTATGAAGGCAAAATAGGTTAAATGGGGTCTTTAAAAGATTCAGTTGCTAACAGAAACAAAAGTATCAAAACGAACACAAAATAATCATATTTCATAAATGTCATTATACTTCGTCCATCATTCAAATCATTCCAAAAACTACTAGCTATATAAAGTGGGTTTGAACCATTCATTCATATTTAAATCTTAATTAAATAAGGATGCAGATATGTGAAAAGTTTTCAATGAAAAAGCAATGTCACGTGATTAGAATTCAAACCAGTCAGAATTTGAATTAAAATTGAATTTACCTGCACAAGAGGGATCAGAATCGATAACAAAAAAGTATCCATATCGATTATAGATCACAATATCAATCAATCATGTCATCTTCATATTTCATACATGTATTTATATGCATGTATACAGGATATATCAAAAGTGCGTCATACTGACGACCGATCGATGGAAGAAATCAAATTTAATATTAATATTATGACTTAGAATTGATTTCAATTTTTTTCATATAAATTTATTATGATTTTAAAAGAATCTTCAAAGTGTCTTTTGTGCTTTTGAATGGAATATTTAAAAAAAATTAATTTCTCATTAATGTATTATATATAATGCGATTCACAATTTTTGATATATACTGTATAACGTGACAAATGTTAGGACAGGTTACAGATACATCCTGAATGGCGAGAAATCCTCCTCATTTCTTACAGCATCATTTTTTTCTATCAACAAATCACAAAATAGAAGAAAAAAATCTTTACTAATTTTAATTTTTTTTTTGTTCAGAATTGAAACCAAGCAATTATTTGGAGCTGATGAAAAGTAATGTTACAATGATAAAAGATTTTTTAAGAAAATGAAAGAAAATAAATTTTAAAATGTAACACTGTCTACTACCTTCATTTGTTAGAACTTTTAAAAAAATCATCATTCTTTCTTGTATTTTATGACAGTTATTAATTGTGACATACAAAAATATGAAAAAATTAAATTCTGTTTTGAAATAATTAAATTTTTGATGAAGTCATAAGGGGATGGAGTGGCGAGCTTTTGCAAAGTTTTTTGAAAAGGGAAGGAGTATCACTTAAATACCATTTTAGAGAAATCGGATTTTCTTGAATCTAGCCTTAGATACCGTTGCATATTAGAATGCTACTAAATTAGAATTCATCTGTGATGTCTTGCAATGATAGCAGTCTTTTTTTAACACTAGCTATATCAAATAAAGGAATTAGAAGGAAATGGAAGACCTAGAATATCGAAAAAGGATAAAATTCCTGACAATTTCTCTGAGTGCCTGGATACCTGTAGTTTTTAACCTTAAAATAACTGTGAATCAATTTTCAACTTCTAAATTATGTTTCTAATCGCTTTTCCTGAATATATATATTTGAAATTTGAAGAAGAAAAAATCCCCATATATGATACTTTATTATGTTTCAAACTATGAGGAAATATTGTGGATAAATTTACCTTACTTTGTGGGTCCAGAGATATTCTTATGAGTATTTTCAATGACTTATCTGCAAATTTTAAGAACCTGAGGATCAGACTACCTTAAAAACAAGTTACGTCCCTAAACTTGCAAACCAAAACTAGTTTCGGTGAACCATAAAGAACAAGGCACGGTTTCAATACAAAATCTGGCTCTACGTTCTTCTTTTTACATGACCTCCTAAATGCTTATTGCGATGTCAAGAACTTTATCAAATTCATGCGTTAAACTCACATTTCAGCCAATTGCATATTTTTTTGAAAACATTAAATTGTAAGGTCACTAAAGCCAAAACTGTACCGTCTTTGATTCTTTGGTTTGAGGATTGAGACTTAAGTTTACCAAAATTTGGCTTTGGGTTCTTAATGATAATCATCGATTTTAACACTAACCGGAGCACAAGGCCCAATCATTATAATGCAATCGGTCCCACTTTCGAAAGGGTAAAGAGGGATTTGGGGTTAGGGCAATAAACGCAGTTGCTAAGTTAAAAAGTAGACACCTTTCATCAAATGTATGTCACAATCTTCACAAAATTTATTTAAATTCATTTGTTTACATAAAATTTATGAATTGAATTCCACGAATCTGATGTCACGAGAGTCCCAGTTTCAAGTCCAGCTTCTTGTAAACAAGTCGTGTAATCACGTGCAATAACATCTAATCCCCAGGAAGAAGGTGACCCCATTATATACACTTATCAACTGTTTGTTTGAGTGACCAACATCCACATAAGGATCACATACAATGCAAGTATTATGCAACATGAAATATATATTGAAGACATCGTTAATTTTAACAATTATGTTCACCTTTTTGAAACATATTGCACAAAATATTTGTAATTTTGCCACTGCTCTTGGGACGGAGGTATTTTTGAGGAAATGTTTCACTTTGTACCTCATAGCTTTATCATGAATGTATTATTACTTGAAAAAAGTAATATTACTGTATGTAATCACTAATTCTCTAGCTCATAAGCAAAACCCAGAAGGCAAAATACAATGCATTTAAAAGTTTAATACAATACATCAATACATGTATCATAAAAACAGTTTTTAAATTAACAATGTAAATACTCATGGTTGCATTTAATTGAAAAAAGTGCACTTTGAGAGTATACTAGTAATGCCACTTTTAGATTAAATTATAACAACCCGCCTATATACCAACAAATAACTAGATTGACGTTCAATATGTCTCCATATTAAATCCAAAACATTGCCCTTTTTTACAATAAAGTTACACAACATATTTTTCTTCTTCTTCTTCTTCCTGCAAATAATCATATTAAATGTTTTTAAATGCATTTTTTTGTATTTTGCGCGCAAGTGGACAAAGTGATATAGGCGTAACTTTTTAAATTTTTGATGAAATGCTTTGAAACTTATAACATAAGGATATATTAGTGATCAATGACATGGTCAAAATAGTTCTGTATTCAATTCTCAATATCTTTCTTGTTTTTTGAATCCTTTGTTTTTTTGCATTACAATATCCTACATGACATATAGCAATTATCATGAAAACACGTGCATGCACGTGACTTATTGGCTGAAACTTTAAATAGCTATAACCCTTTGATTTTCAACCAGGCATTACTCTTACAAGAAAATATCCAACATGTACATGCATACAACTGTCAAGTTACACTTTAAACAGCTACATTTTTGTCAAATTCTACCCTTAAAGGTAAGCTGAAATTGTTTTAATTTTACTTATAAATTAGATTTCTTTCAGAGAATTATCAATCAAAACACATTTTTAAATGAGTGAACAGACAAATGCATATACATTTATGTTGAACATGTAATTAATAATAAAACATTTAACATTTTTGGCTTCATAAGTTCACAATGGTAAGATGACTAAATAATTTGTCAAGTTAAAAGACATTTTTGTCAAATTCTACCCTTAAAGGTAAGCTGAAACTGTTTTAATTTTAATCATAAATTAGATTTCTGATTAAGAGAGATATACTCATTAATTTTTGACATAAATGTCTATTATTCCTTTATAAATTTGTCAAGTTGAAGTGTCTTTTTTGTCCAATTTTGCCCCGCAAGCCATGCTATAATTGTTTGTATTTTGCTCAGCATATAAATTTCCTTTGGAAAATCATAAGAGTTTAAAAAACATTTTATATCAGTGAGCAGAGGGTTTATGAACCTTAAATGCATCAATAAATTTTTTCATGTAAAAGTACACATATGAATAAAAGATATGAAAATAAGTATGAGTATTGCTGTAGAATATTGTAATGAAAAACCAGAAGTCTCTGTCGAGACTGAAGCTCTACTGGTTTGTACTTATAACAAAAAAGAGAAAAGTAGCTTGGGACTTGAAATTTTACAGCAGCAATAAATAGAATAAAAATCTTTGATTAAGTCTCTTTTTGTGACAAGATATTGCAATATAAGACTACAACTGTAGGAGTAGCTTTTGATTAAATTTTACAGTATTTTCAATTTTAGTTACCATGGAACACCATTCATCAAAATAAAAAAGTAAAAAAAAATACCATAAAGACAATTATGTATCTCAGCGTAGTCTACTTGTATGGCACATTAAATAATAATAACACTAAAACTGTAGGAGGAGTAGCATTTTGAGAGTACATGTGTATTTTACAGAAATTTCTATTTTTAGTAACCACGGCAACACCTTTCATCGAAATCAAGAACTGATACATAGAATTATATATCTTATGGTAGTCTACTTGTTTGTGAAGTTATATTGAAATCAGACCAAAACTATAGGTGGAGTAGCATTTTGAGAGTTTTTCAAAGAAATTTCTATTTTTAGTAACCATGGCAACAACGTTCATTGAAATCAAAAACCGATATATAGAATTATGTATCTTAGTGTAGTCTACTTGTGTGCCAAGTTATATTATAATCAAACCAAAACTGTAGGAGGAGTAGCATTTTGAGAGTTTTTCAAAGAAATTTCTATTTTTAGTAACTACGGCAACACCGTTCATCGAAATCAAAAACCGATATATAGAATTATGTATATTAGTGTAATCTACTTATTTGCACAGTTATATTGAAATCTGACCAAAACTGTAGGAGAAGTAGCATTTTGAAAGTTTTTCAAAGAAATTTCTATTTTTAGTAACCACAGCAACACCGTTCATTGAAATCAAAAACCGATATACAGAATTATGTATCTTAGTGTAGTCTACTTGTTTGCCAAGTTATACTGAAATGAGACCAAATCTGTAGGAGGAGTAGCATTTTGAAAATTTGTTTACAGACAGACAGACGGACGGATGCCAGATGCATTGACCAGTAGAGCTAAAAAAAGGTCATGAGTGGATAATAATGAAAAGCAATGTGACATAAATAGAAAATGTCCTTGTAGATGTTAATTCCACATTTAAGGCCATGGATCTAGGTCATTGTGTTAATTCCTTGTCAGAACTGAAAGAAACATCTATCAATCTTATCTTTGCTTGCAATTAAAAAGTGATTATTAAAGTTTTAGGAAAAACATATTTATATTGAAACATCAATCCTTATGAATTTGATAGATCTTTAAGTTTTGTAAATAGATTAACAAAACTTAATTTGCAGGTAACAGCTGGTAATTAAATTGTTAAGGAAGTCGGAAGTTTACTAAATCTGCAACATGCATATTGCAATTTAGAATCAATCTTTTTATAAACATTTATTAAAATGTATGTTTCATCATTTAAGTGGAGTGCAGAGTTTAAAAAAAGAGTGAGAAAATGATAACATGCATGTTCACCTGAGATCATGACAAAATGTCCATCAAGAGTCACAAAATGTAAAAATGAAGCTATATTTTGTCTTATAAGATTTATAATAAATACATCTGAGTTTTACATATATTTATCAAGGTGTAAAAAAGACAAGATTAAAAAAGATTATAAATATTTCATGAATCCTGAGATGAGTCTTCATTTTGTAATCTGGTGTAGTTTGGAAGGTCATCTTTTTGAATAATTTTTTCGTACTCAACCATTTCTGGCTTAATAAATAATAATGAAATTTCTTCGATTGTTTTTCCTTTTGTTTCTGGAACTCTTCTGTAAATGAAGATTAAGAAAACAAACAGTAGCACCACAAATGGGAGGAAGGAATATTGATGAATCAGCAACTCCTACAAAACAAACAAAAGACAATGTAAGACTGCAATAAAATTAAATGGAAGAATATTAATTTTGAATGCAGAATTTTTAATGTAATTGAAAAGGAGGAATGCATAAAGAAAATATATGGTTGGACAAATAATTGAACCGTGACCTCTGTATTACTTATCAGATGCCCTACCACAGAGCTACACAGGCTGATATTCATGGTCCAGATAGCCTGAACTTCTACACAATAATACATTTAAACTATACCTTATTTCCTTCCAAAACTTTATCTGTATAGAATTAAATTAATGCAAAGCTTTAAAGCTACAATTATCCTTCATATATTACATATGTAACACTGCACTTAAGCATTTGAAATGACATTGGTTAAAGTGGGAATGCAGCAAAAAATGCTTACATTTAATATAGGAAATACCAGTCCAACTGTGAAGTTGGAGAACCAGTTTACCATGGTGGACACGGAGACTGCTGCTGATCGCGGACCCTGAGAGAAAATCTCAGCCACCATGAACCAGGGAATTGAACCTGTCAAAATCCAGAATACACACTTTCATACCAATATACTTTGATAAGGGAAAAAGTGTCAATACTGTTTATTAATGATGAATAAAGAAGTTGATGAATTTTTTTCCCCAAAATTAAAATAAAAAAATATTTTGTTAGGTTTGTTTACAGCAGAAATTAAATTTTTATCATAGTTGTCTACAGAATAATAATAATGTAAATCTTATTTTAAAATTTCTAGTACTATAAACAAGCCAAATACTCTGTGCAATGGAGTAATTTTTCTAGCTAAGGATGACAGCATTACCTCATAATACCTCATAATCTTATATAACGGATAATCTGTATCCTGCTTTTGATAATCTACTATTTGCATGTATATTTGTGTGTATATAAATAGATTTCTGGTATAAATATTACATACACTTTATATTAAATTGTGTATAATAAAGTGTCTATTTTAGTATATTTAGCACCAGGACATTATAAACACTGTATACTTTACAAAAACAGGAAGGTCAACAGCCTGTAATCTGATCATTTACTGGTTCACAAAATTAACAGTGTTAAAGGGGGATAATTTTGACAAAATACACTGTTTATCTTATCCTCTATCAGTCACCCAATATTCAAACAATCAGAGAGAGAGAGAGAGAGAGAGAGAGAGAGAATTTCATTTCAACTGACCTGGTCCTGAGGCAAAGGAGACAATATAACATATCACAGCTACTATGGCAACATAGGACATCCAAGAAATTCCTGCATCCTTAAAATAAAAGTTTACATTGACATAAGAGTTATACATATAGTACACAGTATATAAAAATAGTCATGTAAACAAGTTATTAACTAAATGTAATTACTACAATCTAAGAAAATTAATTTTTAATATAAAGGTAAGTAAAAACTTACTTTGATGAGTATAAGTGACAGTGCTAATATGGAACTGAATATAAATAATCCTCCAACACCTATTAATAGAAGTCTTCGTCTTCCAGCTTTATCCATAATGAAAGCGGAGACAAAGGTCATGGCGACATTGACCCCTCCTGTTGCTAGGGTAGCATACTCAGCTTCATGTATGCTTAGCCCAGCTGTTTGAAAAATTTCTGTGGAGTAATATATCACCTAAGGAAAACAAAAAGATGTTTTAAAACAAATCTAATGTTGTGACATTTTCAAATAGTAAAACAGATTTTAAGAGTGTTTGGGACATCCATGGTAGGATTGAAATAATGGCAAAAAGCAGCATAGCTAACTATATACCCCTCATAATAAAATAAAATAAATATACCAAGTGTTTAATAATTTCAGATATGTTTAAACACTTTTCTTTCATTCACATTTGCAAATGTGAATAAAATCTAAATATATTAACATGCAGATAAATTTGGAAAATGTTTCATACAATACTAAATTATTATTTATGAAAATTAAGCTATTTCAGAGTAAAAACTTACAGCATTGATGCCACTGAACTGTTGAGTGAGCTGTAAAACTACACTGATTGTCAGTGGATCCCTGAGAAATCTGTCATGGAATAAATCCATAAATGTAAACTGAAAATCATAAGTACAAAAAATAATTTATTAATCAACAGTTCAAGCTCGGTTCATAAACTAAATACCGGGTAACAATCAAAATATAATATTACAACAATATCAGATAAAATACATGTATGTCCTTAACAAGATTTGATGGGAGTGAGTGTATTCTGACTAATATGGTGTGTTATTACAGGACATTCTGACCTTTGGCATTCTTTTCTGTTTCTCTCCTTCACTTCTCATCTCTTCTAACTCCTCCCCAACATCATCTGTGGCCCTCAGCCAGATCAGAGCTGCAGGTCACAACAACAATTAATTGTTAGTTTATTGGTCAGTCTATTAATTCTAACTTAAGTCAGGTGAGGGATTTACAAAAACATCAGAATTATTTTATACGTTTATACAATGTACCTATTTCTATAGTTATATCTTATTTCATAGATGGAATGGCTAAGTTTATGTTAAACAGTTATTTTATGTCATTTGACACTCTGTAAACCTTTTTCAGCTTCATCTTCATCTTTCATCACAAGCATCAGGAAGCGAGGAGATTCTGGACACCATGGTAACAAACACAGCATCATGGCTACTGGAATGACTGTAGCACCTTTGGTAAGAATTGACACACTGCCAATTATCTTAATTAATAAAGATCTGAATGATAAACCCAGATTGTTATAACATAAGCTTCAAAGTCATCTTTATATATTCACTCAATATCAAAGTTTATCAATGCTTGTAAATTCATAAGAACAATTTATCTTAAAAAAATATACCTAAAACATATTGAAATAGATGTTCTGTCCCCATGACAACATCCAGCCCCAGAATCTGAGCGACCAGCACCCCTGAGGTGATAGCCAGCTGATTGAAGACCCCAGCAAACCCTCTCAGAGAAGTGGGAGCTATCTCAGAAAGGTATAATGGAGCTGCTCCAGAATTTATCCCTGAAAGTTTGAATAAAGTTTAAAAATTTGTTTTAATGCTTTTGCAATGGACATCCCTGAAGTTGAAAAAGCTAAAAATGACTTAAATAAGTAAGTCATCACAAATTTCTTCAACTTAATTCTAAAAGCATGTACAAGTAACATGAAAAAAGTACTGTACTGGTTTAATTTATTTTTGTCAAGACATAAACAATCTGATACCTGCACATATGCCAACCAATAAACGACCAGCTATCATCATTTCAAAGGAATAAACAAAACGGAATGAGAACATTAGCCCTGCAGCAATCAAGTGAAGGAGATTGTTTCTCAGCAGAGCCCCTTTCCTAAAATATAAGGTGTTCACAGTGAAAAAAAAACCTTATGTAATGTAATTTTTTTTTCATTAATAGGAATTTGAAAAAAATCACCATACCTTCCATATTTATTGCACCAATATCCCGCACTGAGCCCCCCAACCATCCCTCCAAATGCAAATATAGACACAGTAGTTGCCCATAGGATAGACAGTTCTGTGGGAGAGAGGTACCCAGTGGAGGTCACGTCACTCGTATTGGTCGCGTCACTTGTATTGGTTGTATAAGGATCATTTCCATACCTTTTGTGATAACTTGCATTGTAAAAATCCTTTAAAACCTAAAACAAATGAAAGAAAAGATCTACTTTGACATCTAGTTTCTAAATCAATGCATGGTTAAAGATTTTTATTTGCAAAATAGAGTAAGTAAATCTTAACAATGGCTGAATGATATACTCCTAAAAGTACCTTTACAGTCATCAGCCATAGTTATAATAGAAATAAATGTCTAACAGTGTTGTTCTATTAACTTACAGCTGCTGGGGTATTGACTACCCCTGTGTTATAGCCCAACATAAAAGAAGATCCACAAACACATGCTGCTATGGCTAAAGCAAGACTCTTTGTAAAATTCTGAAAAAAAAATGTTTAATTACAAACTAATAAATTGGTACATACAAGGTGTATTGAAAGAGATAAGCTTATTTTCATAGAAGCAATATAATTTTCAATTTTCTTTACCATTAAAATTCCATAAAATTGAACTTTTATTGATGTGCATAAGATTCCCTTTGTGTTTCTGACTGAACCCTAGTCTAATTATGATCAGGGGATCATGCTAAGTCCGAGCAATCTAAGTCCGGGCAAGAAAGGAATATTGTTGAGAATTATATACGTAACATTATTCCTAGGTTCCTATTATTCAAAGTCAAACCCCTGCTTTTACATTTTGACATGTCAACAAATAAAAGCACCATGGGTAAGAGTCTATAAAGGTTTGGCAAAGACAATGAAATGTTGATTTATTCCATTTGATGGTCAATTATCCATACAAGTCTCAACATTTAGTATTTCTGACTATATTGGAGAAAAAATAATTTTATTCAATTCTACAGAATGGAGTGGGGTTGCACATAGTTTTAACTTGTGTGGAATAAAATGTCGACATTTATCAATGCAATAAAAGAACAATATAGGTACCAACCTAATTTTAAAAAAATGTGACATTCCAAATCTTTTACTTTAAAAAAAGTCCCTAGTCCAAATAATGTTGCACTTATTCATTGTATTCCGTGCCTCCAATATGATTATGAATGATTGATCACTAAACATGGACAAACCACCATTTGCTGGTGTAGCTAGCTGTGCCAAACCTAACCATGGGTTGACATGGGTATAATAAGTTATTATGATGGGTTACTATTATTAGTTCTGTATAAAAGACCACCACAAAAACTAAAGTTTTCAAAGATTACGAGTATTACTGTGTTAAAGTAAAAGCTTAACCTGTTTTGATGTTGCAGTAACAATGGCATCAATTTCTTTTTCAGACAATGTTAAATTCTTCTCGACATTATCCTCGTTGTCAGAAGAATACTTGTCGCCATCAGAGGCACCAAGCAGTGGACGTCTTTCCATTTTTAATGCAAGCTTAGAAACTCACACAATACAATTGTATTAAGGGGACAATCCCCGATTACAGATTTTAGTCCCACTTTCTGTTATGGGCGTCCATTTTGATTGTTGACAGGGCAGTCACATGACATCCACGTGACTAGAAACATCGTTATCATCAACTCGTTCCACTACTAATTCATTTTTCTTCAGAAGGAAACTCAAATAAAATTCAACCGCGGTTGAGGGAAGAAATTATATATTATTTACTTAAACTGTACCTTTTAACAGGTTGGGACCACTCACCCAATTGATGTATAATAGTCCGTTTGGGATACACATGAAATATCCCAAATGAGGTATTTTACAGTGTAAAAATGAAAATTTTTATTCCTGCAACCCTACAGTTTATATGATTGATCCCCAAGAAGTTATGGAACTTCCGAGGGATCAATCTCCCAAACAATGGCCATACAGAAGATATTGTCAACCAATAATTATTCCTTTATAAGTGTCTTGATGCGTATTTATGATATTTATAGCCAAAATAATTTTTTTCTTCATTTTTTGCACTGTAAATTTATATCCCATTTCAAGCATTTTGGGATATTATATCCCAAAAGGACTATCATATTCCATTTGGGCGAGTGGTCACAACCTGTTTAATATCAATTTTTATACCACTTTGTGTTTATTGAATTTCCCTTCCTTTTACCAAAAAAGGCTCAGAATCTCAAGAAAGGTCACGAAGACGTTATTCTGCTTGACTTTTCAAAAGCCTTTGACAAAGTCCCCCACCAACAGCTAGCTCATAAGCTAAACTGCTGTGGAGTTCGAGGTACCACCCTCCAATGGATTACAGACTTCCTAATATATAGATAGGACACAGTAAGAGCATAGGGGTCGGAAGCAAATTAAAAGTGGGGTGGCAAATTGAAAGGGGGGGGGGGGGGCTAAACCAACAAAAAAGGTAAACCACAATTTTCAATGCCTATATAATGTCTATCTTTGCAAAAAAAAAAGTGAGGGGGGCTAAGCCCCTCTAGCCCCCCGGTTCCGACGCCTATGAAAAGCTTCTGGAGGGCCATATTTAAACAACTGTACCGGTTGTGTTAGGAGTGCCACAATTAAGGGGCGGTATTAGGACCTTTACTGTTCCTCATCTTCATCAACGGCCTACCTGAAAGGACGCTTAAATTAGATGATCTCCTTTTTGCAAACGAGTGTTTCCCGTGCAGATCAATTACAAACAAGGCTTTTGCAGATACCTGACATGAAGGATCTTGATTCTCTGACCAGATGGAAGGAGGACTGGTAGATGGCTTTCCACCCAGATAAATGTGTAGTTATACTAATTACCAACAAGCAGAATCCCATCACTGCTAACTACACTATACACGGGCACCTCCTAGATGTGGTTGATTCCAGCAAATAAATACCTTGGAATCACCATCAGTAAAGATCTACGATGGGACAATCACATCAATAACATCAAAAGCCAACAAGACACTAGGCTCATCAGGCAGAATATGAGGGGATGCCGGACATCTGCAAGATCTGCTGCAGCATACCAGGGTCTTGTTCGACCAACCCTTGAATATGCTTGTGCAGCATGGGATCCCTGGAGCTCCAAGCAAATCCAACAGCTTGTGAAAGTGCAAAGAAGAGCAGCACGATTCGCCACCAAAAACTACCATGATCACCACCCTGGCAGCGTTACCCATATGATCCAAGATCTCCACTGGGAAACATTAGTTAAAAAGAATGAAAATCAGACTTGTTTTGCTTTTTAGGATCAAATATGTACATGTATTAGGGGCTATTCCAGGATATCTGTACCTAACATCTAGTGACAGCAGGACCAGAGGCAACCACACGTTCCGTCTACGACACACTCGGATAGATTAACATTGCTTCTCCTTCTTTCAGAAAATAATGCTAGATTAGAACCACCTTCCATCTGAAGTTGCCTCAGCACCAACGTTGGAGTCCTTCAAATCACAGCTGGACTCATACACGAGGTGTCAGCTGGCTACAAGCACCAGCTTAAACATGCCAGTGTTTAGCCTTTTATTGTACATAGTACCCGATTGAGTTTTTAACTTTCTAGTTTTGTCTGAGGTATGAGTATAACGCCTTACCTACTGTTTAACTCGTATGGAAGAAGAAGAAAGGAAAAATTGATTGATTTATTGTGTATTTTTTAACGTCCCTTTCGAAAATTTTTCACTCATATGGGGACGCCACCACTTGCCGGTAGAGAGCTGCAAATTTTGTCCTTTCCTCGGCACTCAGGGCCGTTGAGCGGGGAGGGATCTTTTTCGTGCCAGCACCCACTGCGACACGAAACCTTGGTTTATACGGTCTCATCCGAAGGACCGGTCTCCACGTCCAACAGCAGGATTCGAACCAGCGACGTAAGGATCAACTCCTTACTTCGCGACTCTAGAGCAGACGCTCTAACCACTGCGCCACGCGGGCGACAAGAAAGGAAAGAAACATGAAGAGATCCGATATTGTTAAAGAGGCATTCATCACACAACATTTGCCCCTCAATAGGTTTACAAAAGGATTTTTACATACCAATTGAGGGACAATCTCTGCAGCTTAACAAAAACAGAGAGTAACTAGGATATCAGAAATCGGAATGTAGCAGGAATGATGGACTAGGGAGATACAGTGTTTCGGTTAAAAGAACAAGGTAGGGTAACTCCCAAATCTGGCCTCTTATTTGATGTAAAAATCAGAACACTGGTAAAATGGTGATAGTTTGTAGTTAAGAACTTAAAATAATGCTTGCTTTCAAACCAGCACCAATCTGGATTCAAAGATTACATGGAAGCCACTAGAGGGTGCAGAAATAGGTCATTGTACCAAATTTCCTCAATTCTGGTAGAATTTAATCATAGTTGAGATACTCTTCTTTTCGGAATATATAAAGCACAAGCTTGCCTATCTGAGATTTTTACACATAAACTGCATCTGATACTAGTTGATAAAAAATATATAGATTTGGTAGATAGGCAAGCTTGTGTTCTATGTTTTCCGAAACAAAATGTTCTGTAAAAGCAATGAAAATTTGCATAAAAATTCGTAAATTGACCTTTTTCTGACCTCTCTGTGACCTCTGCGTATTTCAAAACTTAGAACCAATACTCATGTTGTGGCAGGGATGACAACAGGTTTCTATGGATAAACTGTTGCATCGTTCTGAAAGACATCCAAAATCAGGAGCCAAAAATGGGTCTTACCCTTTCTTGTCCTTTAAAATATGTTTAAATAATAAAAACTATCAGAAGGTGGGAGGGGGAGGCATCCATTTGTCATGTGCCTGTTATTCAACAGAGATCAACCATATCCCAGCAACATTGCTTCGTAGTGCATGCAAATAAAGCTTAATCAGTAGTGCTTGCAAATCAAATTCTAACAATAATCAGCTAAGGTAGTTACATCCAGACAAATAAAATATAATGTGTTAAATTACAACCCTAAAGCTTATGAAATTGATGTTTTGAGATTATATATAGATATAAACATTCATACCATATACCATCATCCCAATAAATACCGTATGTACAAAACAGTAAATGCAAAATAATAATCTAACCTGTTGGTATCGAAACCACATACTGCAGGATCATCCCAGATTTAATGCCAGAGACGGCCTACAGGATCTTGTTTAAGTGAAATCACTCTTAACGATTTAGTTTATAGGTAAATACATTTTATAACTGTCCCCATACAATAGAAATCGTTTTTGAAGTATGCCATATGTTGCAGCATTGACACTAAAATCAATAAACGACGTGACCTTTACATATACAATGTATATAAAGCAACATGCTATGCTTCAAATGTCGTCTCCACTTATTTTAATTTCATGTAACATCGCCTTTGTTTTCACGGTTGATTTTGTTTCTTTCAAGAAATGAAATCAACCGTGGGTATCCGTTGAAGTGGGAAAGTGTTTAACGATTTAATGATTATTTGACTACGAATGCACTAAATAAGGCTACAAGATGATAAATAACTGTCAGTTTCATTTTATTTCCTTAATCATCCCTGGCTCATGAAGATGGGCGTCGAATACAAAATATTGTTGATAATACTAGTATACAGGAGAGATAGAGAGAGAGAGAGAGACCTAAAAGATATATTTTATTAACACTGTATGAGAGCAATTAAAAACCTGCAAAGAGTTTTTATGATCTTTGACATCATAAGGACTTTACGGTGAACCTTTAAACCAATCGTTTCAGGGAGACAGAAGGATCAGGAGCCACCAAAGAGAACCGTGCAAACAATGGAGGGCTTCTAGAAATGACGCAAATGGGACCAGTGGGGAAGATATTTGAGAGCGTGACAAGAATTATGTCATTCAAAGCCACTGACAAGACCGGAGTGGAAGGGATAAAAAGAATGAAAAGTCAACCATTCATAAAAAAAAATGAGATTAAAACATATACATGTATAGGGAAGTAGCCGAAAAAGAAGAGAAGAAAACGAAGGACCTGGTCAATTTAGAAGTGACATCCGAAAGACACCGTTTAAAGAACCAAAAGGAATGGAGAGAGAATCAGGAAGAACAAACAAAAAAGAGGATAGTTTTCTTCCGAAATTGAAACAACTGTATTTCAAGTTTGCAAGATAGGAAGAGAATAGAAAACCTTTCTATATCTAGAGATACGTTGAAGCATAGTTGAAGGAGACACTCAAAGATGAAATCAGAGATGGACCGCTCTGTGAAAATAAAAAAATAAAGGATGTATTTATTGTTACATTGTACATTGAAAGAAACTATAGAAGTACATTGTAATTTGGAAAGCATGGACGGATCAGCACAAATACCAATAGGTGTCACACACACTTTCTTAAAGAAATGTCAAAAATGTCTCAAAAGTCAATGAGGACTTATGAAAATCTTTGATTGGAAAAGTCACTGTAATGGGGTTCATTTGGATGTTTTTTCGTTGTTTTATAGTTCCATACTTAGACATCATGAGTTTTTTGGTTACTGAGATCCGTGATGATCGTGAGCATAGGACCCCTGCAATATATATAGGCTTTTTTGTCATGGCAATGTACCTTTGAAAGAGGTTGGAGAAGAGATACAAGAGCACTAAAGACCATAAGATAGTATCAAGAGATCAAGCTAAGACTACATGGACGATTTACCAAGACATCGCACATGCAGGCTAGAGGAGCACTGAAAAGGGGGAAACAGACATGAGGTCCAGAATGAAGTTCAGCTCTGCCAAAGCAACATGTCTGGTTGTAAAAAGGACAGATCACCGAAAGATTCATGCTAAATATTCTGTGTGCAGAAATACCATCAATCACTGACATCCCCATCATCTTGAAGGACGTCATCAATAACAGAGAGTAAGAACAGCAGACACGAATGAGTCTGTTCAACATCAACAAGGCAGTCTTACTTAGGAAATTTAAGGCGTGAATCGCCCAATTTGGATTCCTACCCAAACTAATTTGTCTACTCAAGCTTTAAAGCATCGTCATTACATGTTCAATTTATTCTCTAAAACCAATGAATGGTACATTACAAATGTAGAGAACATCGACAGGAAAGTCATCCGGTATTTCCGACGATGGAGGGCATTATCACAGTGATTTTCATCGATAAGATTTTTCTGTAAGACAATCGAGCTGCATTTACTTTCTCTCAGAGGTGGAGAAATTAAAAACTGGAAGGTTTGTCTCATATTGATTTTTGCGGATTCCATTGACCCAAAAGAGAGAATAGAGCCTATACAGTTGGGGCAAGAGTGGAAAGCATGTGTCGGAAGCAGAATTATGACTTAGTCATAAAGAAACCATACTGGACTATCTGTCAAAAGAAAAGGCATAGACAACGAGTCAACAATAGGTTGTTGGAGCCAGAGAGAGAGAGAGACTAGTCCAGCAGGAAATACAACAGGAAAAGAGGCAAGATACACCCAAGTATAGGAGAAGAAAAGTCAGTAAAATCTGTACTAAATGGACGATCAAGGGTGTGGCATGTAGACATATAAGACAATACACGTACAGATGTACACATTTTTCTAACTCCCAATTGTTTTGAAGAACATGGATCTGGAAAATAACAGAACTCATGGCCCCAGGATCATGAAACAAACTTAGACTTAAATCAAATTTTCAATCTTATGAAAGATATTTTTTATTAATTGAATTAATCTCTAATTTTGCAGATAACAACACTTTTATATACCACTTTTGTAAAACAGTTTAATTTTGGCCTGTTCGACTTCTACATCATTTAAGTACAACAGAAAAAAATTGACTTAAGTTTAATTAGATGCTTCATGATCCCGGGGTTTCCTCAAGAAACCAGCAGTGAACTCGAGCACAAATTATCATCTTCCAGGTTGTCCTAACCAGGTAAGTATAGATGGTGGTTAGATCGGGTCTTACGCATACTATACAACTGAAGAGATCTGTTGACTAATTGTAGGAAAGCAGGATGGCAGATTTGGGATTTTTCTGACGAAAAGGAAACAAGCGGTTTTCAACAGCATGGTGCAGAAGAATGGTTGTAACACTAGAGAAATGAATAGAAGGACATACAAAGAAGGGGGGTTAGATTTATATAAAATCTTTGTTTTTTTTTTTTTTTTTTTAACTTTTTAAGCTGTGTCATCTACTCGGCTTTCTAACAAAATTAATTTTCGTCGCCCGAGAGAAGACACTTTAGTTGAAATTTTTGTCATTTCGTAGCAAGACTTGACGAATTCATTAAATTAAATTATAATCCAATACTTAAATATTCAAAGTTCTGTTGTGAAATAAAACTAAAGGGAATTGCCCAAGAACAAAACTAAGTACATTTTTTATGTAACAATCATTATGATATTTAAACGCTCCTTTTCTACATATGAAAAATTGTGGAAATCTCAATACTCAGATTCGGAGAGTAATTTATACTCTACATACATATAAGTTATAAGTGCCAGAAATGTATCATAAAGTTTCTAGATGAATTTCATCTAGTACTTCTTTAGTTTATAAGCACTTGATATAGCACACAATGCTTTTCTATAAGGTTATAATGCAATATGTTTCAGCAATTTTGAAAATTTGTCAGCTAAATTTAAAATTGTTAACAATCTAAAACCAGAGTTCGTTTGTTTTGATAACCAGTTCCCGTCGTGTTAGTTACTGACTAGAGCACCCCATTCTGCATTTATTTATAGCTTCTTAGTGGTCTTACCAACGAATGTTTCATCAACAGCGGCATCGCAAAATGACAATCTATAAATGTCAAAGGTTATTAAAACGATGTACAGGTTTTATAAATTCATTCATGGCAAGATAATGAAACAGAAGTGCAGCATGGTACGATGCATGTTAGTTTTGATTCGTTCATCACACGTCAGTAAATTGTGTCATTTATTGTATATAAAAAACAAATGGTACGGAATTAAATTACAAATTAAAACTAAAATTAGCTTTAACTTCATCGAAAACGGAACCAACTACACGTTTTATTTACTTATGTGTCTGGGTTTTAGACATTTTCCCTGGACGCTGTTTGTTACTTGTCAGAGAAATTGATATTTAGTAAGCTGATATTCTGAAGTAGGTATTTTTAACCAAATATATTTTGCACTTTTATAAATTTTTTTATAAAGAATGTCCTAATATACCTATGTAAAGTTAATGTGTATTTACCTATGAGTAATCGCTGTACCTGGTTGACAGGGATTTTCTATTGTGAAAATTTTCTCTGTTACCACAACTACATATTACTATATTATTTATAAATCCAGATTAAAACGGATGTTTTCTCCTTCATAGCACCTGGTCCCATTTCTGATGTTTTTTTAGAGGTCCGTGTTTGATTTGCTGCCATTAATAATGTTATAATAGACTTCTGCGCTGGACTTCTGTTTGTTATCTCCATATTTGATTCAGTATAAAGAATTTTTTTTCTAAAGTTTGCTGAAGCATCGCATTGACTTAAAAACACTTATTATTTCATTATACGATTCAATAATTAAAATAATGATATTAAATCTTGGGGAAAAAAACTTCGCTATCTTTCTTTGCTGTAAGCATGTTTTTATTACTGTGTGAATCCTTAATCATTTATTATCAGAAAAAAATATTTACTGGAGTAAAAAAAATTAATAACTTTTTCAATTTGGGATATTTCGACCGATTTACAATGACGGTTCTTAGCCAAAGAAAGAGCTAAGAATTATCGAATCATGTATTAAACATGAATATTTTAGATATATATACAAAGCATTGTTTTACAAGGGAAATAGCTGGAAAGTGTTTATCTGTGTTATCCTTATTTTAGAATTAAATATATTGTTTTTGCCAGAAAGATCGAGGATTAATTTTATTTGATATGAGTAAATTAAAGATCAACTCTGAGACAATTAGGATACTATACGACCTATTTTTTAGTTTACTATGTCGTTAAGGTTGTATTTTCCCGTATTGATTTGCAGATGTTAAATTACTCTTATATTTGTACAGAGGTTATGGATATATTATTCCTCGTTTCCAGACTTTTTACAACTATGCTCTTTGTCGATGCTATATTTTCCTGTTATAGTGAGATAGCTATATTACTTCTTACTTAGCCTCCAGGTAATAATTAACCTTCATCTGGAAACAAAGAAACCAAGTTCAAGGACGAAAATACACAAAGATATTCTGCATAAATTACCATACGTAAACAAAGTTAATGAATGAAACATAGTTCAAGTTATGAAAAAAAAACCATTGGCTTGTAAATTATTTTGAAAAGGATGAGAGATTTCATTTCAATTTTGCTTACAATCAATATTTTGGTTTTTATAGACTCCACTCATTATTGACAGAAATAACTTTAAGAAACACAAAATAAAGTAATAGTACTAATTTCAATAGAGACAACAAAGAGGGGATTAAAAAAAGGATAGGTTCTATCAAATATCTTATATATCAAATATATGTATTGAATATTTCATTCAGTGCAATAATCCACGGTCGGAAAGAGAAAATTCCAAATTTTAGTAATTGTGTAATTTGTTATTTAATTTATTTATTTGTGGTTTTTCAAGACTTTGCATTAACATGTTATTTATAGTTTAATTGTTCATGAAATAAGCTGAAATGTTTTTGATTTTCAATTCAGAATTTAAAAAAATGTTTATTTTAATCAAAATATGTTTCAAGGTTATAAAACACTGTTTTCCCCACTGGTTCTAAATGAGTTGTGCTAATTTTCGATTATATATCAATTATATGTCTAAAACCACAAAACAGAAATGTATAGACGTGTATGAAGTTTCGTTTTGATGGCACTGAATAATTTTAATTCTATGTTCTTAATATTTTAAAACAACTATAAATGACACAATTCACATTTAATTACCTCTAATAAACCTTAATTGACATGCCTAGTACCAGTGTGCCGTATTGCCCATCATCAAGCTGTGAATTGATAAACCTTCATATCTTTTATATGATTTTTGACATTTATAGGTTGTTACTCAGATAAAGGTTAGCTCACGATCATCTAAACTTAATCAGTGCACTGGTCTACGATGGAATTCTTATTTTGATATCCTTCAATATAAAAGAGCTGTATATAATATGTACGATATGTTTGTGTTTTTAGTTTTCAAACTTTGCTTATTTATTTAAAAAAGTGTTTTATTTATTATTAAGCACTTGCTTAAACTTAGGCATACATATTAAGACAAATTTTCGTTCTACAAAAAAAATATTCATGTAGCAATATGCATTTAAAAATATACCCGAAATTTGGTCTGAACCACATAACATATAACTCAATTAAATACCCTAAAATATATATCAAAATGAGAGAAATGATAATAGTTTTAAAAAGAAAGCATGTTTAACGGGAAATTACATGTAATTGACTAAAACCCAACTAGGCAACTCAATGAAATCTCAGGGACGTCAATGGTGAGCATGCAAGCATTTAGTCTTAGTTTTAGGAAATGATGAAATTTTATCTTTTTATTACATATGTATTTTATTATATTTAAAGACTATGGGTAATGAGTTCTTTCATCTTATACATTCATAAAGTACTAGTAATAGGCATAAACAAACACCAAACACAGTTTTATAAATAGCAATGTCATTTACTATTTCACATTAATGAATAAAATAGTAAATGTAATTCATTAATGCTGCGTGAATTTCATCATACAGTGTGTAAATAAATATATATGTCGTCTACTTCTTTTCATGTCTAAACTAAAGCAGCAAATGTATGTGTTTTTTTAAATTCGTTAAGGCTTTATTGATTTGAGACACGGGGTGTTCATTTCATAGGCAACAGACAACTGAAACATACCCTGGTTACATAGGAACTTATTGACATCACCTGACAAGCTCAGTTTATTATAATTATTACATTGTGCATTTGTTATCTTTAATACTTATTTACACTAAGGAACATTCATATGAAGTTAATACAAAATACGTACGTATGGCAAAACAATTTGAAAAAAAATATAATAACAATTCAACGTCATAAGAATAATTTTATGTTCACCATGGATCAAAAGAAATTACATGTAGTTCCTTAATTTGTATTAGGTTAAGATACCTAGTGAAAGTTACTCATCAATTTTAAATTTACTAATCTTATCTAGTAAATATACCAATATCTGGTAAAACTACTATTAAGGTAGTGATTGTATGGACAGTGAATCTACTAGTTTTCTTCGTGACATTAACTAGTTATTTTTTTACAGTGCATACGAGGGACTAGTTCGACCAATCCTTGAATATGTTTGTGCGATCTCATCCGAAGGAACGGTCTCCACGTCCCACAGTGGGTTTCGAACCAGCAACGTAAGGATCAACGTCTTACTCCGCGACTTTAGAGCAGACGCTCTAACCACTGTGCCACGCGGGCGACAAGAAAGGAAAGAAAAATGAAGGGATCCGATTTTGTTAAAGTGGCATTCATCACACAATATTTGCCGATCAGTAGGTTACAAAAGAATTTATACATGCCAATTGAGGAACAATCTCTGCAGCTTATTTAATGTAAAAATCAGAGCACTGGTAAAATGACGATAGTTTGTAGTTATGAACTTAAAATGATGCTTGCTTTCAAACCAGCACCAATCTGGATTCAAAGATTACAAGGAAGCCACTAGAGGGTGCAGAAATAGGACATTGCACAATTTCCTCAATTCTGGTAGAATTTCATCATAGTTAAGATACTCTTCTTTTCGGAAAATATTGAGCACAAGCTTGCCTATCTAAGATTTTTACACATAAACTGCATCCGATACTAGTTGATAAAATATATAAATTTGGTAGATAGGCAAGCGTGTGCTCTATGTTTTCCGAAACAAAATGTTCTGTAAAAGCAATGAAAATTTGCATAAATTCGTAAATTGACCTATTTTCTGACTTCTCTGTGACCTCTGCGTATTTCAGAACTTAGAACCAGTACTCATTTTGTGGCAAGGATGACAACAGGTTTCTGTGGATAAACTGTTGCATCGTTCTGAAAGACATCCAAAATCAGGAGTCAAAAAGGGGTCTTACCCTATCTTGTCCTTTAAAATATGTTTAAAAAATAAAAACTATCAGAAGATGGGAGGGGGAGGCATCCATTTGTCATGTGCTTGTAATTCAATAGAGATCAAAATTATCGCAGCAACATTGCTTCGTAGTGCATGCAAATCAAGCTTAATCAGTAGTGCTTGCAAATTAAATTCTAACAAGAATCAGCTAAGGTAGTTACCTAGTTACTGAGTATATCCGGGCAAACAACGTATAATATGTCATATTACAGCCCTAAAGCTCTATGAAATTCATGCTTTGAAATTATATATAGAAAATAGACATAAATTTTCATACCATATACCATAATCCCAATAAATATATACAAAACAGTAAATGCAAAATAATAATCTAACCTGTTGGTATCGAAACCACATACTGCAGGATCATCCCAGATTTAATGCCAAAGATTGCCTACAGGATCCTGTTTAAGTGAAATCACTCTTAACGATTTAGTTTATAGGTAAATACATTTTATAACTGTCCACATACAATAGAAATCGTTTTTGAAATATACCATATGTTGCAGCATTGACACTAAAATCAATAAAGGACAGGACCTTTACATATACATGTACAATGTTTGTAAAGCAACATGCTATATGCTTCAAATGTCGTCTCCACTGAATTTAATTTCATTTAACATCGCCTTTGTTTTCACGGTTGATTACATGTATGTTTCTTTTCAGAAATGAAATCAACCGTGGGTATCCGTTGAAGTGGGAAAGTGTTTAACGATTTAATGATTATTTGACTACGAATGCAGTAAATAAGGCTACAAGATGATAAATAACTGTCAGTTTCATTTTATTTCCTTAAGCATCCCTGGCTCATGAAGATGGGTGTCGAATACAAAATATTGTTGATAATACTAGTATACACGAGAGAGAGAGAGAGAGAGAGAGAGAGAGAGAGAGAGAGAGAGAGAGAGAGAGAGAGAGAGAGAGCATACATAGAAATACGTTAAAGATATGTTATTTTAGTAAAACTGTAAGTTAGCATTAAAAATATCAAAGATTTTAATGGATCTTTAACATCATAAGGACTTTAAAATAACTGGATTTATTTGAGAATAGAACGGTGAACCTTTAAACCAATCGTTCCAGGGAGACAGAAGGATCAGGAGCTACCAGAGAGAACCCTTCAAACAATGGACGGGCTTCCTTAAACGACGCAAATAGGACCAGTGGAAAATATATTTAAGAACGTGACAAGTAATATGTCCTTCAAGCCACAGACAAGACCGGAGTGGAAGGGATAAAAAAATTGAAAAGTCAACCATTCAGATAGAAAAAAATAGGTTAAAACATATATAGGGAACTAGCCGAAAGAGAAGAGAAGAAAACGAGGGACATAGTCAATTTAGAAATGACATCCGAAAGACACCATTTATAGACCCAAAAGGAATGCAGAAAGAATCTGAAAGAACAAGCGAGAGATGAACAGAAAGAGAACAGTTTTACTCAGAAATCCAAACAACTATGTTTCAAGTTTGTAAGATAGGAAGAGATCAGGAAACCTTTCAAAACCTAGAGATGAGTTGAAGCATAGTTGAAGGAGACACACAAAGACGAAACCAGAGATGGACCGCTCTGTGAAAATAGAGGAATAAAGGATGTAATTATTGTTACATTTTAAATTGAAAAAAACATAGTTAGTGTATTGTAATTTGGAAAGCCTTGGCAGATCAGCGCAAATATTAATGGCTGTCACACAAATTTCTTTAAGAAATGTCCAAAATGTCTCAAAAGTCTTTGAGGACTTACGAAAATCTTTGACTGGAAAAGTCTCAATAATAGGGTTCATTTGGATGTAATTTCGTTGTTTTATTGTTCTTTACTAAGACAACACGAGTTTTTTGGTTATTGAGATCCTTGATGATCGTGAGTATTGAACCCCAATAATATCTGTAGGCTTTTTTGTCCTGGCAATGTACCTTTAAAAGAGGTTGGAGGAGAAATACACGAGCACTAAAGACCATCAGACAGTATCAATAGATCAAGCTAGGACTAAATGGACGATTTACCAAGACATCGCACATGCAGGCAAGAGGAGCACTGAAAAAGAAGGGAAAACAGACATGAGGTCCAAAATGAAGTTCAACCATGCCAAAGCAACTTGTGTGGTTGTGAAAAGGACAGAAATCACCGAAAGATTTATGCTAAATATTCAGTGTGAAGTATCTCCGACGATGGAGAGCATTATCACAGTGGTTATCATCAAAAGGATAAAACAATCAAGTTGCATTTACTGTCTCTAAGTGGTGGAGAAATTTAAAACTGAGAGGTCTGCATCACAGTGATTCTCGCGGATTCCATTGACCCAAAAGAGAGACTGAGCATATACAGTTGGTACAAGAGTGGAAAGCATGCAAATGATGCAGTATCGGAGGCAGAATCAAGACTGTAATAGAGAAACCGTACTGGGCTATCTGTCAAAAGAAAAGGACTAGGCAATGAGTCAACAATGTGTTGATGAAGGGAGAGAGAAAAACTAGTCCGACAGGAAATACAAGAAGAAAAGGCAAGATACACCAAGGTACTGGAGCAGGAAAGTTAGTGAAATCTGTACTGAAGGAGAGTGTTGGCATGTAGACACATAAGACAGTACATGTACACATCTTTCTAACTTCAATTCCTATTAAGAACTGTGCCTGATGCCCCACCAACGCCAATATGCCCGTGTACGGAGAATGACAGAAGTCCCTGTGTTTTCTCAAGAAACCAACCGAACTCGAGCACAAATTGTTATCTTTCCAGGTTGCCCTACCCAGGTAAGGTATAGATGGACGTTTGATCAGGTCTTGCGCATAATATACAACTATAGAGATCTGTTGACTATTTGTAGGAAAGCAGGATGACAAACTTAGGATTTTTCAGTCGAAAATGAGACAGTCGTTTTTCAATAGCATGATCTAGAAGGATGGTTGCAGTACTATAGGAAAGAGTAGAAGGACAAAGAAGGAGGTTAGATTTATATAAATTCTTTGTTTTATATCTATTTAAGGTCTGCGATCCACGTGGCTTTCTGTCAAAAGTAATTCAGTCGCTCTAGAAAAGACTTCATTTTGATTTTTTTGTTAAGAGATCAAAAAGTTTCTACAGTATATGATTTTCATCTAGTACTTCTTTAGTGTACAGGCACTTGAAATAGCAAACAATGCTTTTCTATCTGGTAAGGCAATATGTTTCATCAATTTTGAAAAATTTTCATAATTAAATGAAGAAGCTAAATATTTAAAAATTATTAACAATCCCTAAATCTACATTGTTCTAAAACCAGAGTTCGTTAGCTACGCAATTTCCCCCCGTTTTAGTTACTAAACCTTACCAACAAATGTTTTATCAACAGAGGAATCGCATGCACAAATGACAAAATTTGATCTTTACGGCCATTTGAGTAACAACTTAAAAATATTAAAGATTATTAAAAAGATGTATAGGAATTATAAATTCATTCATGGCTTGACAATGAAACCGTAAGTGCAGCATGGTACGATGCATGACAGTTTTTATTCATCCATCACATGTCAGTAAATTGTGTCATTTATTGCAAATAAAAAAATTCATGATACAGAATTAAATTACATATTAAAACTAAAATTAGTTTTAACTTCATCGAAAACGGAACTAACTACACGTTTTATTTGCTCGTGTGTCGGGGTTTTAGACATTTCCCTGGACGCTATTTGTTACTTGTCAGAGAAATTGATGATATAGTAAGCTGATATTCTGAATTACCTATATTTAGCCAATTTTTTTTTGCACTTTTACTGCACTATTTATAAAGAATGTATTTATGTATAAAGTTAATATGTATTTACCTATGAGTAATCGCTGTGCCTGGTTGACAGTGATTTTCTTGGGCTGAAAATTTTCAGTTACCACAACTATATATTAATGAATACTGTATTTATACAGATTAAAGAGGATGTTCTCTCCTTCATATTACCTGATCCCATTTCTTGTGATTTTAGAGGTCTGTGTTTGATTTGCTGCTATTTGTATTGTTATGATAGACTTTTGTACCTGATCCCATTTCTGGTGATTTTAGAGGTCTGTGTTTGATTTGCTGCTATTTGTATTGTTATAATAGACTTTTGTACCTGATCCCATTTCTGGTGATTTTAGAGGTCTGTGTTTGATTTGCTGCTATTTGTATTGTTATGATAGACTTTTGTACCTGATCCCATTTCTGGTGATTTTAGAGGTCTGTGTTTGATTTGCTGCTATTTGTATTGTTATGATAGACTTTTGTACCTGATCCCAATTATCCAATCATGTACTAGTATTAAATATAAATAATTTTTAAATATACAAAGCATTGTTTTACAAGGGAAAATAAATAAGCTGCAAAGTATTTATCTGTGTATTACCCTTATTTTAGAGTTAAATATATTGTTTTAGCCAGAAAGATCGAAGATTAATTTTATTTGGTATAATAAAAGTAATACCCAGTAATTTAAATAAAAATAATAATTTATTTGGTAAACTCCAGCTCTTGAGACAATAAAGATATCATACTACCTATTTTCAAATTAACTACATTGTATGTCGAAAAGAGATTTTAACGTTGTATTTTCCCATATTGATTTGCAGATGCTAAATTTCTCTTATATTTGTACAGAGTTCTTCGTTTCCAGACTTTTTACAACTATGCCCTTTGTCGTTGCTAGTCATACTTTCCTGTTATAGGGAGATAGCTGAATTACTTCTTACTTAGCCTCCAGGTAATAATTAACCTTCATCTGGAAACAAAGAAACCAAGTTCAAGGACGAAAATACACAAAGATATTCTGCATAAATTACCATTCGTAAACAAATGAATGAATGAAACACGGTTCAAGTTATGAAAAAAAAACCATTGGCTTGTAAATTATATTGACAAGGATGAGAGATTTCATTTCAATTTTGCTTACAATCAATACTTTGGTTTTTATAGACACCACTCATTATTGACAGAAATAAATTTAAGAAACACGAAATAAAGTAATAGTACAAATTTCAATAGAGACAACAAAGAGGGGATTAAAAAAGGATATTGTCAATAAGGGTTCTATCAAATATCTTATATATCAAATAATGAATATTTCATTCAGTGTAATAATCCACGGTCGGAAAGAGAAAATTCCAAATTTTAGTAATTGTGTAATTTGTTATTTAATTTATTTAAATGTGGTTTTCAAGACTTTGCATTAACATGTTATTTATAGTTTAATTGTACATGAAATAAGCTGAAATGTTTTTGATTTTCAATTCAGAATAAAAAAAAAATGTTTATTTTAATCAAAATATGTTTCAAGGTTATAAAACACTGTTTTTCCCATTGGTTCAAAATGAGTTGTGCTTGTTTTCGATTATACATCAATTATATGTCTAAAACCACAAAACAGAAATGCAGAGACGTGTATGAAGTTTCGTTTTGATGGCATTGAATAATTTTAATTCTATGTTCTTAATATTTTTAAACAACTATAAATGACACAATTCACATTTAATTACCTCTAATAAACCTTAATTGACATGCCTAGTACCAGTGTGCACTTATTGCCCATCATCAAGCTGTGAATTGATAAACCTTCATATCTTTTATATGATTTTTGACATTTATAGGTTGTTACTCAGATAAAGGTTAGCTCACGATCATCTGAACTTAATCAGTGCACTGGTCTACGATGGAATTCTTATTTTGATATCCTTCAATATAAAAGAGCTGTATATAATATGTACGATATGTATGTATTTTTAGTTTTCAAACTTTGCTTATTTATTTAAAAAAGTGTTTTATTTATTATTAAGCACTTGCTTAAACTTAGGCATACATAATAAGACAAATTTTTGTTCTACAAAAAAAAATATGCATGTAGCAATATGCATTTAAAAATATACCCGAAATTTAGTCTGAACCACATAACATATAACTCAATTAAATACCCTAAAATATATATCAAAATGAGAGAAATGATAATAGTTTTAAAAAGAAAGCATGTTTAACGGGAAATTACATGTAATTGACTAAAACGTAACTAGGCAACTCAATGAAATCTCAGGGACGTCAATGATGAGCATGCAAGCATTTAGTCTTAGTTTTAGGAAATGATGAAATTTTATCTTTTTTATTACATATGTATTTTATTATATTTAAAGACTATGGGTAATGAGTTCTTTCATCTTATACATTCATAAAGTACTAGTAATAGGCATAAACAAACACCAAACACAGTTTTATAAATAGCAATGTCATTTACTATTTTACATTAATGAATAAAATAGTAAATGTAATTCATTAATGCTGCGTGAATTTCATCATACAGTGTGTAAATAAATATATATGTCGTCTACTTCTTTTCATGTCTAAACTAAAGCAGCAAATGTATGTGTTTTTTTAAATTCATTAAGGCTTTATTGATTTGAGACACGGGGTGTTCATTTCATAGGCAACAGACAACTGAAACATACCCTGGTTACATAGGAACTTATTGACATCACCTAACAAGCTCAGTTTATTATAATTATACATTGTGCATTTGTTATCTTTAATACTTATTTACACTAAGGAACATTCATATGAAGTTAATACAAAATACGTACGTATGGCAAAACAATTTGAAAAAATGTAATAACAATTCAACGTCATAAGAATAATTTTATGTTCACTATGGATCAAAGGAAATTACATGCAGTTCCTTAATTTGTATTAGGTTAAGATACCTAGTGAAAGTTACTCATCAATTTTAAATTTACAAATCTTATATAGTAAATATACCAATATCTGGTAAAACTACTATTAAGGTAGTGATTGTATGGACAGTGAATCTACTAGTTTTCTTCGTGACATTAACTAGTTATTTTTTTACAGTGCATACGACGGACTAGTTCGACCAATCCTTGAATATGTTTGTGCGATCTCATCCGAAGGAACGGTCTCCACGTCCCACAGTGGGTTTCGAACCAGCGACGTAAGGATCAACGTCTTACTCCGCGACTTTAGAGCAGACGCTCTAACCACTGTGCCACGCGGGCGACAAGAAAGGAAAGAAAAATGAAGGGATCCGATTTTGTTAAAGTGGCATTCATCACACAATATTTGCCGATCAGTAGGTTACAAAAGAATTTTTACATACCAATTGAGGAACAATCTCTGCAGCTTATTTAATGTAAAAATCAGAGCACTGGTAAAATGACGATAGTTTGTAGTTATGAACTTAAAATGATGCTTGCTTTCAAACCAGCACCAATCTGGATTCAAAGATTACAAGGAAGCCACTAGAGGGTGCAGAAATAGGACATTGCACCATTTCCTCAATTCTGGTAGAATTTCATCATAGTTAAGATACTCATCTTTTCGGAAAATATTGAGCACAAGCTTGCCTATCTGAGATTTTTACACATAAACTGCATCCGATACTAGTTGATAAAATATATAAATTTGGTAGATAGGCAAGCGTGTGCTCTATGTTTTCCGAAACAAAAAGTTCTGTAAAAGCAATGAAAATTTGCATAAATTCGTAAATTGACCTATTTTCTGACTTCTCTGTGACCTCTGCGTATTTCAGAACTTAGAACCAGTACTCATTTTGTGGCAAGGATGACAACAGGTTTCTGTGGATAAACTGTTGCATCGTTCTGAAAGACATCCAAAATCAGGAGTCAAAAAGGGGTCTTACCCTATCTTGTCCTTTAAAATATGTTTAAATAATAAAAACTATCAGAAGATGGGAGGGGGAGGCATCCATTTGTCATGTGCTTGTAATTCAATAGAGATCAAAATTATCGCAGCAACATTGCTTCGTAGTGCATGCAAATCAAGCTTAATCAGTAGTGCTTGCAAATCAAATTCTAACAATAATCAGCTAAGGTAGTTACCTAGTTACTGAGTATATCCGGTTAAACAACGTATAATATGTCATATTACAGCCCTAAAGCTCTATGAAATTCATGCTTTGAAATTATATATAGAAAATAGATATAAATTTTCATACCATATACCATAATCCCAATAAATATATACAAAACAGTAAATGCAAAATAATAATCTAACCTGTTGGTATCGAAACCACATACTGCAGGATCATCCCAGATTTAATGCCAAAGATTGCCTACAGGATCCTGTTTAAGTGAAATCACTCTTAACGATTTAGTTTATAGGTAAATACACTTTATAACTGTCCACATACAATAGAAATCGTTTTTGAAATATACCATATGTTGCAGCATTGACACTAAAATCAATAAAGGACAGGACCTTTACATATACATGTACAATGTTTGTAAAGCAACATGCTATGCTTCAAATGTCGTCTCCACTGAATTTAATTTCATTTAACATCGCCTTTGTTTTCACGGTTGATTATGTTTCTTTTCAGAAATGAAATCAACCGTGGGTATCCGTTGAAGTGGGAAAGTGTTTAAAGATTTAATGATTATTTGACTACGAATGCACTAAATAAGGCTACAAGATGATAAATAACTGTCAGTTTCATTTTATTTCCTTAATCATCCCTGGCTCATGAAGATGGGTGTCGAATACAAAATATTGTTGATAATACTAGTATATACGAGAGAGAGAGAGAGAGAGAGAGAGAGAGAGAGAGAGAGAGAGAGAGAGAGCAAACATAGAAATACGTTAAAGATATGTTATTTTAGTAAAACTGTAAGTTAGCATTAAGAATATCAAAGTTTTTAATGGATCTTTAACATCATAAGGACTTTAAAATAACTGGATTTATTTGAGAATAGAACGGTGAACCTTTAAACCAATCGTTCCAGGGAGACAGAAGGATCAGGAGCTACCAGAGAGAACCCTTCAAACAATGGACGGGCTTCCTTAAACGACGCAAATAGAACCAGTGGAAAATGTATTTAAGAACGTGACAAGTAATACGTTCTTCAAGCCACAGACAAGACCGGAGTGGAAGGGATAAAAAAATTGAAAAGTCAACCATTCAGATAGAAAAAAAATAGGTAAAAAACATATATAGTGAACTAGCCGAAAGAGAAGAAAACGAGGGACATAGTCAATTTAGAAATGACATCCGAAAGACACCATTTATAGACCCAAAAGGAATGAAAAGAGAATCAGGAAGAACAAGCGAGAGATGAACAGAAAGAGAACAGTTTTACTCAGAAATCCAAACAACTATGTTTCAAGTTTGTAAGATAGGAAGAGATCAGGAAACCTTTCAAAACCTAGAGATGAGTTGAAGCATAGTTGAAGGAGACACACAAAGACGAAACCATAGATGGATCACTCTGTGAAAATAAAAAAATAAAAGGATGTGATCATTGATACATTTTAAATTGAAAGAAACATAGAAGTACATTGTAATTTGGAAAGCATTGTCGGATCAGCACAAATATTAATGAGTGTCACACACACTTTCTAAAAGAAATGTCCAAAATGTCTCAAAAGTCTTTGAGGACTTATGAAAATCTTTGGTTGGAAAATTCACAGTAATAGGCTTCATTTGGATGTATTTTCGTTGTTTTATCGTTTCATACTTAGACAACACGAGTTTTTTGGTTATTGAGATCCTTGATGATCTTGAGTATTGAACTCCAATAATATCTGTAGGCTTTTTAATTGTCATGGCAATGTACCTTTAAAAGAGGTTGGAGAAGAAATACACGAGCACTAAAGACCATCAGACAGTATCAATAGATCAACCTAAGACTACATGGACGATTTACCAAGACATCGCACATCCAGGCGAGAGGAGCACTGAAAAAGAAGGGAAAACAGACACGAGATCCAAAATGAAGTTCAACCCTACCAAAGCAACATCTCTGGTTGTGAAAAGGAAAGAAATCACCGAAAGATTCATGCTAAATATTCAGTGTGAAGTATCTCCGACGAAGTTGAGCATTATCACAGTGGTTATCATCAAAAGGATAAAACAACCAAGTCGCATTTACTTTCTCTAAGTGGTAGAGAAGGATATGGAGATAACGAACAGTATTCAATATCAAAGTCCATAAAACGTCCAAAGTCCAAAAAAAGAAATTTAAAACTGAGAGGTCTGCATCACAGTGATTTTCGCGGATTCCATTGACCCAAAAGAGAGACTAGAGCCTATACAGTTGGTACAAGAGTGGAAAGCATGCAAATGATGCAGTATCGGAGGCAGAATCAAGACTCTGCCGTAAAGAAACCATACTGAGCTATCTGTCAAAATAAAAGGACTAGGCAATGAGTGAACAATATGTTGTTAAAGGAAGAGAGAAAAACTAGTCCGACAGGAAATACAAGAAGAAAAGGCAAGATACACCAAGGTATTGGAGAAGGAAAGTTAGTGAAATCTGTACTAAAGGAGAGTGTTGGCATGTAGACATATAAGACAGTACATGTACACATCTTTCTAACTCCAATTCCTTTAAGAACTGTGCCTGATGCCCCACCAACACCAACATGCCCGTGTATGGAAAATGATAGAAGTCCCTGTGTTTCCTCAAGAAACCAACCGAAGTCGAGCACAAATTGTCATCTTTCCAGGTTGCCCTACCCAGGTAAGGTATAGATGGACGTTTGATCAGGTTTTACGCATAGTATACAACTATAGAGATTTGTTGACTATTTGTAGGAAAGCAGGATGACAAACTTGGGATTTTTCAGTCGAAAATTAGACAGGCGTTTTTCAATAGCGTGATGCAGAAGGATGGTTGCAGTACTATAGGAAAGAGTAGAAGGACAAAGAAGGAGGTTAGATTTATATAAATTCTTTGCTTTATAACTATTTAAGGTCTGTAATCTACACGGCTTTCTGTCAAAAGTAATTCAGTCGCTCTAGAAAAGACTTCATTTTGAATTTTTTTTGTTAAGGGATCAAAAAGTTTCTACAGTATATGATTTTCATATAGTACTTCTTTAGTGTACAGGCACTTGAAATAGCAAACAGTGCTTTTCTATCTGGTAATGCAATATGTTTCGGCAATTTTGAAAAATTGTCATAATTAAATGAAGAAGCTAAATACTTAAAAACTATTAACTATCCCTAAATCTACATTGTTCTAAAACCAGAGTTTGTTAGCTACACAATTTCCCGCCGTTTTAGTAACTAAATCTTACCAACAAATGTTTTATCAACAGAGGTATCGCATGCACAAATGACATTTGATCTTTATGGCCACTTGAGTAACAACTTAAAAATATCAAAGATTGTTAAAAAGATGTATAGGAATTATAAATTCATTCATGGCTTGACAGTGAAACGGTAAGTGCAGCATGGTATGTTACAACGCACTTTGAAAAATTACGCACTTTGAAAATTTTTTTCAAAGTGCGTTAAATTTGGGACCAAATCAACGCACTTTGAAAAAATAAAATTTCTTTTCAAAGTGCGTTAATATCTACCATATTAACGCACTTTGAAAAAATGTGTATGGCTTCGTCAATATTCTTGCAAATCTTAGGTATGATAAATAATTGGACCTGTTTGATAATTCTTCGGTGATGTGGTCACTTCAGGATGTGAAAGTGAGCGATTCTGATTTTTCCAGACTTTGAAATTTCTTTCCTGTACTTAATGTTTTCCAGTTTGCATGCATTTTATGTAAACTGAAATTTATTGAAAGTTTTCAACGTCATACCAGTTATAAAATACATATATTTGGGTGTAGCATAAGCATCAGTACCGGTGAAGGGGGGGTGTAAGCACACAAATGTTTTGCAAAGACATATATTATACATAATATATGCATAAAAAATTGGGGCTTACCTTGGGGGGTCAACTTTCAATTTGCTACTGACGACTATGTACAATGTACAAGAAAAAAAGTCGTGATGAGAGACCTACTCGTCTTCTCCTTGTTCTGAATGAGGTTAAATGGGTATATGTAAATTTAAAAAGTTTTTCAATAGTTATATTTATTACAAATTGATTCTCTCAATTACTAAAATAAGTCTAGAATTTTTTGTTTTATACATATTTTTTTTCAAAGTGCGTTAAATGCCCCCATGGTAAAAAATGTTTATGTACACTCTTAACGCACTTTGAAAAAAAATTTCAAAATGCGTTGAGTGTGTTCTAAATTTAACGCACTTTGAAAAAAATTTTCAAAGTGCGTTGATTTTGTCCCAATTTTAACGCACTTTGAAAATTTTTTTCAAAGTGCGTAATTTTTTCAAATTGCGTTGCCACAATGGTACAATGCATGTCAGTTTTGATTCATTCATCACACGTCAGTAAACTGTGTCATTTATTGCAAATAAAAAAATTCATGATACAGAATTAAATTACATATTAAAACTAAAATTAGCCATAACTTCATCTAAAACGGAACTAACTACACGTTTTATTTGCTCGTGTGTCGGGGTTTTAGACATTTTCCCTGGACGCTATTTGTTACTTGTCAGAGAAATTGATAATATAGTAAGCTGATATTCTGAATTAGCTATATTTAGCCAAATTTTTTGCACTTTTACTGTACTATGTATAAAGAATGTATTTATGTATAAAGTTAATGTGTATTTACCTATGAGTAATCGCTGTGCCTGGTTGACAATGATTTTCTTGGGCTGAAAATTTTCCGTTAATAAATACTGTATTTATACAGATTAAAGAGGATGCTTCCTCCTTCATAGAACCTGATCCCATTTCCGGTGACTTTAGAGGTCTGTGTTTGATTTTCTGCTATTTGTAATATTATGATAGACTTTTGCGCTGGACTTCTGTTTGTTATCTCAATATTTGATTCAGTCTAAAGAAAATTTTATTTCAAAGTTTGTTAAATCATCGTATTGACCTAAAAACACATTATTTCATTATATGATTCAATAATCAAATGATAGTTCTTGAAAAAAAAATTGCTATCTTTCTTGACTTTATGATGTTTTTATTACTGCTTGAACCCTTTATCATTTATTATCAAAATAAAATAATTACTGGAGTAAATAAAATTACCAATTTTTCAATTTGGAATTTTCCGACCAATTTCAGATGACGCTTCTAAGCCAATCAAAGAGCTAAGAATTATCCAATCATGTATTAAATATACTCAGTAAATAATCTTTAAATATACAAAGCATTGTTTTACAAGGGAAAATAAATTAGCTGCAAAGTGTTTATCTGTGTATTATACTTATTTTAGAATTAAATATATTGTTTTTGCCAGAAAGATCGAAGATTACTTTTATTTGGTATAATAAAAGTAATACCCAGTAATTTAAATAAAAATAATAATTTATTTGGTAAACTCCAACTCTCGAGACAATAAGGATATTATACGACCTATTTTTAAATTAACTATGTCGAAAAGAGATTTTAACGTTGTATTTTCCCATATTGATTTGCAGATGCTAAATTACTCTTATATTTGTACAGAGGTGATGGATATATATATATTTTCTTCGTTTCCAGACTTTTTACAACTATGCCCTTTGTCGTTGCTAGTCATACTTCCCTGTTATAGGGAGATAGCTGAATTACTTCTTACTTAGCCTCCAGGTAATAATTAACCTTCATCTGGAAACAAAGAAACCAAGTTCAAGGACGAAAATACACAAAGATATTCTGCATAAATTACCATACGTAAACAAAGTTAATGAATGAAACATGGTTCAAGTTATAAAAAAAAACATTGGCTTGTAAATTATTTTGAAAAGAATGAGAGATTTCATTTCAATTTTGCTTACAATCAATATTTTGGTTTTTATAGACTCCACTCATTATTGACAGAAATAACTTTAAGAAACACAAAATAAAGTAATAGTACTAATTTCAATAGAGACAACAAAGAAGGGATTAAAAAAAAGATAGGTTCTATCAAATATCTTATTATCAAATATATGTATTGAATATTTCATCCAGTGCAATAATCCACGGTCGGAAAGAGAAAATTCCAAATTTTAGTAATTGTGTAATTTGTTATTTAATTTATTGAAATGTGGTTTTTCAAGACTTTGCATTAACATGTTATTCATAGTTTAACTGTTCATGAAATAAGCTGAAATGTTTTTGATTTTCAATTCAGAATAAAAAAAAATGTTTATTTTAATCAAAATATGTTTCAATGTTATAAAACACTGTTTTCCCCACTGGTTCTAAATGAGTTGTGCTAATTTTCGATTGTATATCAATCATATGTCTGAAACCACAACACAGAAATGCGTAGACGTATATTAAGTTTCGTTTTGATGGCATTGAATAATTTTAATTCTATGTTCTTAATATTTTTAAACAATTATAAATGACACAATTCACATTTAATTACCTCTAATAAACCTTAATTGACATGCCTAGTACCAGTGTGCACTTATTGCCCATCATCAAGCTGTGAATTGATAAACCTTCATATCTTTTATATGATTTTTGACATTTATAGGTTGTTACTCAGATAAAGGTTAGCTCACGATCATCTGAACTTAATCAGTGCACTGGTCTACGATGGAATTCTTATTCTGATATCCTTCAATATAAAAGAGCTGTATATAATATGTACGATATGTATGTGTTTTTAGTTTTCAAACTTTGCTTATTTTTAAAAAAGTGTTTCATTTATTATTAAGCACTTGCTTAAACTTAGGCATACATATTAAGACAAATTTTTCGTTCTACAAAAAAATATGCATGTAGCAATATGCATTTAAAAATATACCCGAAATTTAGTCTGAACCACATAACATATAACTCAATTAAATACCCTAAAATATATTTCAAAATGATAGAAATGATAATAGTTTTAAAAAGGAAGCATGTTTAACGGGAAATAAATTGACTAAAAAGCAACTAGGCAACTCAATGAAATCTCAGGGACGTCAATGGTGAGCATGCAAGCATTTAGTCTTAGTTTTAGGAAATGATGAAAATAAAAATCAATCAATCAATCAATGATCTGTATACTGATTAAAATGATATTCTATTAATTTTACTTATTTATTTTTGTACATTATGGATAATAGAATTTTGATAAAAAGACGATGGGGTTTTTATTGGGAGAGGGGGCTAATGTAAGGCACAGTAGAATGTGGCTGCAGTAGAAACAGTACTAGTATTAGGAAAAATCCTAATAGAATGAGTCAATTTTGAGACACAAGGCTAGTATCACTCCATGTTTGATTTCACGTTATCACTACATGTATATACAAATTGATGTGCTTTTTTTAAATCTAACTTAAGAATAATTATTCAGTTTTTAAAGGATTTATAATACAGTGAACACAATTTTGGGGATTGTAGATTATGATCAAATAATTTAATTTCGTTTGTATTCTTGCCTCTCATTGGTTGATTTCCAAAAAGGAACGCATAACATTTTGTATAATCTGGTTTGGTATTTGACAACCAGCTTAATTATCTGTATCCATCAATCCCCTCATTTCAAGTCCTTGGGATTCATGGAAAATTCCAGATTTAATGAATGTACCTTTAACTTCAAACAGTAGCTTCATGGCTGCTAGATCTATGTATCAGTTTTTACCTCCCCTCGCTTCCCATCACTTTTACTACGGTTGTATTATTGCGCGGTAAATTTGAACTCATAAAAACAACACAATTTTACACCCCCAGTTGTTTAATTATTTTAAAATTAAATTATAAGAAATTTATTTACGCTTTTTTATAATCCGCTTCGCGGATTATAAAGCGTAACACAATAATTTGGCCAAGAATTAGAGTCATTCCTTAAACATTTTTGTCATTAATGAAGCATTTTATTTAACTTAGACATGATGAACACTTGGATTGCTAAGCGATAACAGGTGCCCCTACCAAACAACTGAGAATAAACCATGACGTCACAATTGAATCGTGAAGAAACTGCGATATGCTTAGAGTTAATTTTGCAAACATACCAATTTCAAAATGTAATTACTTTGTTATAAATGAAGATACTTTGATTCCGTTTTCAGTTTTTGTCGTGATTTTACAGGGACCACTAAAATACACAAAAATCTCAAATTTGATAAATTTTGCCATAAGGTCGATTTCTATCCGACGAGGCTCGTATTTTATTATATTTAAAGACTATGGGTAATGAGTTCTTTCATCTTATACATTCATAAAGTAATAGGCATAAACAAACACCAAACACAGTTTTATAAATAGCAATGTCATTTACTATTTTACATTAATGAATAAAAATAGTAAATGTAATTCATTAATGCCGCGTGAATTTCATCATACAGTGTGTAAATAAATATATATGTCGTCTACTTTCTTTCATGTCTAAATTAAAGCAGCAAATGTATGTGTTTTTTAGCTCACCTGAGCCATAGGCTCAAGTGAGCTTTTCTTATCAAAATTTGTCCGTTGTCTGTCGTCGTCGTTGTTAACTTTTCACATTTTCATCTTCTTCTCAAGAACCACTGGATCAATTTCAACCAAACTTGCTACAAAGTATCCTTGGGTAAAGGGGATTCAAGTTTGTTCAAATGAAGGGCCACGCCCTTTTCCAAGGGGAGATAAATATGAATTAGAGAAAAATTAATGGCATTTTTAAAAAATCTTCTTCTCAAGAACCGCTGGGCCAGGAAAGATGAAACTCATGTGGAATCATCCTCAGGTAGTGTAGATTCAATTTTGTTCAAATCATGGCCCCCGGGGGTAGGGTGGGGCCAAAATGGCAGATCAAAGTTTTACACAGGAATATATAGAAAAAATCTTTAAAAAATCTTCTTATCAAGAACCACTGGGCCAGGAAAGATGAAACTCATATGGAAACATCCTCAGGTAGTGTAGATTCAAATTTGTAATCATAACTCCTGGGGGTAGGATGGGACCAAAATGGCCGATCAAAGTTTTACATAGGAATGTATAGGAAAAATCTTTGAAAATCTTCTTCTCAAGAACCATTGAGACAGGAAAGATGAAATTGATGTGGAATCATCCTCAGGTAGTGTAGATTCAAATTTGTTCAAATCATGACCCTCGGGCTAGGGTGGGGCCACAATGGCTGACCAAAGTTTTATATAGGAATATATAGGGAAACCTTTTAAAATCTTCTTTTCAAGTACTTCAAAGCCATGATTAGTGATATTTATATGGAATCATCCTCAGGTAGTGTAGATTCTAGTTTGTTCAAATCATGACCCCCTGGGGGGTTAAAATTCAAACCTCCCCCCCACCTCAGTAAACTTTAAGTTCTGATCTGATATGTGCTTTTTCCTAGCCGATGTTCTCAGGTGAGCGTTGTGACCCCTGTTCCTCTTGTTTTAATTCGTTAAGGCTTTATTCATTTGAGACACAGGGTGTTCATTTCATAAGCAACGGACAACTGAAACATACCCTGGTTACATAGGAACTTATTAACATCATCTAACAAGCTCAATTTATTATAATTATACATTGTGCATTTGTTATATTTAATACTTATTTACATTAAGGAACATTCATGTGAAGAAAATGTGCATGCTTAATACAAAATACGTACGTATGGCAAAACAATTTGAAAAAAAATATAATAACAATTCAACGTCATAAGAATAATCTTATGTTCACTATGGATCAAAGGAAATTACATGCAGTTCCTTATTTTGTATTAGGTCAAGATTTTTAAAAACGTTTAACCGCAAACAAAGTTATTGATGGATATATCTGCACGTTTGCGTAATCGTATGCTATTGCTGCGTAATTAATCCCACATTCACCTTATTTCGCAACTTTCAAATAAACGTCGCCAATCAACGTCTTCATTTAAGACAACACAAAACGAGCCTTAAATTTTAATGGACCATATTTTAAATGCAACGCTTAGAGGACACTTTTGGCAATTTACCTTTTATGATATATATATAAATAGAAGTAGGTAAGTCGAATTAGGACCAGTGACTAATACGAACATGTTGTATAATAATGATGTGTCGTAGCATTTACCTGTCGAACTGAGAGGGCCGGAGAGATCACCTGTCTTTGAACCTCTGTCCATGATAAAGGTGTCATTTCTAACAGGACAAAGAACATAAAAACTACGCTGCAGTTGTCGCGGATGCTTGAATTTTTTTCGGTTGTTCACATGTGCAGGACTATGGTTTTTCCATAAGAAGCGAAATGAGAACATCTGTTTAAAAATTCACGTGCCGCTGTGTCCGAAATGGATTTCCTAAAGCAGACTAGTTTGTTATTTCTATGCTTTTTATGGAACATTAACATCTGTTCTGGATTTCATTTATCGCCGCAAACTAATACGAGGCAGGGTAAGAGAGACTATAGCAATTATATAATGTTATACTTTCTTTTTATGCTTGTTTTTATAATACACCAAACGCTGTTTGTACAATAAAAATCAATCGTCATATTTTTTTCATTTGTTTGTTAAATAATCAGGAAAATTAGAAGTACTTCTAAAATCATCATATGTCTTTTTCTTCTGAAAAAGATAAAAGTCAAGTTACTTGTTTCTTAAATTTGTGTTTTCATTGAACACTATATTAAAAAAATCAAGTGTTAATTTTAAAACGACTATATATATGTACACTTTAAAACCTAGCTTGATAGCCAATATATTTATCCTTCAGCAAGTCGCCGCTTAATTTCACCCAGATCTTCACAGCTAAGACTAATACCAAACCAGTCGTCTTCACGACGGACATATGACAATTCTAAGTCAGTTCTTCAGTCGTCTTCACGACAATGGAATTCCAGGAAAACCCCTGTCAAGGGGCCATCATCGAAGACAAGGGCAAGATACGGTAAGGCATTACTGTCCAAAATACTCCCAATGAGAAGGACAGTGCAAAAACCGGTGATCAGAAGGAAAATAGGAAAATCAGTTGACAGAATTGACACTTCAAAAATGACACACGGTGTCAAAAACACAGACCAAGGCATAAAAAAGCCTCCAGTTAAAGACAGGGACTACACATTTCATACTGTGTTCCTGGCAGACCTCTTGTGTGGAATTTGTGACAGTTTGCAGGGAGAGTGGAGAACTAACTGTAGGGAACAAAGGTGTGCCCGTGCCGACAACAGCTGAAATTGGTTTGTTAAAAAAAGTTTGGAATAGGGCAAACTAGACAAGAGGTACAATACCGAGCATGCAAGCCACTATAGTTCTCAAGGGTATGTCAGAGGATCAACATAAAAGGTACCAAGCGATGGTCCAAAGATGTTAAACATCATACATACCAAGAGAAGTGAGTTACACTGCCTGTTTCTTTTCCACTACATCGTACTATCATGTGATGTTCGTACGTTGCAATGTGGTGAATTTTTACCCACCGAGAAAACAATTCAGTTGTCATTTGTTTTGAAAAAAAAAGTTTGTATCTAATAATTTTAATTTATGTTCTTATTATTTATTATATTGTTGATTGTGTGAGCTTATGAATATAAATTCTGCAGTACAGATTTGAATAAATTATAATATTTGGTCTCAATGTATTAATTATGTACAAATATACTGTAATAATTTTGCCAGTAGCTGTTTAAATTAAAAATTATCTTAATTCACGAACTTCATAATCCTTCTAAAGGATTTGCACTTTAAGTGATTCATTATTTTAACATTATCTTACTTTCTGTATTTTAATTGAAACATAATTAAAATAAACACCCAAAACGAATAACAGGAAAATCAATAAGAAATATTATCAATAAAAACAACAATCATCGTCACCAAATGCGTCAATATCTACGACAATACACTGAGATCTTTGCAGGTTATTGACTGTACGAATATTTCTCCCCTTGTAAGTCATATGATAAATTTTTTTGTGGATGGTTACTCTCACTGTATTATAAACGCGAAACTTCTGATGTAAGTGCAATACTTTACATCTGACGGCAGAAGTAGAAAGAAAATGAATCAAACGTATTTTTTAACTTTTGGTAATTATACCTTTATATTTTTTCCTTTCCTCTCTTGATTATAAAAGAATGAAGATAAGCACAGAACACTAAGTAAATTCACCAACTTCCAGAATGTTTCCCGTTTTTAAGACGTTTTCTTTAGATGCATGGTTCATTTGGTTCATGTGAAGACGTTCTAATTAATATATATAAACGACGAGGACCAGTTAATAATTTAACTGTTTGACAATCGAGATGACTTCAGATTTTCAAACCTTCACTCTAGTTATATTTACATGCATTGTAATATTTCAATCTGTCTAGCAAATGATGTCAATGTCTCTCAACTGAATACACAAGAACATATTCTGTGTACGATCAATTTTACACCGAGCCAAGCTTTTGAAAAATCAATTAATTTTAGAGGATTTTCAACAACCTTTTCCAAAATATTTTTGATAATCCTACAATCCCTCATAATGACCTTGGTGGTAAAACGACCTATCTTTGGATTGTTTTTTTTTTTTTTTGGTTCGACATGTTTTACACCATTAGTAAGTTCATTACTGTTATATTAAATATGACGACGCAGTACTTCTTCTCCACGATCAATACATTGGGCCCTCAGCGGTTGGGGGTTGTTTACTTCTCCTAGGCACATGATCCTACCTTAATTCAAGGAGTCCCTGATTTTACCCTGTTCATGATAACTTTGTCATATGTTCATGATTTTTTTTCACTGTTCGTTATCTCCATCTTTTACTTTAGATAAGTCTAATTAAACTATTTAAATATTCTGTTCAGGTTTAGTTGTCAAGGAGCACATTCAAGGGTTACAAAATTTCCCTGTTTATCGATTTTTATTTCAATATTATGCTTGAACTTTAAATTGAGAATCATGTTTAATTATTTTATAATTAAGCTCAAATATAGAAATATCTTCCTGGACTTAAGCTAATTAAAAAATCTCCCTGTTCTCAGGATTATCATAATCAGTGGGTTCAGAGTTCGATTTATTATAATTTTTTTAAAAAAGGTATTTAACTTAAAATATGTTTGTGAAGAGTAACTGAACATATCAGACACTTGATTGCGAAATTCTAAAATTCAGTTATTTTTAAATTACAAAGCAACACAGTGACTATTTTTTATTATTTATAAATTTATAAAACACGTTACAAATAAATTGATACTATACAAAAATAAATATAACAGCAAGAGGTCGTAAACAAGACATTAGCGATATTTTTTGAGTATTAATGAAGAGCCAAATGTACAATTTTGTTAAATTGAACAAAAAAAAAATCAGTTTTTTTTTTAATAATTTCAATTTTAATCCATACTGAGAAAAAACCATAGACACCCTGTTGATTTTTTCCTTTGGTTTGTTTTTATTTTGTTTAATCGTGATTATTTTCCTTTTATTCACAGGGGCTTGCTCCTGGCATGTTATAATTGCTAGTGCATGTATTAATTGAAAAGTCATGTACGAAATACTGTTTTAGTATTTCGTTTAAGTTTTTAATAAATTATTATTACAAGCCGGGAACAAGCCCCGTGCTTAATGTGAACATTTTATCTATATTTAGTTTCTTAAAAATAGAATGCTGGATTTATCACAGATTATGTACAACAAAAACAAAATAAAAATGTGAACAACAAATACAACCGTTATAGACTGTAGACGTTATCAAATAGAAGGGGAAAACTGAAAAAGAACAGTTTCGTTAAGTTGCTCTTAAAACTTCTTTGTAAATCAAAACTTTTAAAATTTTTCCCCGGAGAAATGCTTCAATAAACGAAAATCACCGGAATTAGTTTTTTTTTTCAGAACTTCATTGATTTATAGAGTCGTGAGGTCGAAACCCCATTACCACAATTATTAGGGCGTTAAAACCGCTTGTCAAAATAATTAGACTACAGATAATGAGAGGATCACCTGCAGACGTTGAGTTCAATGGGACAATTTCTTAATGTTGCATAATTGAAATATATTTAAAAAAATCTAAAATTTTTGGTCTTCAAAATGAATGTTAAAAAAATTAATGCAAATTTATTTTTTTAATAATTATAGATATTGCCTTTCAATGTAGATTTTTAATACAAGCATATTTTTTTTAGCCTGAAGTACATTACTTAATATTTGTTCTTATATTTAAAAACAAATTACTTTAGTAAAGTGTCAGCGATATATATTATAGTTTAAAAAAACATTAACACATCAATCATCAATTATTTGAAGATATATGTATAAAAGTAAAATATATATTTTAAAATCAGCGATAGATATTTCCTTTAAAAATTAAAACAAATATTGCGTAGGCTCTTGTATTTTTTCATTACGTTTATAGAAATGAATCACTTTGGGGAAGTAGGAAAAGGTTCACATAGTTAGTAGATGTCTTTTGCACTCGTGACGAGCTATAACAGAAAGTGTATTACGCAAGATGATGACTCCTCATTATATATAAGGTGCAATAATTTAACAAGGGGCAAATTGTAATTGTCACAAATCAGTCAGAGAAGTCTGTTAACCATATACCTCCAGGATATTTTTTGAACACGAAAACCTACATATAAATTTGCAGTTTTCCCGGTCAAATGTTATGACCATTTTGACCCATGAGAAAGCCTCACGTGGTGTCAACTTTCTATCGTTATATATCAAAACACAGTCTTTGTCTCGTTGACATAATATAGGAATAGACCACGGATTACCCTTTTCCTGAAACGTTTGGTTTGAGTTTCTGGATTATGGAAACTGATTGTCGACATTTTTTAAATAAAAAAAGTACTCCAGCCTCTGATATACCTCCCCCTTCTCTCTTTCTCTAATTTATTTATTCATGCATTATCTTGTCCAATTCCAGCTTAGAGACTGAAGGATATGGAAAAAAGAAAATTTCATTATTTTTATTCAATAGGGATCTTAACAAATTAAATTAAAAAATCCAACTGAGCAATGCATGTAGAAGAAAAATAAATGAGGATACCGAACATTATTAGGTGGGAATTATTATCAGTTATTGAACTTATAAACCTTTGAAAATACAAAATTGCACGAATACTGACTCCTCGAATTATCAGAGGTGATTCGGGTGGCTATGAGAAGTAAGCATCCCATGTCGACCAGTCACATTAGCTGTGAAAACTCTGTACTGTTTATGTAACCGTAAAAATTACTTTAAAGCTGCGTTTTAACAGATGATGTTTGAAATATGTGAGTCAAAATACAAACTCACAATATGCTGTATATGTAATGGAGCTCAATATAAGTAATAGAATTAGCATAATGTTTATTTCAGAAGAGATTTTTGAATGCCCTGTAACTTTTACTTATTTATCTGTAGTCTGTCTCGGTTTAAAAATCGTTCGAAGAAATAGCGTGCTATTTCTTTAGATTCAACAAGATGGAAACACCAACTGCAAGTGATAAGTACATATAGTTTGTTACTAAGTGAACGTGGGAGATTGATGATGGAAATGCTCAAGTCTTCCGGTTTGCCTTATAGTTCAGTTGTTTGATGGGCGTTAACTTTACAATCCGTTTTGTAAATGAGTTTATTGATTAAATATGTATATAACAACAAGTAGTTTTATTTTAATCCTCTTTGAATTTCAGGGTTTACAATTGTAAAATAACATGTACTGCAAATAAATGGAATTATATAACAAACAATCAAGGCAAAGTTTTAAAACGTAATATTTTGTAAGATTAGAATTTTCATGGGAGCTCTGTATCATGTTTGGTCACTTAGCACGGTCATTTAAGAATAATCATGGATAATGTGTTCTTTCATTTTAAAAGCTGCAATGGCAATGGCTATGTTAGAGATACCTCAACAAGTTACATGTAGTAACAGTTTGAAAATTGAGAAACATATTGGTGTCAAGTTGGATAGTTTAAAACACAATTATTTAAAATAAATCAAATATTTCTCAGAAAACCAGACTATCTTCAATGAAAAAATTTAACACTTTTATAAACTTTTATAAACTTCGTTCCATGAGGAACATTGGTGCCAGGTTATTAGTAACACTTCTGTCAAAAAACTTGATGGAATGAATTAAAAATACCTGAGGAATACAAGAAAAAATCTTTGACGAAAACTTTCAGCAATACGTTTAGGGAAAATTATAGATACAATCTTGTCTTTTTTTTAAAGTTATGCCAAAGAAGTTCTTTGTAAAATATACATGGGATGTCTTTAAAATATTTGCAACCCAAATAGAAAATTGAAAGCAAATAGCTAAAATGGATGTCGTAATGTAAGTTTTCCAATTATAACACCGAATATTGATATTATCTCCTTTGGATTTAAATATTTTTTTGAAATAGGTTCATCACCTCTTTCCCTTTATATTTAATATTATCGCTCCCTCAAGTGAAATGTATTTCGTGAATCGATTCTCATGTTATGATACTATTTCAATATTTTTGATGTCATCATTTTCAGGAAAATGTAATTAAAAAGTATAATGATTTCCTGCTTTAAATTTCCCGTTTTCCAACATTGTGCGCGATTTTGTTTGCATGATTATTTAAAATAAATCTATTTCGAAAACCAAACCATCTTCAATGAAAAATTTAACACTTTTATAGACTTTTATAAACTTCGTCCCATGAGGAACATTGGTGCCAGGTTATAAATAACACTTCTGTCAAAAAACTTGATGGAATGAATAAAAAACCTGAGGAATACAAGAAAAACTCTTTGACGAAAACTTTCAGCAATACGTCATTTAGCAAGTTATGCCATATCTTGTTTTAAAGTATGTAATATCAGAGGTTGGTTGTGCTGTATCCAAAACACATCTATAAGTTTTTTTTTTATAAAAAGTATGACAAAATTAAAGAATAGAAAATTGAAAGCAAATAGCAAAAATGGATGTCGTAATGTAAGTTTCCCAATTATAACACCGAATATTGATATTATCTCCTTTGGATTTCGATAATTTTTTGAAAAAGGTTTATCACCTCTTTCCCTTTGTATTTAACATTCATGAAATGTATTTCTGTTCAATCATTTTCAGGAAAATGTAATTAAAAAGTATAATGATTTCCTGCTTTAAATTTCCCGTTTTCCAACATTGTGCGCGATTTTGTTTGCATGATCAACTTCGCTCTTAATATTTATCTCCCGGAAGATGACAACTCGTTGTGAAAGTAGAAATAAGAGCATCCATATCTTTTATTAGAGGTCTGTATCCAAAACACATCATTCTTTCATATGACTAAATTAAAGAAAATGAGACATGAAATATCGAAGTTTTCTTCTGGATTTTAAATTCATGAAGTTCAACACGATTATTGCAATTAATACCGTTATCTTTTGATTATAATAAATGGAATTAATACCTAACGGGAAAGCATATTACGGACTTTTTCTTAAAGCACATTTTAAAATAATAGAATGAGAAGTATATATGAGTATTTGATAAAGTTCAATTTCTTTCTGCAGAGAAGTTTGAAGGATATTCATTTGTTTTTTGAGGGAAGTTTGTGCTATATGTAAAGCAGCTTAGATCATAAAACAGTTTTTGATAGCAAGATAGCACAACTGAAGGCAAAAGTTCACAAGGAAAATATATTATTATGAATTAATATGGGAGATGGTATGTATTTTAAAAATGTCCAATCATTAATTATTAGTGAATGGGTAAAAAACGTCATAATCATGTCATTTCTATTGTATTTTTAGCAAAGATTATTCGATTACAATTTTTGTATACGAAAAATTCAAAAATAAATGTAATTAATTTGTTAACGATACTTAAATCAGAAATTTATTGAGAACATTAGGGTAAAGATATTATCTAATGTACATGAAAAAGGCTTTTGAAGAACAAAAAAAGTTAATAGCAATGGAAATATATACGTATACTTTACCATAAATGTTTTCTTTCAATTACAGCAGAAATTTATGAAAATGTTCCACAAGGCAAAAGGTACATCTGTATATTTGTGTGTATGAATGTTTTTATGGATGGATGAAATTGATTAAAGACTGTATATAGATATGCATGGATATGTGTCTCAATGCTCGTGCATTTTCTATAGAAATATGTAACAAAGTACACAAACATTATTTTTATTTTCAGTGACTCAGATGTCACAGAGAGAGGATATATACTTATGTCCGACAAGAAATGCATCAAATGCCAATTGAATGGTAAACCATTTCAAATGAACGCGAATAATACTCATTGTAAAGACTGGATAAAAATTTATCTACTTCTCTTTAATTAAGAAAAAATGATACCTAAATTTAACATCTTAACATTCCATTTAAATGAGCAACTATAGACAATTTCCAAATAACAACACAATATATAATTTATCAGGGAATCCAAATATCAAATGCAAATGTCAAGTTCAACAAGCCAGCAAGGGAAACAACACAGGGTGTGTAACAAGGTAAAATCTTTTTAGTTCTTTTGTGTCTTTTTGCTCTTTGGTTCTTGAAAAATGAGCAAATTCATTTACTTTCATCACGGGCCTCTTGCTTTCTTCTATTCTGAGGTTTAATTTTAAATATTTTTTTGCTGTTTCAGTGTTAATAAAATACCCCAAAGTGAAGACTATGAGAATATGAAAGTCACAAGAATGAAAAATATGGGTATACTTACTATTTTAAATAAGAATGAGTAAAATATTTTTTCTTCCGTAAACGTTTTAATAGTGTAACAGTTTATCTTCTTTAAAAGACCCTTAAATTGCAAACGGGGTGCATGCATCATATTGCTTTTTATTTGAAGTAGATTAAATAAATGTAGTTCATTCATTAATTAAGTTAACGAAATATCATGTGTAAATTGTCATGTTAAGAGTGACATACACATGCACATCTACAGTCACCATGTTAGAATGAAGCATTATTGTTGCATAAATGCTCAAAAGGATAACTATCATAACAATTTTTTTTCACAGAAAAGATAGAAACATTAAGGAAAGAGACTTTACAGTATGTATCATTCAAATTTCATTGCTTGATAATTAACATAAAACACTCATCATAATTCAGGGTAAAGTTGTCCTCTCCTCTCTATCAAATCAAAAATGTTCATTAAAATCACCACACTAGAGACAAACAATTAAAACATAAATATCCGTATTTAAATAATAACCAATTTAATAGATGATTAAATATGCTTGCAAAGAATTCGTGTAATGAGGAGAAAACACATTTTAAAACAAGCAGAGCATAGAAAGGCTGTGTTACACAGATAACAATGTTTTAAATTATATCAACGTACATTTGAAAATTTAAACTAATTGACATGATGCACGTTGTATACTCCGCATGTTCAGGTGTATTTTACTTTCTTTTGATAAGCCTAATATATGCTGAATGTTCGCCTTTCAATTCCAGGAAAGAAGCCAACAAGTCCAATAAGGCGGACCAGCGTTTATATGACAATCCCTCGGAGGAAAATGCCAGGAATTGTGACTGTTGTTCTGTATCGTAGATCACGTATGTTCCAAATGTCAACGGTTGTGTTCTAAAGCCATTAAAGTAGTAACGAAAAGACGTAAATTTAAAAATGTATCAATCAGTGCACCGTACAAATTTAACATGGATAAGTTTATTATGAAATTAGAAAACTCAATGAACCTTATCCTAACAATTATGTACAGTGTTCATAACCTTCTTGTGGCTCTGTGGTCTAATGCTTTATAAAACAGTTATGTATCTTTGTTTCAATGACTGTTTTTTTTAATTTAACTTATTTAGATACTACGTTTTATACGTTATTTTACTTATTTCCGACGGCGAAATAAGTTTCTACGATGTCCTTATTGGCAAGCATTAAGAAAACATGAGTGTGTTTTGTTCGCTTTATCATACATAACAATGTTTTGACGATCTGAGTGACAGAAGTAAAAGTTAATTTCTTTCTTTCTTTTTGCACCGTGAGATCTGTATTTGTTTATTGTAACCAGGGATGTTTTACACATTCACAAATCGTTGTTGATTTTTATCATAAACTCCAAAAGCTTTGGTTTGTGTTGTTTGTTAAGGACCCTTTCGAGAATTATATCCTCATACGCTACCATTTGCCGGTGGAGGTCTGTAAACTTTAGACCTATGCTATCGGGGATATTGAGCGGTGAGGAATCTTTTTTACTGTGTTTATTGCGACACGGAAGAATTGATTTGGTCTTATCTGAAGACCAATCTCAATACCCTGCGATGGGATTCGAACCTGCGAGCGCATGGATCAACTCCTTACACCTCAACTATGCACCGCTCGTTTTGACCACTCATTCATTCGGGAGACAAATAACGTTTCGTAGAAAGAAAAAAAAATAGATATGGAGAAACCAACGAATTCATGACCACCATGAAATGTAAATTATTACTCAACACTTTTCGACCTCGGAATTAAATCCCTTCAATCAATATTTTTTCCTCAAACCTCGAAAATATGACCCCACAAAAATGTGATTTTATAGTACTTTCTTTATTACAATATGATAAAGTTTTATCTATATTTCATTTTCATTATTCTGATATTGAAGAAGTATGAAAAAATATGAATACGATATGAAAACGATTGGCTCTCTTAAAGGAAGTACAAAACAAGTAGACAATAAATTAAAACCAATGTAGCGGGAAAAGAGCTTTTGAGAATTCAATTACATGTATGTTTTAAGAGCTGTATAAAGTGATTAAATACAAACAGGTGTTTTAATTACTTCTTATAAGTATGAATAGTTGTAACACAAAATGCATTTGTTGAATGCACTTTGAAATATAAAATCATTTTCAAAACCAACTTTATGTTAGTCTACGTTAGTCTACCTATTGAGTGCATTCATACATTTAGATCCATTCAAATATTGAAGTGATGTATTAAAAGCACTGTCAACTAATATCGAATAATTGTGAAGTGAAATCAAGAATTTATTTGTCATGAAAAAGATGTGGACAAAGAAAATACCCCTTCATTAGATCGTAATAGGTCATTTCATATCCGTCAAAGTTTGTTTAAAAACTATTATAATAAATATTTTAAAAAAAAACGATTTTACAATTGTACAATTACAACACGTTTTTAATCTTATACATGCATACATTGTAATATTTTACTTATGTGATTAAATGTTATCAGAGTGTGTTTGATTCATAGATTTTTTTTTATTTCTAAAACACAGAATGATAATTTAAAAAAGTAAAGGTCATACTTGAAAAGAAAATGAATTTAAATTGCTCAAAAAAATCACAATGATATAATGTGTTTGTGAATTGGTTTGTAACAATAAAACACTTCTTGTATTGTTAATGTTGTCATTTTAGATTGGGGCTGTTTGTCTGTCATATGTTTAGGTCGATAAAACTCATTGTTTGAATTCTATCTAAATACTTTTAATCTCATTTTGTGAACAAAGGTGAATATTTATTTAGTGAATGTTCAACCGCTTTGAAATATTTAAATTTTAATTCAGTCTTAAGCACTTGATTAAATCTCCTCAACTTAATAACCAGAGATACTCCTTGGTGTAAAGAATGAATGAAACACAGATTTCAGTGCACCTACATTGATTAGTTTCTCCACAAAGAAAGAACAAGATTTTTGCCAGGACAAAACGTTTCTTCCATTTCAGTACACCTGAAAATATCTTTGATATGTAAAAGTGCTGTTTCTTTTGAGCTCATATCGACAATCAAACATGCTGTTATCGTGATCGGGAAAATATATTTTAACTGAAGGTAGTGGAAGGATTTAACATATATGTAACAACATTTTTAATACATTGAAAATGACAAGCTCTATAGTGTATAACAGCGTATCTGCGGATTTGAAACCAGGAAATAAGAATACTCCGGACGCCGTGTTTGTGAGATATCCCAATAAGACCGATTTTCCGGTTGACACGGTTGTCAGGTACACACCTAGGGTTTCCCCTGTGAAAATTTCGTTTGCTCCAGATACGAACTTTGATTACAGGAATAAATCAAAGGTCGCAGAAAAAGTGAAGCGATCCAACTATAATTTTAGACCAGTTTCAGAGAAGAGAAGAAACTCGCTCAAGTTTCAAGCACCTGCCTCCACGCTTCCCTCTTCTACATTCGTGACGACAAATAAGCAGGACTATGGAGATACGACAGAACATCTTAAGCGATCTCTCAGACCGACCCCAAAATGGTTCTATAAAAGTCAGACAAGTCTTCATGAAATTCGACCTAGCTTATTGGAAGGACAAGGTCAGGAATCAAAGGATACAAATTCCCTTTCTGATTGTGGAAGTAAGACTTATGCACGATCCCTTGTGTTGTTTCCATCTCAAACACATGCCAAAGCTCTGGATACCTTAGTTACGAATCCCTCTTCGTATGAATACAAGCCGTTAGTGGGTGAGAGAATTATTCTGAAAGCTCAGTTATTGAGAGAAGTTCCAAGCAACACAGCAGAGAAAGACTCCTTCACAGACGGGGTTACAAAAGTAGACAATCGAAGAACCACAAGGTTCTCAGATTCTTTGAACAGATATAGTGCTTGTAATTCTGACAGCGAATATCAAAAGAAAACAAGTAAAGTGTTTTCGAAAACATCAAATAGGCCAACCAATCGCCAGAAAACAACTGCTGTACAAAAGGTGACATCTGATATGGAAAGAACATACAATAAACAAGCAGCACTGAGAAATATGATTAAGAAGTAAAGCTATGGTTTGTTTATATTTAAACATTGTGCCATTTTTACTTTTTTAATAAGTCATATCTCCATTATACATACTTGATAACATTACCGAACTTTTAAAATTTTCTGAGCATCTTTTTATGTATATGGATTTTTTAATTTTGTGAAAAATGTTCTTAATCGGGTATTGAAGTACTTTGAACATGACTTTGGGCACATTTTGACCTTTTGAGTTCAGCAAATTTGCACATTCAATGTCAAATCTATTATTTTGTGATATTTGTTATTTCCGAAAAGGATTTTGTGTCTTTAATTAAAAAAAATATACCATCAACATTGTTGCATATATATCAAATAAACTGGTGTATAAAACACTATGTAGACTTTAAACCTCATGTTTAAACCTTAAATATAAATAAAAAATCAAAATTTCTTCTTTTGAGAAAAAGTACAAAAGAATGAAATAAGTGTAATTAATTATTGTCTCAATCTGACTAGCAGTTAAACTAGACGAAAGAGAAATTCTTAGAGAATTTATTTAGCGCATAAAGATTCTGGTCAAATGTTATCAGACGAACGTTAAGGAATAACCTTATCGATTTAATAACTAAAACTTCATCTGAAAAATCACTCTATAGACGTAAATAAACATTGCATCGTTAAAACCAAACCTTATCCGGACATTTAAGACCAAAATAATTGCAGAATAAGAGTTGACTATCAACCCCTGTTATTTTTTAATGCTTAATACATAAATGTTTTATGTATTGTGTAACTCTGTTGACAATCTTATCGATAATTAAGTGTACAACTAGAATCAAGTTGTAAAATCTTAAATTTAGAATCGTTAATCAGGACATTACATTGTATATATACTTGTTCACATTACCGAGCTTCTCAAATTTTCCGTCTGAGCATCTTTTTTATGCATGTAGATTTTTAGTTTATGTGAAAAATGTTCTTAATCGGATATTGAAGTACTTTGAATATGACCTTGGACACTTTTTTGACCTTTTGAGTTCAGCAAAATTGCACATTCATTGTCAAATCTATTATTTTAAGTGTTTAATTAAAAAGGTATGTCATCAACATTGTTACATGCATATCTAATAAACTGGTGTATAAAACACTGCGTAGACTTTAAACCTCATGTTTACACCTCTAGTATAAATAAAAATTCAAAAATTAAATTTTCCTCTATCGAGAAAAATTACAAAGAATGATATGTGTAATTAATTATTGCCTCAGTCTGGTTATCAGTTAAGCTAGACGAAAGAGAAATTTTAATTTAGTGCATAAAGATTCCAGTCAAAATGTTATCAGATTAACATTAAGGAATGACCTGGGCGATTCAATAACTAAAACTTCATCTGCAAAATCAATACATGTATGTAGAAGTTACAAAAAAGCATCGTTATTTTAACAAACCTTATCCGAAACATTTAAGACCAAAATAATTGCAGAATAGGAGTGGACCATCAATCCCTGTTAATTTATAATGGTTAATACATAAATGTTTTATGTATTGTGTTACTCTATTAACAATCTTATCGATAATTAAGCGTACAACGAGAATCAAGTCGTAAAATCTTACATTTAAATGAATCAGGACGACGGCATAAATCTTTGTAATTGACTTAATATATGTATTACATAAACAGCTCCAGATTAACATATTTAATCTGTCATTGGTCAATTTTAAGCTACTTATTCTTTGTTTGCACTGACCAGTCATAAACAACAAGAACGGACCATTCCTTTTTATACTGAAAATGCCATGAAACCAGCTTAATTGTGGAACATTTGGAACATATGAATTTTGCTCCATAGTGGTTAGATATTTGGAATCTTTTTATCAGGTACCACTGCGTGTTGATTTATTGAAACATGAAGCCATCAACAAATTCCATCTGGGATTGTTTCAGTGACCATGAAGTATATCAGAGATCACTGGTTTTATTCCCGTATCCAAAACTTCCAAACATTCCCAAATCCCCCACAATTTCTGATGAATACGCGTCGTTTGCGCCGATTGAATATAAACCTTTGGTGGGAGATACCTGTAAAAGGCAATTCCAGAAGTCGAAAATTCTGAGAGAATTTCCAAAAGCTTCAACAACAAGGAGTTTGGATTTTCCGGTGAAAAGAACCAATGGCATTGACAGTCATTTTACTGAGTCGCAGAAAATTAGATTTCTTACTAGTATTAAAGAGGAACGCAAGGGTGCTGGTAGCAACTTTACCGACAGGAATAAAAACCTCCAATCCCAAAGGACCAATACGTCAGCAATGGAAATTGTGGATACCAATATGAAAAGAACTTACAGTAAACAAGCACAACTAAAAGAACAGTTACAAAGTAAAAAATAATTTACTGGACTATGGCATAATTAATCTGTGTAATATTCATTTCATCGTGACAGGAACTCATTTAAAATATTTTTGGCAATGCTTTATTTGTCAACAGTGAAAGGGAAGTGCAGTTTAAAGTGATACATAAACAAGTCAGTGGAAAACATGTTGATAAATATCACATTAAAGTGTGTATTGCAATACCATTTTGTTATTGTTTACGTCACCCGTCGTAAAATCCTACCCATGGGTAAATTTTTAAACAAATGACATCAAAGATTAGTGGATATTCAAATTTAGGTCGGAAAAAGTTTTTAAAAATATTTGTTTCAAGTCCTTTCGGGAATTTTTTATCATTCATATTGAGGAGTCATAACTTGCTTGTGGAAGGGTACATTGATTGATTGATTGTATATTGTTTAACGTCCCACTCGAGAATTTTTCACTCATATGGAGACGTCACCGTTTGCCGGTGAAGGGCTTTACTCCTATACTCGGCACTCAGGGTCATTGAGCAGTGAGGGTTCTTTAACGCGCCAAAGCCTACTGTGACACGGGACTTACGTTTTTAAGGTCATACCCGTGACTTTCACTTCTAGTGCCGAGCGCTTGGCGAAGGAACAGTCACTACCTATGTTTACGTCTTAGGTTTGACGCGGCGCTGCGAACGAGAATCGAACCTGGGCCTCCCGATGACGAAGCGAACGCTCTACCACTAGGCTACCGTGACCGGTGGAAGGGTACAAAGTTTAGATATATACTAGGTACTACTGGTCATTGAGCAGCGAGGGATCTTTTTCCTTTCAGCATCCATTGCAACATGGGACTTCGGTTACTATGGTCTCATCCGAAAGACAGTTCTCTTCATCCTGCAGTGGGGTTCAAACCCATGAAGTGGATCAACCTCCTACTTTGCCATATTCCAACCCACTGTCATTTCAAAAAGTAAAATGATGGCATATGGCTCAATGAGAATATAGAAAGTACCCGAGTTAATAAAGCTTTTGTTTTGTTGGAAAAATCTAATAGGTTGATGTATTTTACAAAGAGTCACGCGCTTGAAGTATGAATAAAGGATCCCATTGAGAGAAATTTAAATTAAAAAGAGGGCTTATTAAGATTGAGTAGATTAATGAAAATGTACACAAGTGCCCCAAAATTTAAAGCATTCTTCCCCATCAACTTATCATCGTATATAATGATAAATTTTGCATTTGAAGCTAATTATTATTACACCATGTATAATCATGTATTGGTCTATAATAAAAAGCAGGCAGGAATCGCGATGTGAAAAGCACTAAATTATGAGCACCGCTAAAATTAGAACCCTAAAAGGTCTCATTATGTATTTGGTAAAGGATTTAGATGTTAGAAGATTCATAGTATTTCAAACTTAACTCTGTTACGAAACCAGTACCAACAGAAAATTAAAAAAGAGAGATTAAAATATTATCGTGCAAAAGAAAATTAACTGATGGATGTCAAGTGCAAGAAAAGATAATCAAGATAAATCACATTGGAAATTTGATCAATTGAACTCCATCCTACGAGGGTTGTCCCATAAAATCGTGGACAAAGCGTTTTTCTAGAAAAATAATGGATGTAATAAGCTGAAATTTTCAGTGAATGTTTATTTATCATATTTAAGTTAATCATAATGTTTTGGATAAAATATACACAAAAATATAGATTTTATAATGCTTGAATATGCACAGGGTAAGGCCCTACGGCGCACGGTCAAAAAACGAAGGTTTTATAAGAATATACAGGAGTATTGATATGAAATAAAAGATTTAAATAGATAAGATTAGGGTAAAAATTATCCTTATTCAATTCCACAATTTATTTTGTTGTCTTCTTAAAATTTTCAATGCATTTGGTCAATTTTTGATAGTTTCCTGAGCATTTGAAATGGGAAAGTGGTAAACACAACACACGGAAAATGGTGACGTTTGGTGACGTTACGGCGCACCGGAGACCAGTTCGCTATGATTTAGATGGTGTAATAACGCCGTGTAAAAATTTAAATAAATACAGAAGAAAAAAAATCCCCAAAAATTGCCAAATCTTTAGTATATAAATGAAATGGGAGTTTTCTGAGTAAAGTCTTTCTTGATCGAGTCCCGAGGTAGTACAAGACATACAAACTACAATTGTAATAGCTAAAGACGCTGTCAATGTTGACCTCGTCAATATAAGATTGTCTATTAGTTGAATGATGTTGGAATATTGTCCGTATCTTACTAATAAATCATCAGAAGATCGTACATTTATGCTAGATTGGTTCCTCTATTGTTTATGGAGACTTAAGTATGTGCTTCAATGAAATTTAGAAATTTAAGTGAGACTTATCCAACTTTAATTTTAGTGCAAAGATGAAAATTGAGGTGCCTGACGCTGTTTCAGGCACTTTGACGTTATAATTTGTGCGCCGTAAGGCGATACAATACATAATATTAAATCTCATAATTCGTTCATTTATGCATATATCTATTTGAAATTTGCTATATTCATTCAGAAAATATGTACTAAGAAGTAGTGAAATTTTCAGAACGTTGTGATGATTATTATTCATGCGAGACAACTTGTCCACGATTTTACGGGACAACCCTCGTATATTAGCGCATATGAAAAACATAATTTTGGTAGAAGTCTAATTTCCTTAGAGTCTCTGAAAGCATTACGTGATGGTTGAAAGGTTTGAAGATTTAGAAAATCACATTTTAACGTATGATTAGATAAATCGTACTGTGAGCTTCAGGCACGTAGCATCGTTTTTGAAAGTGGGGGGGCCAACCTGAGAAAATTTTTTTTTTACTTACCTGAAAAAGTTGACAAGCAAGGGGGGGGGGTGTAGTGGCCAACTTTTTCAAAGCCAACTTACTATCACTTCCAATTTTTTCCTCACAATCCTTCTTATCACTATACTATGGTTATAATGTGGGGGGGCCAACCATCCTATCAATAAACATTTACTATAGTAAAGGTTATGTTCGGGGAAAAAGTGGGGGGGCCAGGCCCCCCCTGGCCCCCCCGGATGCTACGTCCCTGAGCTTTGATTTAGAGAAATCTTTGGCAGGGAGTCCTTTAACCCTGCCAGAAGTGCAATCTGTGTGTGAATAATAGACAATAAGTGTATAGAATGATAAGATAAGGACCAGTGGTTTCATGAAAAAGATTTACAAAATCTGTATTGCAGGAGGGGCAAAAAGGATAGCGAAACTCGTGTTCATTCAGATGAACATTAAAAAGTAAAATACTACATCAATATTACTTTCATCAAGAATTTTATTCTTTTTATCATTTTTTTCAAAAATATGATTCAAAGATGAATATTTTCAGTTTATTAAATGAAAAATGTAAAATGTGCAGATATCAAGTGTAGATTGTACCATTATGGACAGGAAAAGGGTGAATCTCAGGTGCAATGCTACAATTGTTGGGACACAGGACACAGGGCCAAAGACTGTACAAAAGAAATCGCATGTCGTGTATGCAAACAAACTGGACATAAGCCGGGATCAAAAGATTGTGAGCACTATAGCGAACCTGCTGATGGATTAGTGGTGTTTCAAGGAAAAGAAAACCCCCTATCCAATTTCTTTCCCTGTGATGTTAAGGTCTTCGGGGAAACCCACAAATCAGCTGAGCACGCCTACCAGCTTACGAAAGCTATTCGATCTGGAGACTTCAACGCTACCGAAAACATCCGCGTTGCTCCCACAGCTCTTGAGGCTAAGAGAATAGGAGATAAAGTGAACATCCCAGAAAAGTGGCAAGATCAAAAAGAAACGGTAATGGAGGAGATCATACATGCTAAAGCTACTCAGGTACCGGAACTTCGCGAGAAACTGGAAAATTCAGATGCTAAAACACTATTCGCCGAAGCAACTAACGATATATTCTGGGGAACCGGACTATATCCAGATGCTACCCTCCATACGAATCCGGAAAAATGGCCGGGCGAAAACCGGCTAGGAGAGATTCTGGGTAGGATAACATCAAAACTTACAAAAAGACTCAGAAGTACCTCACTTCCGAAAAATAAGAACCCAGACGAAAATCAGACAAATCTGGACGGCTTCATTCGGGAGGCCAGGAGAAACTCAAACAGGAAGAGAAATGTAAAGGACCAGGGGTAATTTAGCAAATATAGCTTTATGTAAATGAGTACAAACTTACTAACTTTCTATTCTATAAACGCGCGTGGTTTAAATACTTATAGTAAAAGAATTTTGTTGTTTGAATGGATTAAAGATGCAAAATTTGATATAATCTTCTTGCAAGAAACACATTTTATTGAAGCAAATGAAGTAATTTATAATTCACGTTGGTTTGGGTATAAAATTCATAGTTTTTCTGACTCGGTATACAGTAGAGGTGTATCTATTTTGTTTAAAGAAAATCTTGATATCGAAATACTAGATAAGTATTCTTCGATTGACGGTAGAAAATTATTGGTAAATGTTAAATTATCTGAACAAATTTTAAGTTTGGCCAATTTTTATGTGCCAAATAAAGAAAATGACAAAATTATATTTTTAAATAAAATGTTGAAATGGGTCAATAAATATGCTAAAAGTTTGGATAACTTAATAGTTTGTGGAGATTTTAACTGTCAGATAGATATCATCGAAAATAATAGAAATGTAAAGGCTCTTAGAAACTTTGTGAAATCATTAAATTTGATCGACTGTTGGTCCTTTAGTGATAAAAATAACGAACAGGGGTACACGTGGTGTGATGGGGAAAATAATCCAAAATCTAGAATTGACTACGTATTTACGTCAGAAAGTTTCTGCTATAGATTTAATCAAATTTTATTAAGAAAAGCTCCTAATTATGACGGGACAAGATTTAGTGACCATTTAGGTTTATACTTTGATTTTTGTACCGCAGAAAATATTAGAGGGAGTGGTTATTGGAAAATGAATACGTCACTTCTCAACAAAGAAAAATTTTGCAATGAAATGAGAAACTTTATTAAACAAGAAATATCTAGAATTCATGATCCTGATCCGGCTCCTAAATGGGAATGCTTGAAAAAAATCAATTAAAAATTTCACAATAGCCTATTCTAAAGAAAATGCTGTATCCAAAAGAAAGCGAATTGATTTCATTGAGAATCAAATTAAAATATTGGAAAATAAACCCTACTCGCATATAAATATGAGATATAAAAGACAGCTTGAAAATGAAATTGATGAATTATATGCACAAAAATGTAAAGGGGCTTACATAAGATCAAGAGCTATCTGGATGGAAAAGGGCGAAAAAAGTACTGCATATTTCTTAAATTTAGAAAAAAAGCAACAGGGCGACAATACGATTAATAAAGTTACTAATGACGACGATATTGTCTTTATGGAAAATGGAGATATTATGAAAGCTTTAGTCGATTTTTATAATGCATTATATGAGAGTAGAAAAATCTGTGATCAAGATATTGAAAAATACCTTGAAAATATTGAATGTCCTAAAGTTAGTGAAAATGATAGAAATAACTGCGATAAATTACCGACCATGTCTGAGTGTAAGGAAGCCATTCATCATATGAAAAATAACAAATCTCCTGGTTCTGATGGACTTCCAGCAGAATTTTATAAAATATTTTGGAATGATATTAAAGATATATATTTCTCATGTTTAATCAAAAGTATTGAGATCGGAATTCTACCATTCTCACAACGAGACGCAATACTCTCCCTTATTTACAAAAAAGGTGAAAAAGATAAATTAAAAAATTACAGACCTATAAGTCTCACAAATGTGGACTATAAAATTTTTGCACAGATTTTAGCTTTACGATTACAGCCTGTTGCTAAAAAAATCATAGGAAAAGAACAAAGTGCATATATCAAAGGAAGATACATTGGAGAAAATGCGAGACTGATACTTGATATATACGAGTACTGTATGAATCACGATCTTGATGGCATATTGTTATTCTTAGATTTCGAAAAAGCATTTGACTCTGTTGAGTATAACTTCATTTTTAAAACATTACGAAAATTCAACTTTGGAGAAGACTTCATTGATATGATCAAAACTCTTTATAATAATCCTACGTTCAAAATTAAAAATAACGGCTGGATTTCAAAATCTTGCTCAATGAAAAGGGGAATACGTCAAGGATGTCCGGTATCTGCGCTTCTCTTTATTTTCGTATTAGAAATACTTGCTATCCAAATTAGAAATAATGAAAATATACATGGCCTATCATTTAATGAGAATGCCTCAAAAAATATTAAGATAGTCCAACATGCTGATGACTGCACAAATGCCTTAAAAGACACCAATTCATTGGCAACTACTCTTAATATTATTCACCATTTTAGTAAAGTTGCTGGTCCGAAACTTAACTTATCTAAAACTGAATGTATCTTAACTGGTTCCTTAATTGATGAGTATTGCAATAATAACGACCTATACGGTGTAAAAATTGCAACTGAAAGTGTTAAATCTCTTGGAATATATTTAGGTCATAATAAAGACGTGTGTTATGAAAAAAATTGGCTAAGTAAACTTGAAAAACTTGAAAAAATCTTAAGTGTTTGGCGAAAACGCAACTTAACAATATTTGGAAAATGTACAATAATAAATACTTTAGCGGTATCAAAGCTTGTTTACAATGCGTTTATTTTACCTAATCCAGATAAAGAATTCTTTAAAAGAGCTTCAAAAATCATTTTTAACTTTCTGTGGAAAAAGAGAGAGAGGATTAAACGAAATACATTGATTGGTAAAATTGAACAAGGAGGAATAGGAATCGTTGATATTGAAAGTAAATTTTCTGCTGCGAAAGCTTCGTGGGTAAGAAGAATATTGGATAAAGATACAATCACACACTTTACTTTAAATAGTTTATTGGAAAATAGTAATTTATCTATAAATGATATCATTAAAACAACGAGTTGCAATTTGAATGATAAAAAATTCTGGGAATTGACTAATTTCCCACAGTTTTATGTGGAAGTATTTTCAATGTTTAATAAGTGCAAAAAAATAAAACAAAACAACAAAATTCTGAAGGAAGAATTTTTATCCCAATTTATCTGGCACAATAATTTATTCCGATATGATTCTAAAACATTATGTTTTGAACAATGGATCAAGAGTGGTATATTTTATGTAAAAGATCTTTTTGATGAAAACGGTGAAATACATGCAATAGATTACTTTTGGGATAAATTAAAATGTAAAAACAATATTTACTGTGAATATATTATGCTAAAAAAGACATTAAGACCTTTTAAATCAAGGCTTGATTGTTCCTATGCCAATTATATTAACATTCATAATAATGACTCGTTTTTGTTTAGAAACAATTGTTTTAAATCGATCAAATCTCTAAAAAGTGATTTTTATTATTCGGTCTTAGTTCAATCCATATTTCAGAATTCAATATATGAGAGTAAGTGGAATAAGTATTTCAACATAGAAGATAAATCATTATGGAAGAATATATACATTTCAAAAATTTGTAATATGTATGACAAAAAGATTGCAGAATTCAATTACAAACTGATTAACTGTCTGTTAAATACTAATATAAGTGTAAGTAAATGGAATAAAGATGTATCACCAATGTGTGAGTTATGTAATGTATCAGAAGATAGTGAACATCTTTTATTTTCTTGTACAATTACAACATATTTGTGGAGGAAAATTAGTATATTTTTAAAATTTAATGTTTCATGGAAACGTATTATGTTGGGATTTTTTGGTGATTTATCAGAGAAAACATGTATTTTGAATAATCTTATCTCATTTATTTGTTTTACAATCTATAAATATAAAATGAAGAGTCGATTCAATAATGAAAGAATGTCAGAAGAAAATTTGAAATCTTATGTTAAAAATTGGCTTGTTTTACAAAATTCTATTGTGAAAAAAACTGGTAAAATAAGAAACAACATGTACAATGACTTAGCAAATTGTTTATGAAAAAAAATTATGGTGTAGACAAGGACATATCCAACACACGAAGAAACCAGTCTTCATGTGTGGTAGCTAGGGGTCCTCATTATGGACAGTGCTGGTGTTGAATAGGACTCCCTTTGCTACCTGGATTCAATATTTATTTATTTCTCCCTATATATTATACATTCTATGTTTATACGCTCTTAGAATAATTGCATTAAATTGAACAGATAAATTTGTGAATGTTATAAAAGAAAACAAAATGCTTGTTATATACCTATGATACGTATGATATATTTATATATTTTTCTTTTCTTCTCTATAGAAGTAATATAACTGCTGAACAGATAAATTTGTGAATGTTATAAAAGAAAACAAAATGCTTGTTATATACCTATGACACGTATGATATATTTATATATTTTTTTTTCTTTTCTTCTCTATAGAAGTAATATAACTACTCTGATATGAACATAAAAAGCATTAATTGTGATGTATGTTACAATTTATTTCCACTATGTTGTATATTGCATATGCTTTTAATAAAAGAAAAAAAAAATGAAAAATATTCATTTTGCTGCAACATTTCTCATACATGTGAGGTTCATATACCAACATATTCAAAAGAACGATAACTCCAAGATCTTTAAGTTTTTATGGCAATCACTGATACGACTCACTTTCCTTGAATATGCGCATGTTTTGTTATCATTATTAATTAAGCATGAATTTTTGTCACAAATTTCAAACTAAACCATCGCCGAAACATGACTGAAATATTGCCGAATCGGTGTTAAACAATAAAAAAAAGAACAATCATTCAATATATTAAACCATTTTTCAAACACAGTCTTAGGGATGTCAGTTTCCTCTTCTTATCTGTGTAATACTTCGACTCGTCTAACTAGCCAGAAACATTTTAACAAAACCATGTTTTTTTTAAAAATTAGTATGTTGTCGTTGCGATAGATATTCCTTGATACGGGGCATGTTGGCCACTTTGGCACGGCATTTCGTAATTCCCGAACATTTGTCCAACGCATTGCCATTTGTTGCCAAAATGTTTTCAAATGCTTCAAAGATCATGATGTCGGCTAAAGTCAACTGAAATGTAAAAAAATTCAGTAACAAAAAATTTTCATTGCTATTCAGCTTAATTTATGTAAATCAGTAATAAGGATAGGTGTATGTTACAAAAGATACATATAGTGTACTACCCGATTTCCAACAGCAAAACCTTTGCCCTCTTTCATATTCTTTTGTATCTGTGATTCAATGAAGGTACAAGCTTTTACCATAAACTCCTGGAAGGATTTCATTACTTGCCTTGCCCATTCCTGTTTCCTCTGAAAATAAAAAAAAATGTAATTCAAAGACGGTTACCATCTTACAGTATAGATATATAATTCAAAGAATGCATCAAAGAACTAATGAACAAATGGATGTACAAATGAAGTGCTTCTAGCACTTGTCTATTTAGACTTAGTACCAATCTTAACATCGAGATATTTTGAGCTGAAAACCTATATTTTAATATTGGTGTACTTTGGGTTTTATTTGAATTGTTCTGTCAATTAATTGATGTCACAGATCATCCGGAACACCTCGGGCCTTTCACAGAAAAACGAAATGCCTGAGGTGTTCTGGATGGTCGCAGATCAGATAGATGTTACTATAAATACCACAAAGCCTGTGAGGACAGACGTACTGGATCTTCACTCAACATAGGAAGTTCCGCCATTTTATTTTTCATTTCTACCAGATATTCTACTATTTCATCAACTTTTACTTTTTGTGACAAAGTTTCTCCGTCTAAACCTTAAAAAAAAAATAATATATTATTAGCACAAGCCAAAATTCACTAAAATACTTATAATGAAATATTAAGGGTTCTTTTCTTTATATGAAATCATTATCATTTTTAAGAAAGCACTTTTTATATTCTTTTACGTTTGCGATTTGATTCCCAATTTATGAAAAGTACTCACCAAATGTTCGTGCTAGATGTCTGTTTATTGCCATACTTTGTGAAATGATAAAGCCATCGACACACAAAACAGGTAACGCATTTCCTGGTGTTTCTGAAAGACAAATTCAGATGAATGCATTAAATCGTTTACTCCATTAAAAAAGCTGTAGTTTTAATTAGTAAAAATAGAGTTGTCCAAATGAAATGAAACTTGCACAAAAAATATTACTTAAAGCATATTGTTTTCTCTAGAATATGCATTTATAATCATTATTATAAATCTCTGCATATGGGTTGGAAGCCTAAATAAGAAGAGTACCTCGTTTGCTTTCTAAGGACAGATAGAATACCCTATGATCTTACCGTCTTTGATAGCTATCCATTGTTCCTTTCTGATCCTTTCGTCTTCAAAAGAGACGCCCGCCACTGTAAACAAAAGCCTGATGGGCTCTGCCCGTCCTCTTAGATCAAAATATGTCAGCTTGTATTTCGGCATTTTGCCTCCATCCAATGTTAAAAAGTTAATTTGAAAAATATTTCTAAATTCAAAACCAAATTAAATATAATGATATGCTCGACACTTTTAAATATTTTAACTTACGGGACCTAAAGAAATATTTTGACTAATCATTCACTGTGTTTGACGAAAACAATGTATACGGATTATTCGTGGTGTACCTTTAAAGATCATAAGAATGAACAAAGCAGGATAAAATCTCGAGGTTCACTTTTCATAAACTTCTTTAAGTCAGACAATTAACCTTACCCTAACGGGGCTTTAAATAAAAGACAATAGAAACTTCATATAAACTTTTACTAATCACGATGCGTTATATGCAACCAGAAATTGTCTTATATATCTTTCACAAGTCAAGCAATGGTTGCTAGGAATGTAAAATAAAGAGCATATTAAACATAACAAAAAAAAAATAATTCTTTAACTTTACCTCAAAAGTATTTTACACGATTATGAAGCCAATTTTCGGTAAAATTATCTCTTGACTCTTCCTTCTACTTGCAAGATAAAAAGTGTTAAAATATTCTGATTGTACACACAGATACTCTGATGTTGATATAAAATAGATGCCTGAGTTTCTGATTGACAATATTTCTAAAGGTTGTCTTTGGAGACCAGGTCTTCCAACAACCTGTCGAAAGCACGTCTGGGTGTCGAACGTACAAAAAAATAATTATTTACACGCAAGTTACATTTTTAATGGAAAGTCTTATTATATATTGAGTATATTTATTTTTACACGATATTTTACATACAGGATGCAACATACTGCATGTGTCTTAGTTAACATGCAACTTATTTGACAAAAGGCCGGTTAATCTATCCGTCATAAAAAAATTATAAGCAATGTGACAATTCACTATGCGACTTACTGTGTTAAAATGAAATGCGAATTAAGTCGACTAAAATGAATTGCATGGTTATTTTGTTGACATAAATGTCTCATGAAATCAGAAGTATGTAGGATATTGACGGGATATTTAATTTCAACAAAATTGTTATTTGTAAAAATAAGAATGGCAAATCAAGGCATAAATAAATCAAATACCAATAAGAATAAGTTCAACTTCTATGTATTGTGTCAGATACTGGGGTTCGTTTCTAAAATCTACGAAATTAGATTTTCAGGTTATCTATTGGTAACTTGAATGTTGAATCATTATCTTTAATAATGACAAGCACGTCTGTCGCATGTTGGCATTTTTGGGGGCTGACATGTGGCACCATATCCTGAAAATTAACCCCCCTTTTTCGTATACGTTTTCACCGTTTTGATTGATCAGTTCAGAATTACCTTTCTTTCTCATCAACTTCCTTGACATTGTCTTGTGGTCTTTTCAGTTAGAATATATTTTTTTATTCTTGTTTAGTGATACATTCATAATTTTTCAAATAGAATTATCTACGGATTTTCTTTAATAGAGCAATGTAGTTTTTGAACTTAATTTTCTTTTCCCAGTATAATTTGAGTTTCAAAAATTGGATGATCTTGATATGATTTTATGAAGCCTGGTAATGCCGCACACCACTTCGGAATCAAACTTTTATGAAACAGTAGATAAAAATATATGTTTGTTCACTTTCTTTGAAAAAACAAAGATTTTCTTTATAATTTTTTATGATATCTAAAAACTACTGGAAATGTATGCTGACATATGATGGAACAATGAATATAAATGAACAATATCTTCAGCCATCATGTTAAGGAGCACACAGGGAATATAATCGGTCGATAGAGAATCATTTCTTCTCCATGACAGATGACCCCACCACTGATGATTTTAGAGGTCTGTGTTTGATCTGCTCCCAACTTGTATTGTTTAAATAACTTAATCGGAGCTTGTTAATTTTCATTTATCTTCATATTTCATACACAATTTTCCAATGAAATAAATGTAGTCTGAAAATTTTATATGTAAAGTTTGAACGCAACAAAGAATTTGTTAAATAATGTTTTGACAATACGGCAGTGCATCAAATAAGCGCGGTTAAAGACAGGAAGGACAAAGAACTCAACTTGTAAAAATAAGTAACCTGAGTACATTGACGGAGTCGAATTTACCAGATAAGCCTCTCTTAAACCAAAATACATTTTCAAGGTGTTTACAAAACGAAGGTGTTTTATGTGTGTACTTTTTCTGTGTTCTGTTGTCCTCCTTTCTAGATGTACGGATACCTGAACCTATTGAGGAGAAGATCAGCATCAGGATCATGGAGGGATGTATGAAAGGCCTCGGCCAATTTGTAAGTTGAATTTATTGTTTATTTCATTCATCCTTGTTTGCTTAATTTGAATATTAGAGCTATTCTAATACCGAACTTTCCCGTCTATTTGACCTTGTTCGCATCAACATATACCTACTTGTTTGAAAGTTTATCAGTTCATTGATTGATGCATCTATTACAAAAGGAAAAGGAATAAATAAATATATACCCTTTACCTTCTATTGTGAAAAAGAAACTGTAAGTCGACTAAGTAATCAACGATATCTGTTTTATTGTTTTCGAAAACTGTCTTGAAACCACAAAATCACAGGAAATTGAACTTATTTTTAAATACTCTTGAAAAATGCAGGAAAACAATATTTGTGCATCTTAAATATTTTTTATTCTTTTGGGGTCCCCGTGGATGTGTTTTTTAATACTTATGCACAAGTCATGGACTACTTAATTGGTACAATCATACAATGAAGCACTGTTTATATATAATGCGTTATTCATACAAAATACAATATGTCCAAGAAAGTGCACAAATGGATTTAAACCTCAAAATAAAAATCCAGTAAATCAAGACTCTATACACCGACTATACATGTATACTGTTTACTACGAGCAAACATAATAAATGTAGATATCATCTTTTGAAAAAAGAACAATTTTCATTCAAAAAAAATAATAATCGAAAAGTTAACAATTTATTTTACATTCAAACACACTCACACACAAACCAAAACCAAACAAACATAAATACATAAACAATAGTTAAATTTGTAGAAACTTCACATATAATCTGACTGGATTTACACACTCGTCAGAAGCAAAGATAAAAGTCGTATCTTATCAAGGGGTAACACCTTTTGTACAAAAAGCAAAATGAGGACATTACACGTGTGTGCCTTTATTGTCTTGGTCTCCTGTGTCCTGTTGTCGTTATTGTTAGATGTGCGGGTGCCAGAACCCATCGAAGAAAAGCTCAGTACCAGGGTAATGGAAGGATGTTTGAAAGGCCTTGGTCATTTCGTGAGTCACATCCTGTTCCTAAAAAAGTTGATGAAAGCACAATGATTCATGTATCCCTAACTTATTTGAGGAACATTTGGATCCTGTAGACGTTCTTTTTTCCACGGGGTTTTAATTCCGCGGAATCTTAATTTCCGTTTAATCCGCGTGTTGAAAATTACGCGGATTTTTCAAACTGTCACTATATGCCTTGCATTTATATTAAGTACGCTTGGACAAATTTCCGCGGAAAATTTGTGATCGCGTACATAGCGTAAATTAATACTGCGCGGAAAAAAGTACGTCTACAGTACCCTGAAAGTATAAATATATGGGTGGATTCCCAGTTTGACACCTTTGGTAAAAGCGTTCGTGTTCTTACACTATTTCTCACACGTTTATACATACGCCTACCCAAGCTTTTGCAGGTTTTACCACAATGTGAAATAGACTTTCCAATTGATGTTAATTTACTGATAAAGTGATTTGCAATGTGTAATGCATTACATGATTATTTAGACTCAGTTATTAATTCTGACAGGCAAATTTTATCACTGATGGAGAGCTCTACAAGCAACCCAGTTGAATTCAGTTTTAAAATGATTGAAAGAAAAAAAACAGTCAAATGTATTAAAATTGACATAATAGGCTCCATCCCTTGCACTCTCTGGCCCTCCATTTTGGAGACTCCATCCTCCGCATTTTACACCAAACCCTGAACCTTCATGTAGCCCTTATCTTGTGCGCAACGTTTTGGGGTTAAGTTAACTTGTGAATACAAATGTAAAATAATGAAACTAATCAATATGAAGTCAAACACCTTATAAGCAAGGCGATGTTTCTTTCTCCAGGCTTCCGTAGTTGATTGGATGTGAAATGATAAAAATGATCTTTTTAGCAACACTTCACTTTGTTTTGTTAGTTAGGTGTTCTGATTGCTCTTGGCATTACAAAACCATTTTCACCAATGTTGAAAGGAATTGGTAGCAATGTCTACAGAGTATGTACTACAGGAAAACTTTGGAATCCACAAGACAAAGATCTAAAGGTAAAGCATTATGACCCATAAGCTCACCTGACCCGAAGGCTCAAGTGAGCTTTTCTGATCAAAATTTGTCCGTTGTTTGTCGTCGTTGTTGTCGTTGTTGTTGTCGACGTAAACTTCACATTTTCGTCTTCTTCTCAAGAACCACTGGGCCTATCCCAACCAAACTTGCCACAAAGTGTCTTTGGGTGAAGGGGATTCAAATTTGTTCAAATGAAGGGCCACGTCCTCTTCTAAGGGAAGGTAATTATGAATTAGTGAAAAAAATAATGGGTCTTTTAAAATTCTTTTCTCAGAAACCACAGGGCCAGGAAAAATGAAACTCATGTGGAAGCATCCTAAGGTAGTGTAGATTCAAGTCTCTTGAAATCATGACCCCCAGGAGTAGGGTGGGGCCATGATATTTGGTCAGAGTTTAACATAGGAATACATAGGGAAAATCTTTAAAATTCTTATTCTCAAGAACCAATGGGTTAGGAAAGATGAAACTCATTTGAGAGCTTCATCAGGTAGTGTAAATTCAAGTTTGTTCAAATCATGACCCTCAGGGGTAGGGTTGGGGGCCACAATGGGAAGTCAAAGTCTAACATAGGAATATATTGGGAACATCTTTAAAAAGATTCTTCTCAAGAATTACTGGGCCATGAAAAATGAATTTCAAGTGGAAGCATCCTCTGGTAGTTTAGATTCAAGTTTATTAGTCATGACCCCCGAGGGTAGGATGGAGCCACAATGAGGGATTAAAGTTTAACATAGGAATACTTGGGGGAAATCTTTAAAATTCTTCTCAAGAACAGCAAGGCCATGATTGCTCATAGTTATTTGGAAGCATCCTCTGGTAGTGTAGATTCAAATTTGTTCAAATCATGACCCCCCGGGGGTAGGGTGGGACCATAATCGGGTATCAAAGTTTAACATAAGAATACATAGAAAAAATCTTGAAAAAATCTTCTTCTCAAGAACAGCAAAGTTGTGATTGTTCATGTTTATATGGAAGCATCTTCTGGTAGTGAAGATTCAAATTTGTTCAAATCATGACCAATCAGGAGAAAAGAAGAGCCTGAAATACATATATTTAAAAATTTTCTGACAGATAACGGACAGGTTAATGAATGGGATACCGGTCCGTCTTTACGAGCCGTTAACATCTCTTCAGCAAACCAACAGATCTGTCTTTATATACATTCACGGAGGAGGCTGGACTTTTCTCTCTGTCGGTCAGTTTGAATTTGTCATATTCGTTTTAATGCTGCTTTGGAAAGCTAGGATGAAGAATATACATGTATATATTTTGTATTTTTGTTTTGATAATTTTCTTTTCGTAGATAACTATGACCTCTTTAACCAAAGACTTTCAAAGGAAACTGGTGTAGTTATCGTATCCGTGGAGTAAGATAATTGGCTTACTTTATTATCTTATTTTCAAGATAGTTTTAGAAAGATTTTTCACAGATTTTTTTTGTATTTCATAATGATATTTTCTTTATATGTATTCTTTATATGGAATTAAAAATTAAGCCTACCTTTGGCTATTCATTTTTGGCAAAGTCGGTGCGCATCTGAATTATCAGTCAGCCAAAATATTGAGTTTTTGACCAGAAATGCAGAATATTACAATATTAACTTATATAATTATTCATTTGCTTTTTTAAGTACAAACAACTTTTTCTCACAGATACCGGCTGATTCCTCAAAATCCCTATCCAGCTGGATTGGACGACATAAAAAATGTTGTTTCATACGTTTTCAAAAACGCTAGGGATCTTGGAGTTGATCCAGGCCGTATTGCAGTAGGTGGAGACAGTTCTGGCGGGAATCTTGCTGCAGCAGTTCAACTTCGCCCTGAAATGCGCGGGAAAATAGCAATGCTGCTTTTATTGGTGCCTGTATTACAGGCAGTGAACATGAAAACCATCGGGTTTATAGAAAATATAGAGTATCTAAACAAAAGTATGAACGATCCTCAAAAGACAAACTATTTCTTGACCTACCTCAATTTAGATCATTCATTGTGTGGTGCGTTTCTGAACAACCTTCATACGTCTGCTGATTTCAAACGAGGGAAATACAAGTTTTTGTTTGATCAGCAGACATATTTACCTGATAAATATATACGATCCAAGGAGCTTAGACTAAAGAGACCCGAGGTTGAATATATTGGTAATGAAACTTTATTTAAGGAATTGAAAGATAAACTAACAGATCCTACCATCTTTCCTTTAATGGCATCTGATGAAGAACTGTCTCATTTCCCGTTTACATATATTTTGGCTGCCGGATATGATTTGATCCGTGACGATGCAATCATGTTTGCAGAACGTCTTAGACATCTTAATAAAGACGTAGAGCTTTCACATATAGCTGATGGTTTCCACAACGCATTATTGATGTTTGATGGTCCTCTTCAGACGAATGTTGGCGTGAGAACAGTGAATGACATCATCAGAGTGCTTAAAAAACTATAGCAACATGTATACAATGCTACTTATTTATTAATTTAAATAAGATGTTACAAAGCAATTCTATTATTTGATATTGTTATTGTAGCAAAGTAATATACAATACCTGTATACAACGACAATTTTAAGTAACAACTCTTTGGAGAATACATTTATACTACCATGTGGAAGAAGTTCATGAACTACGTTAATAAATTTATAATATGAACTACATAAATAAATAAATAAATAAATAAATAAATAAAGTAATTAAACTCAAATTCAAAGTGCATCACTTGACTTTCTTATTCATCTTATCCCTCTGAAAAGGATATCGGGGCAATATAATAAATGAATGATTATCAACAAAAAAAAAAACCCCCATCAAGCTTAGATAAGTACCAAATACAATAAAAGTGTTTAAAATTTTACAGGTTCTCAAGTTTCATTATAAGTATTATTCAACTTTAAAGCAAGGGAATATAAACGATGGTTGTAATCAGTTATACCATGAAAAGAGAATTAAAGAATATTATGATTATCGATTTAAAACAAGGTAGACGATTGATCTGTGCTGACCAAACACGGATTTCTGAATATTTTGATGCAGGGTGACGTTTAATGACAATTTACGAATATTGACTTTTAGATGATTCCAAAAACATGTATAAATTTCCACTGAATTAAATTCAAAATATTTCCCAAAATGATGAGGACAAGATTTGTCATAAGATATTTTATGGGACCGCGAACAGGCATCTGGCGGGTGATACACCAGACACTACCATGTTCTATAATTTTCAGTTAATGAGGGACTACGAGAGTTTCTGGCTTGACAATATTGCTTTTGACCTTGAATGCAGAGACAAGAATAAAAGCATATGAACTCTGGCCTGGGGCTATAAAACCCAGCTCAATTTTGATTTCAGTGTTACTTTCCACAAAGAAATACATAGTGGAAAAGCGTGACTGAGATCAAAAGTGAGCTCGTCTTAGTTTTATGGTCCCCAGGCTTGCATTAAGGTCTACTTTCCATGTGTTCAAATATTTTGTTTCTTGTGTCTATTATTTTAAGAGAACAATGAATAAAATTTTGGGTTACAAAGAAGTATTATTGTGACTTACAATCCATACATATGCAATCAATGAATTACTTATACAATTTTCTACACAATATTTTTCATCCTGCAAGTTTATAAATGTTTATATATAAAGATATAAAAGATATTTATTATTTCATGTCAAATTGACAAGCTCTGTTTGTCTTTCTATAATATACCAGTATATTTTAATGCAATGTATGTATCTGTATTTCAGTTTATCTAGATTATAATTTTCTGTATTTCGTATCAAAGATTCAACAGAATTTCGGAGGATGTATACACAAAATGTAATGAATTCCACAAAGCCCTCTTTTAGCATGGTAAGCCTGATACAATATCCCTGATAATTGGCTTTCCATAATCCTTTCAACACTAGAACACCTTATCTTATCCTCCTTCAATGAGTAAAAAGTCTGTAAAACAGTTTGTCGTGTGTTGCCACCTTTGTGACGTGTAATAATTTGTTTGAAATTCTCAAAAGTATTATTAACAATGACATATGATTTGTAGCAGACACAAAATATCAAGATGAGAAATAAACCAATTTTGTAAAGGGAGATAATCCAAGTTTACAGTAATTACCACTTAGAGTTAACAGAAAAATCATGAAAATGGGTCTGAAATTTTATATCTTTTTTACTTTACAATTTATCTTTTTTCAGCTTCAAAATTAATATTTTGAAAACTACTGGTTTCACTTAATGAATAGGGTGTGTAATTTTTCGGTACTATATATTAAAAAGCTTAATCAAATAGTATTTGATTTTTCAACAGATACATGTTCATCGATAATGGTTTCTACGATTCAATACATAGAAGTTAAAAGGGAATATCAAACCATTTTTACTCCACACACCATGGAATTCAATAAAGGACGCAGAAGGTATGATAATAAAAATAATATAGAAAAAAACTTTGTTATATGCTTCAAACCTACTCTTTACCAGCTAATATTGAAAGCAGCAATTATCCAAACATGAATGATTTTATAAATTCAATAAAAGAAGTGTTTGGAAAAAAAACAAAGATTTTAATGATGTGATATCCCTAAAAACTACTTGAAATGTATGCTGATATATGATCGAACAATGAATATAAATGAACAATATCTTCAGTTATCATGTTAAGGAGAACACATGGAATATAATCGGTCTATCGAGAATCCTTTCTTTTCCATGAAAGATGACCCCACAACTGATGATTTTAGAGGTCTTTGTTTGTTCCGCTCCAAATTTGTATATAGTTTAAATAACCTAACTGGAGCTTGTTTATTTTATCAATTTCATACACAATTTTCCAATGAATTAAATGTAGCCTGAAATGTTTACATGTAAAATTTGAACGCAACTACGAATTTGTAAAATAATGTTTTGACAATACTGCAGTGCATCTAATAAGCACGGCTAAAGACGTGAAGGACCTAGAACTCCACTGGTAAATATTAGTTACCTGAGTACATTGATAAACGGTATTTTCTCTAGAGAAGTGGACAGGCAAAAGCCTGTCCACTTCTCTAAACAGAATATGATAACCGGTCAAATTTACCAGATAAGCCTCTCTTAAACCAAAATACATTTTACAAGGTGTTTACAAAATGAAGGTGTTTTATGTATGTACTTTGATTGTTTTAGTTTTCTGTGTTCTGTTGTACTCCTTTCTGGATGTACGGGTACCAGAACCTATTGAGGAGAAGTTCAGTATCAGGGTCATGGAGGGATGTATGAAAAACATCGGCCATTTTGTAAGTTGAATTTAATCTTTATTTCGATCATTCGTCCTAGACCATACACAGACTTTACTGTTTATTACGAGCAAACATAATAAATGTAGTTTAGATATTATTTTGGTTAAAAAAAAAGAAAAAACAAATTCTCATTCAAAAAAATGTTGTTTAAATCTTATGACTATTAGTCAGTAAAGATTAGTCCGTTTTGTATATTTTTTTTGCTTTTAATCGATAAATTAACAATTTCAACACACTAAAACATACACAAAGCAAAACCAAACAAACATAAAGACATAAACAATAGTTAAATTTGTAGAAACTTCACATATAATCTGACTAGATTTACACACTCGTGAGAAGCAAAGATAAAAGTCGTATCTTATCAAGGGGTAACACCTTCCGAACACAAAAAAATGAAGACCACCTTTATTGTGTTGGTCTCCTGTGTCCTGCTGTCCTTATTGTTAGATGTACGGGTGCCAGAACCCATCGAAGAGAAGCTCAGTGTCAGGGTGATGGAATGATGTTTGAAAGGCCTTGGTCATTTCGTGAGTCACATCCTGTTCCTAAAATAGTTGATGACAGCACAATGATTAATGTATCCCTAACTTATTTGAGGAACATTTGGATAAACTGAGAGTATAAATATATGCGGATTCCCAGTTTGACGTCTTTGGTAAAAACTTTCGTGTTTTGTACTGAAAATCAACTATTATTCGCCTCACGTTTTATTTATTCGCGATCCGTCAGTTTGGAATCAATCTGCGAGGATTAATTTACGAGAACGAGAAAACATTAACTAAAATTACAAACAAATCAAAAGTTCAAGGCGATTGATATTCGTAAGTTAAAGTAGAAATAAATTCAAAGGCAAAATATTCCTGTCTGAACCTACATGTAGCCTCTATCTAGTGCGCCACGTTTTGTGATTAAATAAACTTGTGAATACAAATGTAAAATAACAAAACTAATAATCAAGTCACAAAATATTAAGTCAAATACCTAATAAGCAAAACAATGTTTCTCCAGGACTTCTGTAGTTGATTGGATGTGAAAAGAAAAAAAATGATCTTATTAGCAACACTTCAATTTATTTTGTTTTGTCAGATAGGTGTTCTGATTGCTCTTGGCATTACAAAACCATTTTCACCAATGTTGAAAGGAATTGGTAACAATACAAACGTAAAAAAACTTTGGAATCAAAACTAATAAAGGTAAAGCATTATATTGTTTTATACTTGTATTTAAATACCAAAACATGCTTCCAAATTGTGTGAAGAGTAGTCGGAAAACGAAACATGCAAAACGAATTTTTTTTATATATCTTATTTAGGAGTGTTGTTGAATACTAATATTGTTGTTAAGAAATTTTAAAATAAAAAACACGCATGAAACTTATTATAATAAATGTATTTTATCTAAATTGTTTTGTTTAACGGACAGGTTAATGAATGGGATACCGGTCCGTCTTTACGAGCCGTTAACATCTCTTCAGCAAACCAACAGACCTGTCTTTATATACATTCATGGAGGAGGTTGGACTTTTCTCTCTGTCGGTAAGTTTGAATTTGTCATATTCGTTTTAATGCTGCTTTTGAATGCTAAGATAAAGAATATATTGTATTTTTGCTTTGATAACTTTTAAATTTCTTTTCGTAGATAACTATGACCTCTTTAACCAAAGACTTTCAAAGGAAACTGGTGTAGTTATCATATCAGTGGAGTAAGATAATTGGCTTCATTTATTATCTTATTTTCAAGATATTTAAAGGAAGATTATACACTGATATTTTAGCTCTACTGGTCAGAGACCAGAAGAGCTTTTGCAATAGTAATGTGTCCGTCGTCTGTCCGTCTGTCTGTAAACACTTTTTCAAAATGCAACTTCTCTTACAATTTTGATCCGATTTCAATATAACTTAATACATAAGTAGACTATACTAAGATACATAATTCTCTTTATCGGTTTCTGATTTCGATGGACGGTGTTGCTGTGGTTACTAAAAATAGAAATTTCTGTAAAATTCAAAAAGGCTACTTCTCCTACAGATTTGGTCTGATTTCAATATAACTTGGCACACAATTAGACTACACTAAGATACAAAATTCTGTTTATCAGTTTTTGATTTCGATGAACGGTGTTACCGTGGTAACTAAAAATAGAAATTTCTGTGAAATGCTTTTCAAATGCAACTCTCCTACGGTTTTGGTCTAATTTCAAAAGAACTTTGAAAACTCTTTCAAAAGTTCTTTCAAAAGAACAAAAGACCACAAGAAGACTACTTTAAGCCACATAATTCTGTACAACCGTTTTTGATTTTGATGAACATTGTTACCGTGGTAGCTTAAAATATAAATTTCTGAAAATACTTTTAAAATGCTATTCCAAATACAGTTTTAGTCTGATTATAATATAATGTGGCATGCAGGTAGACTACACTAAGAAACATTATTGCCTTTTTAAAAAATTCTTCTTTTCATGAAATATCAATGATGTTGCCATTGTAACTAAAATTGAAAATTCTGTTAAATTATTTTAAAAGCTCTCCTACAGTTGTAGTCTTATTGGAATATTGCCACAAAAAAATGACTTAATCAAGGATCATTATTTTATCTATCGCTGTATTAAAGTTTCAAGTCCCAACTGCTACTCTTTTCTTCCTTTGTTACAAGGATAAATCAGTAGAGCAACAGTATCGACAGAGACTTCTGGTTTGTATTTCGTAATGATAGTTTCTTATATATCTCTCTATATGTATTCTTAAAAAATTAAGCCGACCTTTAAAATTCGCTTCTTTTTTTTAACTCAGTTATGAATTGGCAAAGATGGTGCACCTGTTAATTAACAGTCAGCGAAAATATTGAGTTTTAACAAGAAATGCAGAATATTACAATATTCACTAATGTTATAATTAATTTGCTTTTTTTTTTTTTAAATCTAAACATTTTTTTTCGTTCAGATACCGACTGAGTCCTCAAAATCCTTATCCAGCTGGATTGGACGACATAAGAAATGTTGTTTCATACGTCTTCAATAAGGCTAGGAATCTTGGAGTTGATCCAGGCCGTATTGCAGTAGGTGGAGACAGTGCTGGCGGGAATCTTGCTGCAGCAGTTCAACTTCGCTCTGAAATGCGCGGGAAAATAGCAATGCTGCTTTTACTGGTGCCTGTTTTACAGGCGGTGAACATGAAAACAATCGGGTTTATAGAAAATGTAGAGTATCTAAACAAAAGTATTAACGATCCACAAATGACAAACTTTTTCTTGAATTACCTTAATTTAGATCATTTATTGTGTGGTGCGTTTCTGAACAATCTTCACACGTCTGCTGATTTTAAACGAGGGAAATACAAGTTTTTGTTTGATCAGCAGAAATATTTACCTGATAAATATATACGATCCAAGGAGCTTAGACTAAAGAAACCTGAGGTTGAATATATTGGCAATGAAACTTTATTTAAGGAACTGAAAGATAAACTAACAGATCCTACCATCTTTCCTTTAATGGCATCTGATGAAGAACTGTCTCATTTCCCGTTTACATATATTTTGGCTGCCGGATATGATTTGATCCGTGACGATGCAATTATGTTTGCAGAGCGTCTTAGACATCTTAATAAAGACGTAGAACTTTCACATATAGCTGATGGTTTCCACAACGCATTATTAATGTTTAGTGGTCCTCTTCAGACGAATGTTGGAGTGAGAACAGTTAATGACATCATCAGAGTGCTTAAAAAACTATAGCAACATGTAGAGAGTGCTACCTATGTTCTTAATTTAAATAAACGGTTACAAACATTTTTTTAAGATGAAGTGATATTGCATTACTTGATATTGTTATTGTAGCACATAAATATACAATACCTGTATATAACGACAATTTAAAGTAACAACTCTTTCGAGAGTACATTTATACTACCATGTGGAACAGCATCCTCAAGAACTACGTCAATGGATATACAATTAAACTCAAATTCACAATGATTACCTTCCTTTGTTTATTCATCTTCTCCCTCTGAAAAGATAACCGGGGCAATGTAATAAATGATTGATCAACAACAACAAAGCCGTCGAGCTTAGATAAATACCAAATACAATAAAAGTGTAAAAAATTGTACCGGTTTTCAAGTTTCATCGTAAGTATTATTCAACTTTAAAGCATAGGAATCTAAACGATGGTTGTAATCAATTACCGGTATTACAAAAAAAGAGAATTGAAGAACACTATGATTATCGATTAAAAACAAGGTAAACAGTTAATCTGTGTTGACCAAACAAAGGTTTCTAAAAAAAAAAAGTTGATGCAAGGTGATGTTTGGTGACAATTTATTGACTTTGAGTTGGTCCATAATCATGTATAAATTTCCACTGAATTTAGTTCAAAATATCCCCCCCTTCAACCCCCCCCCCCACAAATAGTAATGGCGGCCACCTATTTTTAGATGCCTGACAAAGACGAACGTTAACAGGAGTATCTATAAAAATATAAAGAATTTGGTAAGTATGTAGCATTATCAAAATAACTCGAAAATTATCTGATTGAAACGATTTTTTAACAGAAATAAAAAAGATCTTCAAATAATTTTTACTTTAAAAATATTAATATCTTGTGTATATTGGATATACTAAGCAGCCTTTGTTATAAAGTTAATGTCATGTCTATAAGTTCTAGTTTTTTTTCGGTTTGAGGCCTCAAACCATTCCAATTATATTACTAATGCCTTTCATTCAAAATCAAAAGGAAACATTTAATTCTCGTACTGTTTGGGTACTTATATGTACACAGATCATGGTAGAAACGGTAATTCCACAGTGATATACAAAAACTATTTTCATAAAAAGATATTCTGAGGCCTTTCATCTGAGAATTTCTTTCTTTTTCAGGAAAGGTTCATTCCTGTTCTAAAAATAGTGTTGGTTCGCATTGTGTGTCATATACTGGCAAATCAATTAACAGTCTAACTTCCTTATTTAGATAAACTCTGTTTCCCCAAATAGCTTATGTCGTTGGATTTTTGTTCATAGTTAATTCTTTAAGATCAAAGATGAAAGTGATATTTTGGATAACAATTGCACTCCTACCCATGGGTGAGTATTGTTATTAATTTATGCTGATAGTCAAGAAATATATACATATACAGTATAATTTGTCCAATCCGGCTACCGCCGGTTCCATAAAATTTGGCCGGATTAGACAGAATCCGGAGTGCAGGAAAAATCCAGGAAATTATCAATTTCGAAAATTTTCATTGTTTATTTACAAGTACATCATATACATATTATTAATAAAATTAAATGAAGAAATCAATCAATATTTTGGAGTCTAGAAATTATAAAATAGCCTCACATGACTTACTGTATTTTCTTATTTGTTCACGAAGTTTGAAAGTCTGGTGAAATGTTACTTCAATCAAAATATACATGCACGCATAATATAGGCCTACTATGTATTAAGCGGTCCGGGTTTCGCTTGTCAAAGAACTCATTCAATGTACCGGGGTATTAACAGTAATGCACAATTATTAACGATGTGCTAATTACATTATTAGATTTTACTTTTATTTTTTATGTAAAAAATTACGTCTTCCCACACTGTTATGGCGCCATTTTGAAATGCGTTCAATTTTCGATCCCGATTTATATTTTGATTTGTAAATCGCGTATTTTGTGTTTATGTTATACTGTGGTAAAAGGAATTTAAAACAAGGTTAATTTTATTAAAATTGTAATTTAATCATATAAAATATTTTAAGTGGACTGTGTCACCGCCGCATTTCACTTTCGTCTCATGGCACTAATCATGCTAATGTAAACACGGATTATCACATCCAGCACGAAACGTGTTAATTGCTTTGAAGTAACTCGGGTGCGGCCGGATTAGAGGGAATAATTACCGTTAATTATGAGCAGTTGGGACCAGTATGGCCGTTCGGAATACAGAATAGACAGTATCCGGACTACACAGAATTTTTCCTAATGATTTTGTTAAAGAAGTGCATGGGACTAAATTTTATAGACGGAATGGACAAAAGTCCGGAGTACTCAGAGTCCGGATTAGACAAATTTTACTGTACAATGTTTTATTTGGTAAACTTAAAATGATACTCATTAGAAAAACAAAAATATAACTGCAATTCATACCTTTAAAATTTGCTTCAATACCTTTTTACGTCATTGATACTTTTTGTCAGTGTCATTCGGAAAAACACAAATGTTGACAACAGAGCACCCAATGGTGTGGCATGATGCGGACAAGATTTGTCACAAGAAATTTAATGGGACCGGGTACAGGCATCTGGCGGGTGATATACCAGACACGACCATGTTCTATAGCCTTCAGGTGATAAAGGACTACGAGAGTTTCTGGCTTGACAATATTGCTTATGACCTGGGATGTAGAGGCAAGAATTACAGAGTATGATCTCTGGCCTGGGGCCGTGAAACTCATACGAGCTCAATTTTGATCTCAGTCACACTTCCATCAAAGGAATATATAGTGGAAAAGCGTGACAGAGATCATAAGTGAGCTCGTCTAAGAGTTATGGTCCCCAGGCTTGCACTGATTTACAATAAAAATATCATTGTGACTTACAATCCACACAAATGCAATCGATAAATTGCTCTATACAATATGCCTGTTTCTTTACGTGTTAAAAGATTTAAAAAGTAGGTATATTTACTTTTCTTTTCACTGTAAGGCATTTATTTATATTAATGAAACTATAAACATTAATATAACAATTCCAGAGTGTTTTTTTTTCCTTTGCTTTAGATGGAATATGTTCTCATGTAATAGAAAGACATCGACGATTCCTCAGCCACGATGATCTACCCTATCTTTGTCAAGATGGTGAGAAATCTGACAAGCACTTTAATCACTAATGCTTGATGAAATTATAATATTTAGAAAACCGTTTTTTCAATGTTAAAATATAAAATCAACAAAAAAAGTACCAACCACCAGGAAGCATTATCAACCTGAGAGGCATCATGGAACCTTCTAGATTATTTATCTCCTTTCTTAATTATAGCGAACGGAGAAGTAACTATACGAAAATACTGTGGATGGAACAGCAATATTCTCAACGTCACTTATTCTATGATTGGGAAATTACGACAGGAAATCTCAAGATTTTTAGCCGGAGAAGAATTTATCGTCAACAGCATTGCTTTAAGTAAATATACATATGAATATTTTCATCTTTAAAAGGCTGTGAATCTTCCTTTCCTGATTAAAATAAGCAAATCAAATTTCAAGTTTATTAACCTATTTATAAACCATATTTATAGTAGTTTTGACAAGTTTCTATACAATATTCTTCATACGGATTAATTAGATTTTTAAAAAAATCGAAATAATAATCAAAAAGTCAAATGGACAACCCTTCGTGCCTTTGCTTTAGTGTATATTGTAATTTAATACTGTATTTTAATATATCTACATGTAGATTATAATTACATACATTTTCTTTCAAAGATTCAACAGAAGTCAAATGCACAATGGCAAGGAAGCATGGACAAGAATTTCGGAGGATGTACACAAAATGTAACGAATTCCACAAAGCCCTTTGTGAGCATGGTAAGCCTGACACAATTTCTCTGAGAAATACCGTTTAATCCCTATTAACCGCCCCTGCCCCTATAAGCGCCCCTAAGGGCTTTTTCAATTGTCAAGAAATAAGGGCCCCCTGTACAGTGATTAAAATCATCTAGAATCATATCAAAAGTCTGCCAAAATTTGAAGAATTAGTGAAAATGAAACTTGTCTATTATTAAATTTCTCGATGGAAAATGAATCATTAAGCATAATTTGGTTGGATTATCTTCACTTAAAGTAGAGTTAGACATTAATGTAGTTGTTCTTTGAATTTATTTATTTTTTAAAAAGATTTTTTGAAGTTAAAATATGACATTAAATATACCAAAATAACCGCCCTCTTATCGCAATTTTCTAAGCGCCCAGGGCGGTTAATAGGGATTATACGGTAGCTATTTGATTTATTATATATTTTCCGTGCCTTTTCATAACATGGGATGTAAAATAAAGTTGTGTGTAATACACTCTTACCATATATTGTATTACTCATATTATTCAAAGGTTATCTTTTTTAGCTTCAAAATCAATATTTTGAAAACTACATGTTCATGGGCTGTGTGATTTTAAGGTATTATTCAAAACTTAATAAAAGAGCACTATGATATCACTCATTTTCGTGAGAGGTTATTTTAACATTTTCGTTATTATTTGATTTCTTAACAGATACAAGTTATTCGATAATGGTTTCCACAGTTGAATATAGAGAAATTAAAAGGGAATACCAAATCATTTTTACTCCACATTCTGCTGAGTCATGGAATTCAATGAAAGACAGAGAAGAGGGTATGATAGTAAAAATTAATATAGAAAAGAAACTTAGTTATATGCTACAAACCTTCTCTTTACCAGCTAATATTGAAAGCATTATTGATTTAGTCATGAATAATTTAATAAATTTAATAAAAAAAAAAGTATTCAGTTAATTCAATAATAAAAAAAATAATGACTTACTTTTTGTACGTGAAATTTCTACACGTACTCAATAGATTCAACAGATTCCACAGGGTTTCAGGAAATAATCTGGACAAGTTTATCTATTGCTGTGGTCGTAATGGCATTTTCTGTCTGCATAGGAGGCATAATTTTCTGCAAAAGGTAATTTGTTTAGCAGTACAGAAATGATTGAAAATTAACTGCTAAGTGAATAACATAATAATGAATGTTATCTCATAGAAAGGTTATTAAAATCTGTATTTTGCAAAAAAGAACAAATTACATGTATTTATTGCAAATATGCATTCGCAAATTCTTTGTTTTGTTGTTGATATAAACATAATATCTCTGTAAAAAACAACATTTAAATAAATTAAAATCATTTATAGAAAGAATATAAAAATGGACAGTGTTTATGACACCATATTTATGCGTCCACGGGGTGGAGGAAATCGTTATACTATTCGTATCCCAACCGACCCAAACTCACCTATATCTGAGCCAGCAAACCATCTGCTTCCGACATCTCAATCCGTAGTTAGAAACCCCACACCAACTGCACCGACAACCAGAAACCCTACATCTCCACCAAGAGTCGACAGTGTACAGACACTAGCGTCATCTACTCTATCATCAGCAGATACATCTTCATCGTATGTGGACGATGTTCGTTATTACAGAAATTTTTCATATGAGACTCCACCAAGTGTAGCCCCGTCAGAGGCTCCTAGGATTGAAATTCAGCCAAGTGCACCAGCTGCTTCAACGTCCGGTTCAACATCTGGACGACTTTACTGTTCATCTTGCAGAAGACACAGAAGAAGGCGTGATTTTCAACGAACGTCCTCAAACTGCACGAGTTGTTCCTCAGTGCACTCTGCATACACACAACCTTCATCGAGGTTAGCAGAGAGAAATGTTTCACTTGATACAAATGATTCGTCTTCCTTAAGATCACAACGATCATCAAGAGACACAAATGATACAAACTCTATGAGGTCGCACCGATCACATCGTTCCAAAAGAAGCCATCATCATGGTTTATCAAAGAAGTCTCGCCACAAGGTGGAAGAAGAATATTTTGATACTGGTCAGATAGCAACACCAGGACCCTCAACTGAAACTGGACACGAGAGCGGAGGATCTAACAATTTACTCAGAAAACACAAATTAGGTAGTAATTTTTTTAACACTCAAATTATAAATAAAGTTGTGTTCCTCTTGCTGAGTAATATCTATTTCATAAATATTATCTGTCATGCTTTTGAGCAACGATATTAGTCTTCTTTGTATCCGGATAAAGCAACAGCACGATAAAATACTTAATAATAAAGAGATGTAATATATATGTATACAAATACCGGTATATACTCCCCTAATACATATTTAATCACAATTTGGTAGAAAAAATGAAAAGCAATGTTTGACAGTACAATAAAAGAATCAATTGAGAATAGAAAGAAAATAAAATAGAGAGAAATGCAAGCAATTTACATCTGAAGGCACTAACAATATCTTGTTTTTGCAGTGGATCGGATACAAACGTCAAGCGGCTTCAGAATGGTTAAAAGGATGTTTTCAGTTGATTTAAAGTAATGGAACAAGAAATACCGACGCTAACTGCGAAGTAATTTGAAATGGAAGATGAAGACTCGAATTCTCTGTAAAAGTGTGTTCTCGTAGATTCTTTTAAGATACATGCTCATAAAATTAGTAAATAAGAAAACCTACCCTAGTAAAGATTATTGGTATAGTGTGGTCCTCCAAAAGATTGATAACATACACGTGATCTGATCCTACACGTGATCTGATCCTGCAGAGGACCATCTTTCATTTATATCATAAATGATCGTTTATATCAGTTCTTACTCTCGTCAAAAAACCGTATGTGTATTCAAACAGTGAAGTCCGAAAATCAAGAAAGAAAGAAATATCACTATAATTCCAACAAATATCCAAAAATTAAGATTTTCAAGGGAAACGAATAAACATATTTAAAAAAAGATATGTTTTTATTTTGATAATTAACCAATAATTTACATTTGTGTAATAGTAGTGAACAGTCATGTGTTGTATCTGATATCAAAGACTTCTAAAGTAAAAGGGAATAAATCCCTTCCCATCACAACGATTTTGATATTTTATATGTCATCTACAGAAAGGATCATCGAGTGCATTCAAAAGATATTTTTTAATGAGATTGTATTTAAAAAGCACATATTTTGTTATTGTTTTCAATTTGAGAAAAAAAATAATTAAAATGCACATATCATAATTTAACATGTTTGAAATGTATACAGGCAACTTCGCCACATATGATCCTCATATGAAAGGCAATGCATATATGTGGATCATATGTGACTGAATTGCCTATGAAAATATCAGGTTTAGTATCAGAAAAATGCAGAATTAAACCTCATATAAACGCTTTTATTTTTTTTCAAATATTTTTTTCTGTCCTGTAAATCCAAAATTATGGGTTTTCAATAAATCAGACGGTTGTGAAACGGAGTAAAATATTCACATGAATAGTCTCATCATACTGTAATAATTTGATAACAACCAAATGTTTTTAGTAAATTATTTGACTCTGTACGTACTTCAATTAAGGGAACTTTATCTCAGTGTTAAGCGATAAGTTTAAATTCAAATAAGTATCGGCTTGTGTACATGTTCTTCAAATCTTATTGATATCTTTTTTTGTAAATTGTGTGTTTCCGTTTCTCTTTCAAAAAATGAGGCGAAAGTATAAAATCATGTGAAATTTCCACATTTATTTCCCTTTTAGTATTTAAATTAATGCAATATTCTATGAGTTTTCCTTTCATGTGAACAATATTTATAAGTTAGAAATTCTGAAAACAAAAGTAGTTTACATGATGCATTAACAAAAGTATTACCAAGTGGTCAAAGATTGTGTATGTTCCTTATCATGAAGGGACAAATGGAATATCCATATACAATTAAGAATGACAAAAATGATTAAGCAATAAGTAATAAAACGCTAGATAACATTTCACTTAATAATAGAGTGTCATTGCTGACATGGTGTTTATATCGACCATAGTATTTGCAGAATCCCGACTCTAAACTTGGGTTTTGATGTTCTTGTATCATGAACGTATTTGTCAATAGTTTGTCTCGTTTTAGAAAATGTTCGTATGGAGAGCGTGTATCTTTGTAGCGAATTATCTGAAACACATGAACTCAAAATGCTGGTGATAATGGTATATTGCAACAAAATAAATTGAATATTCAAAATTTAAAATACGTGAGTTGTCGAATACAATTGTTTTCATCATTTTCATCATTAGGTTAACATTAATGAATTAATACAAGAAAAAAACTAAATAATAGTTTACTATTGTTTACTATAGTTTACTATAGTAAATCAAAGTGTAAAATTTATCACTATAGTAAATCAAAGTTTTCAAAATTTTCATTATAGTGTCAAAGTGTTCACTATAGCAGATCAAAGTTTTCAAAGTGATCACTATCGTGTCAAATTTATCATTATAGTAAATCAAAGTTTTCAAACTTATCATCGTAGTAAATCAAGTTTTTCCATAGTAAATCAAAGTTGCCATAGTGATCACCATGGTAAATCACAGTTTTCATTGTTATCACTAATGTAAATCAAAGATTTAAAGTTATCACTATAGTAAATCAAAGTGTAAAAGTGTTCAATATAGTAAATCAAAGTTTTCATAGGGTTCACTATAGTTAACTACAGTAATTTATTGTTAACTATAGTATTTTCTTGTTAAGGAATATCCAAATTTGAAAGAGATGTGTTAGACTCTGGGTTGCCTCTGAATTCGAGTTCAAAGAGATAAACTACAGTATCGAACCAAGTAAAAATTAATATTGTTAATTAATAAAACTTCCTCAATATATCTAAAGCTTGAGTTGAAGGCGACGGCTGGAGTATCATTTATTTCTTGCAAAAGTTTTTGAATATATTCTGCTTTATATTAATGCAAACATACGTCTAATATATAATAATGGGATTAAATGGTAACCATTAGAATTTAGTTTTGGAAAACTTGAATTTCTAATCTATGTAGATATTGTCTACCAGAAAACCAAGCATCTTTTAAAATCATCCTTTATGTGTTCAAGATTCAAAAAAATGGCAGTGATACATATTTTCTAAGAGTTGTTATAAAAATCAATGTCCCCGATAAGTATTTGTTTAATAAGGAAGTTTGATTAAAAAAAATAATTTCTGTGAGTCAGAAAATTATAATTATTTGTGTGTTCATAACATACTTTTTCTTATGCTTTGTCTGCAAATACCTTGTGTGCCATATTCTTTATGTTTTAAAAAAAACCCACTGAGACAAACGTGTACTCGCACAAAATGCCAAGTTGATGATACTGTCTGATAAAGTAAATATTACATGTATAATGTCTTACTTAACAAATACCCCTGTTATGTTCAATACTTCTTTAAAATGTCAAGTACCAGAATCCTATAAAACTATATATATACAGAGTTGATGCTTTGGACTTATATACGTAGATGACAACTATTCACATAAAATAAAACATAACTTCCTTATCAAATTTAACTCTGTTTCCCTAATCATCATGTGTTTATATAGTTTTATTCCTCAACACTTTATAGGACGACATTCGAGGGGGTTTCAACATGAAATGTGGATTTTGGATTATATTCTTCTTTCTACAAGTCGGTATGCATTCAAAATTATTTCTTCATTTCAAAATTAAGATTATTTTTTAAAATGTTCTACACAGCCAATGGCTCTCTGTTTTGTTAGCGTCATGTGGCAATGTCCAGATGTTGGTGACTCCGCACCCGATGACCTGGCATATAGCAGATACGAGTTGTACAGAGGTGTTTAAGGGTGATGGATACAGACATTTGGCAGCTGATATACCAAATACCTTGGACTATAATCTATTGACGGTAAAGGACCATGAGAGTCTTTGGTTGGACGGCCTTATTTATGACTTGGGATGTCAAGGCAAGATTTAAAAGACTTATTTAAATATTAATGTGTTCTATGTGATTTTTTATCAATGCATCCGAATAAGAGATCGAAGATCCCCTGCCTCTCAGAATCACACTTCATCTTCAGGATTCTGTATATATTTTTGATATCTTTATATATATCGACGACGTATTGTCAATTAACAATGGTTACTTTCATTCTTATTTCGATAATACATGTATATCCCGATGAGCTTGAGGTAAAAGATACCACAGAGTCTGACACATCGATCTGTTCCATATTTGGATATTTTACTTGAAAAAGGTGTTAATGGTAATCTAACAACCAAGCACTATGATACACGTGCTGACTTTCACTTTTCAATCGTCAACTTCCCTTACTTATGCAGCATTATACCTTCACCTGCATACGGGGTTTATATCTCTCAGATACGCAAAAGACACAAACTGAAACGAGGTAAATTATTGACAAACAAGTTGATGAGACGAGGATATCAGCAGTCTCGTTTAAAGTCATCAATTCGTAAGTTCTATGGTCGATACAATGACCTTGTTTACAAATTCATTTTATCATTAAGTCAAATGATGACTGACATTTTTCATTCTAATTGTTAGTCCCTTATTTACACACAGAAATACGACGGATTTTCCCGTTATTTCCCAACTGTGACAAGGAACCCACTACGGGTGTGACCGGTGAGCAGGGGATGCTCACTATTCCATGGCACCTGATCCCACCTTTGATGTTTTTGAGTTTCGTGTTTGCTCTGCTCATATTTTGTTTTGTTTTATGGACTTTTGAGCTCGAATACTGTTCGTTATCTCCATTTATTTCATTTTTATATATAGGCTTTTAAGATTCCTTTCGTAGAATGCATATATATTGTAATACACCATTTCTTAATATCGCCCTACCACCTTTTCCAGCTAAAGAGGTGGGTTGCTTCATACATTACATACACCAGATTAATCTTTAAGTCATGAATTTAATTGTCTTGTTTTCTTATTTAGGTGATGCTTGTTCTTATGTGATAGAAAGACACAGACGTTATAACAGTCATCGACATCTCCTCAGTCTGTGTCAGGAAGGTGAGAAACTTGACCATTTACATTTGTCATTCTATATAATTTAAAAAATAAAAGCCTCAAAATTATAATATCTTTTACACTCTGATTTTTTTTTAGCATTAAAAAGGTTAAAATAACTATTATTTTTTGGCAATGAATCAAAAACAGACTTTTGACATAATAGACAACTGCTTCCTCACTAAAAATGTGAGAATCTCTTAAATCTTCCCCTCTCGAGATCTGTCAGATGGGTCATAAACAAAATAAATTCTGTTAAAATTAAATATGGAGATAAATAATTCTGATTCTACAAACAAGCACATATATCGGTATTTTGAAGGTGTAGGAGTTCCTCACTGAAAATATCAATGGTTTTTGGAGATAAGGTTTTCTGAAATTTTGGAATACCGATGGCAATTAATCGTGCTCCCTTATAAGCTGAAATACTTTTTTTATATGTCAACTTTTTTTCAAAGAGGAATTCATTTAAAAATTTCTTTAAATAGCTTTCAGTGCAACATGTCAATTTATGAAGACAAACAACACAGTTTTGGAGTTTTTATTATATAATCCCTATATAATATAAGTTAAGAATTCCAATAAATAAAGATCATTTGTGCGAATCTCTAATGCCTAATGAAACTGTGTGCCATTTTAGAATTCAATTTTGAGGAATTACCATCAGACATTAAATCTTTGTTGTTGTTTGATTATCACTTAGTATTGGGTCTTCTGGTTAACGATATGTTCCACAACAATAGTAAGGCCATTGGTTTCATACCAATTTCGCTATAGATTACTCGGTTTTCTTGACCAAAACAGAGGGCTTTAGGCGCTTGTAACGAATTGACGACGGATTTTTCCGTTATTTCCTCGATCATGACAATGAGCACGCGGCAGATGTGACCGGTTGGAAGGGGATGCTCATTCCTCCATAGCACCTGGTCTGGGGGCCATAAAACTTGATCTCAGTCTCACTTTTCCACTATATATTCCTTTGAAAAAAAGTGAGACTGAGATCAAAAGTGAGCTCGTCTAAGTTTTATGGCCCCCAGGCCTGATCCCACCTCTGATGTTTTGGAGGTCCGAGTTTGCTCTGCTCCTATTTTGTATTGTTTTATGGACTTTTGAGCTTGATTATTGTTCGTTATCTTCGTATGTTTCATCATAATGGATCGTAATCATCACCTTTTACATAATTTATATAAGAAATCTGATAAAATGTAAACTGAAGAAAAGAAGTATCCATGTCTTTTATATTCTAATTTTTTACAGCACATGGTATGGGTGTAAAACACTGGCGTTTATGCAATAGCATCTCTAACATTACTTCAGCGTATATGATCTCAAAAATTCGAAGTGAAATCGCAGGATTTGCTAGAGGAGAAGAATACATTATCAACAAAATTGCATTAGCAGGTAGTAAATTCATTAAGTCTTAGGCCCAAGACACAAGAGAGAGTAAAGAAACCTCCCGCAACCGCCAGTTGCTCGACTATTTACCTAAATATTGAAAGAATAATAATTATATAATGTTTTCTTCGTTATTTTTTATTTATTTTTTTTGTAATAAGAAAAGACACATTGAATTAAAATATATGCCGTATTATTGTCCATATCAGTTATTACAGATTCTATAAGCATTATGCAGATATCAACAAAGTGATTGTCAGATTTCGAACTTTTCGATTTTTTGAGGAACATGTTTTATTTGATTTTGTTCAATTGATTTGAAATACTTATTTCTTAAGGAACTACACAAACTAAATGTCAGATGGTGCGAAAAGCTGGAAACAGATTTCAGAAAATGGAAACAAGTTGCAACGAATTTCACAAGGCCCTTTGCGAGCATAGTAAGATGATCTGAATTTAAGAATGTATTTTATTATATTTATTTCATCTCTTTATTTGCACAAGTAGTTATTTCATTTTGTTCTAATTGTAGTATGAGTAAGAAAGGCAAACAACAACCAACACCCCCCTTTCTAAAAAATAAAAGAAGAACCCCACAAACAAACATACACGATACAAAAATTAATATAAAAAAAGCACAAAAGCCAGGCTCTTAATTTTTAAGAATTTTTACACATGTACTGTTGTCAGATAAAAAGCAATATATAAGTATAACAGAGAGCGGTCTAGAATCTAGAAACATCGACAATCCGGATAATTGTTTCAGAAAAAGTAATTAATACCTGAATCACATTTATCATAGAAGTTAGTTCTAGAAATATTTTTAAATTCAGGTAGAAACTTTAATAAATTAGTAATAAATTCTGGGGAATATTTTGAAAGGGGAAAAGACATGCTTTCCATTTGATTATGCTAAACCATTATGTAGATAATTTTTTATATTCAGAAAGGTTATACACTGAATTTTGAATGTTAATAGATACAGAAGATTCAAATATGGTGACGACCATACAATATGGTCAAGAAAAGAAGGCGTCACGAACCATCTTTATACCACATCCCATTGATTCTGAGAGCAAACCTATGACGGACGAAAAAGAAGGTACGAGATGAACCATATAGGAAGAAAACATTGTATCTTAAGTCTCCAAAACGCAAAATATATATTTAATGGTAAACGTCAACAAACCACTTACATTTCAATCATAACTCCTGAAATAATGTTTTTTTTATCCTTTCTCACCAGAAACAGGAGTATCTGAGGAGATAATTTGGACGATTGTCTCGGTAACTGTGGCCTTATTGTCGCTGTCCCTATGTATAGGGGGACTCATTTACTGCAGGAGGTAAATTTACTTTGTAAAATTCTAGGTATATTTAACATATATCAGTAAAGGTAATATATAAATATGAAATAGGTGCTATATATACCATTTTGATGAAACGTCCAAATTCTTCCTAGCATATTTACAAGTGAGCATAACTGATACGCGTGAAATATGGTGATATAAAATCATACGTTGACCAAATTTCTTTTGCTAACAGAAATAAGATCAAGCTGAACAGTGTTTATGACACTGTATTCAGGCGTCCACGGGGTGGAAATCATTACACTCTCAGAGTTCCAAACGATCCATCCTCACCTGTATCTGAGCCAACCAATCATCGTCTTCCTCCGGCAGCGCCACCTATCAGAAACCCCACAGCAGCTGCACCCATTATCAGAAATCCCACAGCTCCACCAAGAGTCGACAGTGTCCAGACACTGGCGTCATCTACTGCATCATCAGCAGATACAACTTCGTCGTACGTAGATGATGTTCGTTATTACAGGAATTTTTCATATGAGACTCAACCAAGTGTAGCCCCGTCACAGGCTCCTAGGATTGAAATTCAACCAAGTACACCAGCTGCTTCAACATCCGGTTCAACATCTGGACGACTTTACTGTTCATCTTGCAGAAGACACAGAAAAAGGCGGGATTTTCTACGAACGTCCTCAAACTGCACGAGTTGTTCCTCAGTGCACTCTGCATACACACAACCTTCATCAAGGTTAGCAGAGAGAAATATTTCACTTGATACAAATGATACGGCGTCCGTAAGATCACAAAGATCATCAACGGATACAAATGAAACAAACTCTATGAGGTCGCATCGATCACATCGTTTTCGAAAACTTAGTCATCGCGGGTTGTCAAAGAAATCTAATAACAAGTCGGTCGCAACTGATATACAGACTGGTCAGACAGAATCTCCGGATATTTCTACTCAGTGTCAGCTGGAAATCAGAGGATCCAACCCAGTCCTCAGAAAACATAAATTAGGTGATCAGTCCGGTATATCAAACAACTATTAATATTAAAAACGATGTTTTAGTTAAGATAATAATGGTGTATCATTTCTATAACTAATTATGTTTATCTTTTTTGCAGTGGATCGTATACAATCGTCAAGTGGTTTCCAGTTGGTTAAAAGGATGTTTTCCATTGATTTGAAGTGAAAACAGTAGAGAAGATACTGTTGTGTGTACTTTTTAGACTTAAGTGTTATTGTACAAGAGTAATTTAACTTAAAAGGAATTTCTTTCTTTGTTTAACATGGGAGAATGGTAGCAGAGAAAATACATAGCCCGCGTTTAAGCTGGTTTAGTAATATTTCTTCTGCAATTTTACTGTTTATATTTAAACCTGTATATATCATGTATATTATTGATATAAAAAGTGTAAAAACTAAAGAAAATATTGTATTTTTTATGCATAGTATCATTGAAATATAGTCACAGTTTTAAAAAACTGTACTTTTGTGATTACATATGGCTTTTAAAAACATAGATAAGAACGTAATGACAATACCCATCAACAGTACACGCTGCAATTAGTGAAGGTATAGAGACTTTGTACATCGTTACCAACGCACCAACAATAGAGGAAATGAAACATGCCATCAAACTTCTACAGAATGGGAAAGCCCCATGCAGAGATTGATCAGGTACATGCAGAAATGGTAAAAGCTGAGGAAGTATTAACGCCCAGACTTCTCACGGATATCATGCAATCTATTTGGTAGACAGAAACAGCACCAGAGGATTGGAAGGTTGGTCTCATAGTGAAGCTGCCCAAGAAAGGTGACTTAGCTGACACAAATAATTGAAGAGGAACCATGTTGCTGTCAGTTACCAGCAAAATCATAGGCACAGTCATCCTAAATAGAATGGCCTCAGTGGGAGACCCGTGCCTTCTTACCGAGCAAGCTGGATTTAGAAAAGGAAATTATGCACAGACAAGATGTTTTTCTTGAGGCAAATTTTAGAACAGAGCAATGATTGGAGCGCTACGCTGTATACAAATCTCATCGATTTTGCCAAAGCATTTGACAGTATACATCGTTCTGCTTTATGTTATGGATGATCCGTAGAAATTATGGCATCTCTAACAAGATCATATCCATCATTCAGATGCTACACAAGGACTTCCAGGCAAACGTGATCTGCAGCAACTAAGAGACTGCTTCCAATCCAAGCGGGGGTACGACAGGGATGTCTGCTGTCACCACTGATCTTTACTTTTTGCATAGGTTATGGAATTCACTACCAGTCAGGCCAGTAGAGGAATATTCTGGACATTTAAACAATCACTAGAAGATTTTGACTTAACAGATGACATGCTTTACTAACACAACGATATATGGATATTCAAAGAAAAACTGATGACCTGATAAAGTGTAGCAGACAAATTGGACTAAATATAAATCCAAACAAAACAAAGCTAATGAATATAAATACAAAGATAGATAAGGAAGTTACAGCAAACAAAAAACTGAATGTGAAAGTAGTCAATTTAAAATATCATGGCAGCCAGAAGAGATTCCACGATGGACATTGAAAATAGAATTGCAAAAGCCCATGTCACCTTTGCCAACCTGCGGAACATCTGGAAATCTTTAATTGTCGGAACTAAAACCAAAATAAGGATATTCAAAACAAATGTCACTTGAGTCCTCCTTTATGGATCTTAGTCATGGAAGGTGACAAACAACATCACTCAAAAACTAGATACCTTCCAAACAAGATGAATCCGTAGAATACTCAAGATATTCTGGCCGAACAAGATCACCAATGAGGAGCTGTATGAAAGAACGCACACAGTTGTCATATCTGACCAGATTAAATAGAAATGATGGAAATGGATTGGCCATGTCATGAGAATTAAACTATCAAATATACAAAGGGTAGCCTTAAGATGAAAATGGTTTATTAATATATTAACTAAATGTTGAATTGAAGGGCCAGTAAGAGACTTCTTCTTTTCATAGAGAAGTTTTTTTTGTGTGTAAATTCTGCTTCATATGAATAACATTTGTGTATCCCTTTTAACTCGAAATGAAAGACACTACAAAGTCTGACACATCTGTTTCATATTTGGATATTTCACTACCAAAAAACGTTAATGGTAACTGAAGAAAAAAAATGTGATGACCTCAACTTCTCCATCGTCAACTTCCATTATTTATATGGCAATATATCATTATTACCTGCTTAAGGAGTTTATGTCTCTCAGTTAATTCGATACGCAAGAGCAGAGGGAAGCTATTGATAATAAAATGGATGATACAGTGATATCAACAGCCTCCTTTAAAGTCAATATTTCGCATATTCTATCGTCAAATACAATCTGTTGTTAAGTCGAATATTAACTGCATGGAGTTCTTTTTCAAATTGTTAGGCCATTATTTTTATTTTACATTTTAATTGTCTACTATTTTCCCTTTTCTCAGATCATGACACGTAACAAACAGCGGATGTGACCGGTCCATAGGGGATGTTTACTCCTCCGTGGCACGTAAACCCACCTTTAATGTTTTCATGGTTTATTTAGAAAATTGATCACTTTCATTTGTGAAAAAAAATTGCATAAATAAAAGACAGAGGCAATACTAGTATTTCACCAAAATAAAACTTTAAAAGTTTTGCTTTGGGTATATACTAGTATAAGTAAAAACAAATAGCAAAAAAGGAAGTGATCAATTAATTTTAAAGGCTTCAAGTAATAATTCACCATGTGTTTGTTCATGAAAGTGAACTTAATTATTTCACCATGAAGGCTGAGTAAATATTATATGTTGTATATAAACCAATACCATTAACTTGGACTTAAAAAAAATAGCATGTAAAAAAAGAGTAACATTTAAAATACTAATATCCATATATATGAAGTGTTCGAGATCTCAAACTATTACAGACGGTTGACCAGCTTTGCATTTGCCTGATATTTGACATTCGCTATTCACAACAGCCGCAGATTTGTAACTCATTGGTCCAGGGGATGACCATCCCAATTTGTTAAATCAGTGAACTGCTTATCAGAAACCATATTCAAGCTATGGCTATAATTCTCTTGAATGCTGAAAGTAAAATGATGACAAAAGCAACAAAACCCGTTTCTACTTCCATTTATTACAACAATGTTGACATTTTCGTCTTATGTCACAAAATCTACATAAACAAAAACAAAGCATACTAATATATAAATGTATATAAAAAGTCATCTAACAATAAACAAAATTAATATGGACTAAGAATTTATAAAATCAAAATTATTTCAGTGTAAATGACTGAAATATGAACAAATATTTCCTAATTCATGATATTTTTATGATCAATGTAAAAATAGGTCTGACAGAATGTGTTCATGCAGGTTGTTTACATGCACATTTTGATATAATTTTCTTGGAAGAAATTGTATAATAATTGAAGAGACAAATTTTTACAGATTTCCACTAAACAGAGATCTTGCTATGTAAAGGTACCCTAACCCAGATATATATATAACTCCATGTTAGCTACGTATCACAGATGCGCTTAATCATACATAGATGTTTAAAATATCTCCCATCCTTCTCATACACACAAAAACATCATAATTTATTAATAATTCTAGTGGACTAGCAAAAGGAACCAGTTACAATATTGAAGTCCTTATGTAGAGTTAAGCCTTGCAGCATAACTGCTGAATTGTAACTATTCAAATAATTCAAAAACTAAAATAATATAAATAGTCCTCTAAATCAAACACTACTTTTTTCAAACATATATTTTACATTTAAGCAGTGTTAAAATACAGTTAATTAAACATAATGCCATACATTTTAAATCATTCAAATTAAAACATTAACTATTGACAAAATCTAGAGAAAAAAACCCTGAATTCTCTATCACAGAATCACATTCATACATTCTATTAGACAAACTTTTTATGCAGTGTATTCTCCCAACGGGTTATTATTGTGTAAGACTCAATGGTCCTTTTTCATTTTATACCATCAAATGGTATATTAAACTCACTATAAAAGCATGGACCAATAGTATAAATAGTAAAGCACTCTCTAAAAAGGAATCTATGCCTATTCTCTCAGCTTTAAATGCACATCTGGAGTAATTGCCAATATTGTGTCCAATTGTTAAACACTAAGACTCTATGATCTCCTGTTCTCTTTTATCCTCTAGTCCCTGAAAAATAAAACAAAATCCCCATTACATGCTAACAGAATAAAAGAGTTTCATTGATTTTCTTGGATGACAAAATATGAAACTTTTTTGTAACCTATTAAAGCTGGTAGTTGTAAATATACTTACTATACTGTGCTCTAGTGTATACAGTCTGTTTTCTGTGTCATACAATGCCTGCTCCTTGCTGCACAGTTCTTTCTTCAGTGTGTTGATTTCATAATTCCTCCTTTTCAGTGCTTCCTTACTAGCTTTCCTACGAGCTGAATTCTGAAAAATCAAAAAAAAAAATAATTCTAATATAATAAATTGAAGAACTAGCTGGCACCTGGAAAAAAGTTCCAGTATTACATGACCTACACAAAAGAATAAGACATCTTTGGGTAATCTGTTTAGAACATAAGACAAATTTATGCTGCACTATTAGTAAAACCACTAGTATGTTAAATTATTTGTTTTGATTTAAGCTAACCTTTCCAAAAATGTCCTCCTCCTTACAATGATGAGAAGCTGGGACTTGCTGCTGGTGAATTCTCTCATTCTCCAAATGGAAAGTCTAAAAATAAAACATCACATTGAAAAATGTTCTTATCAATTATTTTTACAGAATTTCTACTTTAAATGGTCAATAGTCCATATTTCAGGTGAAATACAGTAGTATTTGTACCTTGCGTTGTTTAATTGCTTTATTGAGCCGTTTCTCCTGGTCGAGGCGATCTCTCGTCCGACTCAGTGACTCTCTCAGATACTGAGTTTCCTCTGTCCTGCTCTTTACATCATTCTGTAAATTAAAAGCCAGGTATACTAAAGCTGTTTATGAATCAAATTTGTTTATTAATTCTTGAACAAGTGGATGAAGTTTTAAAAGAAAGCTCTCATTTTGCATTATAAATACTTTCCCCAATACAGTTTAAATGGTGCTAAACCTCTCTAATCATTATATTTTTGTAAAAGTTCTTTTAACTTAATATAAACTTATGTCATATCATGAGATTAGTGCTTAAGTTCTATTTATAACTCCTTACAGCAAGATTATCCACTTGTTTAGAGTTTCTGTTGGCTAGTTCCTGGGCTTGTCTGAAATAAAAGGAAGGAAGGAGTTACGGCATTTCCTGTCTACAATCATATGTCTAAAATCAATCACATTAAAAGTTCAAGTTCCCACTCGTAGCAATTCATTTTCATGCTTTATGTTTGATACAGAAATTTCAGAAAACTGCATGCTGATGAAGTGGACTTTGATCCTAATGGTCTTCCTTAAATGAATAAACACCAAGACCCCAGAAACATGTAGAAATCCACTTTAAGCTGAGACTTAATTATCCCTCAAATTCATTTCCTTAACTATCATGGGGCACATGGTACATGTACTTTAAAATTTTAGATATAAAGAGTTAAAATCTATTAGTACAGGAAATTCAGTCAAATTTGAGGCACAGCTAGAATAATTGCAAATGTCTAATTGGAGAAGACTTGTTCACTCCTAATGCACATGTATTGCCTCTATTAATTGCAATCACAAATATGTCCTTGTTCAAAGTGCAGATTCTCCATTAATCCAGGAAGTTTCTGTCCATATCAAAAATAAACCTGCTATTTCTGATATAATATGCAGTGAGAATGTATAACACTGCAGGGTCATGATGAATTTGATAAACATGAAAAGACATTTTGATATTCAAGGTTAATTATTATATTGATAACAGATACACTCAAACTTCATTATCTAGAACTTGATGCAACCAAGAAAAGAAAGTTTAAGATATCAAAAATGTCAAAATAATAAGACAAAAGAGATGTTCCATAGAGGTCTCAACAAGATTGCAGTTGATGATTGTAACCAGACATAAACGACAGTGTGCAATCTCACATTAAAACCAACTAAAGTCTAGAAAACTTGGAAGGGTTTTGTATGCTCTACCTCAGTTTTGCCAGATCTCTCTCATATCCCTGCAGTAGCTCCTCCTTCCTGGCGATTCTCTCCTGTAAGACTTTGATTCTATTGGCTAGAATCTGACAGGTGTTCTCTCTCTCCACCAATAGTCTGTCTCGCTCATCCTTAGGAATGTGACCAATAGGACGGAGTCCATCAACTGACTCCATTTCAAGACAACTGGCCATAGCCCTCAGTAAGGTTATATACTGAAATAAAAAGGAAAATACTTATATGACATACTTTATAGATATTTAACTCAAGTCTTCATTTAAAAATAAAATGTCTGCATAAGATATTTTGGGAATGAGGGAAATAAATGTGCTTTTGTTTTGCTCAATGAATTGCAATTCCTTTGCATTATAGTAATATTGTTTATATTATGTATGATGATTCCAATCTAATGTGTAAAGCAACTTTGTATAACTTACTGAGCTCTCACTGGCATCCAAGGCATCCATGGTTTCCCTGTGAGCGCTCCTCTCCATGTCCGCCTCCGCATTGACAGATCCCAGCATGCCCCTGGCCCTGGAGACTTCCCTCTCGAGTCCTGAGGACAGCTCGCTATTTTCAGATAAAGCCTGATTGGCTTTGATTTCTGCCAACTCTTTCTTCAGCATAATCACTTGCTGTAGGGCTTGATCCTGGGTTGGCACTGCAACAAATTGATACCCTCTCATATTGATATCTAAATGACTTTTTTTATTATCAGCCGAAAACATGACAAGTTTTTTTTCATTCCATTTGAACTTTTTTTTAGCAAAGGAGGAATGACTCTATACAAAGAGAGATAATTCTCAAAAGATTTTTAAAAATCAAAATTTTTGCATTGTATGGTATGCATAATTTTAACATTTTACTTCAGTTTGATTAATTTCCAAAACAAATCTAATTCCAAATCAAGATACACATGATTTCAGCATAACATCAAAGAATAAAAGTATCATGACTTACATGGTGGTTTTGCTTGTTCTAGGTTTTTACACCTGTGTCTGAGCTCAGCCAGTGCCTCTCTCTGTCGAGAAATCACCTGTTCATGCCTCTCCCCTCGGCACTGAGCCCCAAGGGCTGTTAGCTCTGAGGTTATTCTGCCCTGTAAAACAGATTCCACATAACCTTAGTAAAGGTCTCCAAACAAGATTTCTTATTTAAAAACAAGACTTATTCTCCTGGGACATAGAATAATTACTGTTACAAGCATGAAAGACCAAAGCAGTAGCTCATATTTACAGCTGCAAATACACCTAAATCAGGTACTGGGTTTAGGGATAAAATGGGTGAGCCAGTTTCCAGTTGCAAGAAGAAGCATTTTAATAACAAAAGTTTATTAAGACTTTCACTACAAACTATCACCAATTTTATCAGATAATGGACCAAATTTTCTCCTCACCAAACCTTGTTCTTTGTCATTAATTTACAACCCCTTTCAAAATTGGACAATCCCTCACTTAGTCTCACCTTCTGGAATTTGGATTAACATTCAGATAACAGGATTCGTCTTACCTCCTGATCCAGGATATCCAGTTGTTTCTTCTGCTCCAGTTTCTCGCGTTCCACGTCTAATTCCAGTTCTTTGATTCTTCTGTTCTTCTCATCCATGTTGGATTGGAATTTGATAGAAATGGCCTTCTCCTCACTATCAAATGAACCACATTCTCAATTAATATTTCTCTCACAGAGTTCTTATATCTGTTGTCCTGTAGGACCTATATACAAATATCCATTGTAAAGGGGAGAAAGAGAGCTGTATATTACAGTCTAAACACTAAGGTGTAACTAATTAAATATCACAAAAAGTATGATCCTAAGTCAATAAGCCTATTGATTTTTTTTGTATTGTGTATCATTCAAATCTTTAATATATTTTCAACAGTATGCATTCATAAATATCTAGGGCATTTAAATTTCCACAACATTAATATTTTTTAAAATACTGGCTGCAGTCTTATTTATAAACCTTTTAATACACAATGATTTAAATTTACATTGTTGTTGATTGTTGAACAATGCATAGTTGCATTTCTACACAGTGAACAATCTTCTTTGAAGACTACAAAACATTGAAATAGACTGAGTCCTTTAATGATGATTATTAGGATAACTCAAAAATCATAAAAAATTTCATCTAGTGATACAGTGTATATGTAAAATCTTTTATGCCATATATTGATGTGCATACATGCCTATGTATATTAAAATTTAAAAGTTTTTTTTTTGTAAGAGATGAATATCATTCACAGCATTTTTGGAAATTGATAATATTAATAAGATATTTACATTTGGAAGGAGGATCGATTGCTGGTATTTCTTTTTAGAATTGGGGAATATAACATATTTCTTGTTAAATTTGGATCACATAACAAGGTTTCTCTTGAAATTTAACTAAAATAATAAGCTTGAATGCAGACCTGAGTTGTTTCTGTAATGTCTTGATTTCGTCCTTCTGTTTGTCGATGATTTTAGATAACTTGGCCATCTGCTGCCTCAGCCCCTCTATCTCTCTCTCCCTCTGTGTCAACTTCTCCTTGTATTTCTCCATCTCTTGCTTCTGACTTTCACTCAGTTCACCTTAAATACAAACAACCTTATCAAATGCACAATTAAAGTATTCCTTGCGCATGCCCTATATCAAATTTAATGCAAAATTTATTGATTTTCTTTGCTAAACCTTATTCTGGCTTTATTTTATGTCATTATGCTATGATTTTATAAACGTCACACATTGTTAATTTACCTGTAATATCTGAGAGTCTGGCATGAGCTCCAGCCAGATCCCTCCTCAGGCCCAAAATCACATCATCTCGACTCTGAATGGTGTTCTTCAAATCACTGTTCTCCTTCCTGAAATTAAAGAAAAAAAATATATCTAATATCAAAAACTATAGAGTACACAATATATAAATTAGCTAATGAGGTTTGTCAATGATATTTGATTCCTACACTTTATTAAGCTAAATGAAGACACAGTTGCCTCCCTTAGAGTATCTTACCTAAGCACCACCACCAGTTGCTCCATGGCTACGTAATCCTCAGAGGGTTTCTGTACGATGACCTTGGGCTTGGGAGGAGGCACTGGTTTGGTTTGGGCTGCAGCTGCTGCTTTGTCCTTTAACTGTATCATTTCTGCCTTCATTTCTATAGAAGTGATAGAAAATGAACAGAATCAGAAAAAAGTAGAGAAAATTCCTTAGTACTACACATACTTATATTAAAGAGTTTAATCATTTTGTCACATCTCTTAAGATAGTTTGTAAGGTACAGCTTAAATTTATATGAAAAACAGGTGATCTGATGTGCACATTCTTCTGGTTTGTGTGCTTGGTCCTTTAACACAATTTTTCCTACGATCAAATACCCATACCTTGAATAGTTTTCTTTAGGACTGTGATTTCTTCCTGATAATCTTTGTTCTTTTTCATCAGTTTGATCAACCTTTCTTCCATTGCACAGATGGTGACTGAATGCTGCTTGTTTTGCTCCTTAAAGGCCTCGATGTCCTGTTCATACTTTTTATCCCTGTCTTGGGCCTCAGTAGAGAGGGTGGCACTGAGCTCCAGTTTCTCTGTCTCTAGGGCCTGAATCTTGGCTTCCAGTTCCTGTTGTATTGCTTTGTATTCGTCAATTTGTTGGATGGTTGTATTTGCTTCTTGTAATCTCTCTTCAAATAATCTCTGTTTCTCCTGAAGACTCTGTAGAGGAAATTAAAAATTAATTTCATGTCATGATGCATCATAAATATTTAAGATTTTTAAAAATGACACATATAATGTACTTGTATTAGGCTTTTAAAAGCCTATGATAAACAACTGTAATGTGCACCAATGTGATCATGGTACATCGAGAGTAATTTAATGAAACCGATTTATACCACTTAAACATTTCAAGAAAAATCAACATCTGCTAGGTTAGTGATAACATATAGACATATCCTTTTCTAGCTGTTCAGTTAATGTTGACTTATAATAATTAATTTCACAATTAAGTTGTTCAGTTTTTACCGGTACTCAGATTTTTAAGTATTTCAATTTAATCCCTTGTCCCAGGATCATGAAACAGACTTAGACTTAATGTATCAATTATTGGACAAATCTCTTATTTTGTAGATAACAACACTTTTGTAAAGCAATACCAAAAAATATTTTAATTTTTGTCTCCTTGACTTAATCAAAATTCTATAACAACATGAATATTTTGACTAAGTTGTTCACTGATGTCTAACTGGCTTAAACCTCTAAGTTGTTTTCATATTTGACTTACCTCTCTGAGTTGTTCAATGGTTGCCTGCAGTTCCTCTATTTTCTTTTGTTCACCGGCTATTGCATTCTCTCTCTTCTCTGCCTCAACAAACTTCAGTTCCTCTATTGCCTTGTTTAATTTCTCCTCACCTGACAAAAAAAATTAACATGTTTTATAACCAATTTTAAAAAGCTCATTCAAATTCATACATCATTTTGAAGAAGAATTTATTTGAATGTTTGAGAGTATCTTTATATGAATATGTGTAAATATATATGAAGTAAATGTTGAACACGTATAATATTTTGAAAGAAACACATATTTAACACAAACACACACTAACTGGATCAAATTTTTCCTTAAATAACAAAATAAATTCAAATTAAAAAAAAAAATAAACTTACCCTCTGCCCTAGTTTTCTCTATTGCATCCTTCACTAAGTTCTCATTTTCCTCCTTCATGACCTGAATCTTCATCTCCAACTCTGACTTGAACTGTTGTTCTGTGTTGGCTAACTTAGCTGCCAGATTCTCTTTCTCCTTCTGTACAACTTCTAACTTAGAATGCAGGCTTACAATATGCTTTCCTGGGCCTAAAATTCAGAAGTTTAGAGAGGCATAATTAACAATTATGAAATCATATTTAAAATTGTTCCACTTTTAAGAGTGTACGTTCTGGAATAAAATCAAAATTACTTTACAAACATTTTCAAGAAACATTCTTCACAGTGATAAATTAAAAAAGAGATTAACTGGTAATATATATAAATAGCACCAAGAATTTAAATAGCAGGGGAAGGAATAAACAATTGTTGATAACAATGGAAAGAGAGATTTAACATCATTATAGTATCGGTTTTAGGGACAACCCTGAAATAGTGATGAACTTACCATCGTTAGAGAGGTTGATGTTGATGCCACAAGTCTGTAGAGATGTCTCTATCTCCTTCTCCCATGATGAGACATGGGTCAGAAGCTGGAGAAGACAATCTCTCATCCATAGAATGGATTCATCTCCCGTCACCGACTGTAACAAGTCCATCTCATGCTTCAAGCTAGTGACCAGGAATCCATTGGTTTTTAAATTTTCCTGCAAATTAAATAATTTATAACAATGATTTTTTAGCATCTGATTTTTTTCTTTTAAACTTGGATCCATATTTGTATATTTTATAACTATGCAAAACAAATCTATTTTTAACTCAAGATATCCGTTTAAATTTTTTTTATAATGTAGAGAATTATGATATAATTAAAATTAAGATTTATCATCAAAAAGGGGGAATAACTCACAACTGATTTTTCTAGGTCTGTCCGTAGTTTGGTGATGTTGCGTTTAAACACATTGCTGCTACTGTCTGTGAGTTTGAGTTGTTTCTCCATTTCTTTGACCTTGGCATCAAACTCTGTCCTTTCCTCCACTAACTTCTTTAAGGTCTCCACCAGCTGGTCATCAGTTATCTCCCCTTCTGGAGCTTTAGCTGACCCTGAGGAGTAGGCTGCCTGAACAACTCTGTTCCTGAACCTCTCCAGCTACAAAAAAATCAACAGATTCACTTACAAGCCAAAAACTTATTTCAAAATTTCAATGATAAGAAAGTTAGATCAAGGTATACTGATATCCTCAGAGATTCTTAAATCTACACAACAGTTAATGAACTACCTGTCTTTAAAGGTAAAATATTACTTTGCAGGTGACAACAAAACATTTGAAACCAATGTGATCCCTACTTGTCTACTCTAACATGAATGTCAGTACATGTACAAGATTCCCATGGCACTGATAAATTCATAGTTATTAATCTCTTTGAAATAAATATGTTCACAGTTGCATTGCAAAAGTGTAGATTATTCTTATTGACAGATTTAAGTACAAGGGTAAGTGTAGCTATAGAGACATCCTAGTACCCTTTTGGTGGCCTGCTCCAGGTCAATTCTGACCACTCGCTCGGTCCGCTGGACGTCGGATAACTCGGACTTAAGCTGGTCAATCTGAGTCTCCAGTTTCTTCTGCTGACTCTTCTCATCAAAGATACTGACTTTTGACTTCTCTAATTCTTGTTTCAGTGTGTTAATTAACTCTTGCTGTTCCTGCATTTTGTTTTCTGCAGTTTTAAATTTCTGAAATAAAGCAAGTTAAAATGTAAGATATTTATATTATGAAGGTTACTTTTCATGCCAAACTTTTCAAGTCTGATTTACATCCTTTATATATATTAATACATTTATCAACATTTAATGTACTGCGATATACATTTATTTAGTTTTATGTGGAATAATAAAAAATTCTCCATCAAACACTAAAAAGCAATATCTGATAAAACTTATCACACATTTACATCAAGTTAATGTTACTCTGTGCAAAGTACCAGTAAGTTTCATTTATGTGAGCTTTTAACTGTGCAGGAACCCTATGGTAGTACATGTATATACAATCATCATCTAGTTTTATATTTTATTGTAATGGAAATAATACAGCTAAGAATTCATATCTATAAACTTTTCTGTCAATACAACTTGATCCAATCTTTCAAAAGAATTAAGTAAAAAAGAAAAAAAATGAGAAATCTGGCAAAAATTAAATTAATAAAATAATGAAAAAAATGCTAGCCAGATTTTTACTCAATTTTTTCCCCAAAGAATTTTATCTAGCAAATACACTGCATTGTGACAGTCTAAACACCTCTAAAAAAAGTCTGGCAAAACCCCATTATATTCAAACAGTATCTTATTGTACAAATATATCCTTTAATCCTACACAAGAACTCTCTAATGCTGCACATAATTTAAAAACACCTGCATTTCATATTAGGCAGAAAAGATCAATCAGATTCCATTTTTTCTGGAGGGCATGTCAATTTATATTTTACGGCAATCATTCATTAAAAATATAATGGTATTATTGCAATTTCATTTGGGGAATTAGTAGCAATACATATTTTGGAACTATATCCACTGGCTTTAAGTGGGTAAATGTGTACTCAAATCATACAAGCTTTATATACATGTATACTTACATCATCATACTACCAATTGATAGAGATTGCTTATTTTCAACTTAAGTATAGTAACTGTACGTCTCATATTATTGCAGTGGCTTGATTAATACTTTTTAATTAATGTGATATAGAAAGGCTGTTATTATCAGGTTGATTAATTTGAAAGAAACTTCAAGCAAAAGTTTATAATGGTCCATAAAATATATATAAATAAATATTTAATCCAATAAACACAATTATATACTAATGTCAGGACAAACGATACTTTGTTTAACTTATAAATTTGCATGCTCTTAAATTTTAATTAAAGTTAACACAAAGACGATTATTCAAATTAGAATGCCTTGATAGATATTTGGTAAGATACATGTCAATATTAAACATATATGTATATAATTTATATAACATAAGTAGCTAAGTATACTGATATATAAACAGCTAATTATGATGAAAATTGTAATTAAGGTTTTGGAACATGCTGATAGTCTAAGTAGTTGCCGGACGTTAATAATAAAAATTAAATTAGTTGATGCTACAAGGCACTTACCTCAAAATAATCTAAGTCCTGATATTAAATGAATATATACATAGAGTGAAAGATATGTGTAACTGTGCATGAAAAAGGATACACTAAAAGAAAGCATGCTTAAATTTATTTTTAAGTTTGAAAAGAACATTTAACCAGCATTTATTAAGGTGTAAAATGAATTAGTTATATTCCATCCACTTCTATGAAGAAGGTATTATATAAAAAAAATATATATGAAATAAAAAATTAGTTAAAACCTTAAAAGTTTTAAAAATATGTATTTTTTGGAGATATTAATTATGTTGAAGGTTGATGATGCTCAGTATTGTTGAAGAGGTTGAAAAAATATCACATTGTACATGTACTACAACAATATTTATACACTGTACCACTCTCAAAATGTTCTACTTTGCCATTCTGGAATGGGCACAAAATGATAGCTTCTAAGCAAACAGCAGCATTTAACTTGCAAGGGCAGATTCAGGAGAATTCAGTTTTGCAAACTGTAAAACTTATTTAATGTAGCAATAATTTTGGATTTGATCAAGACCTTTGATCAAAAGGCCTTAAAATGTACAGGCATTTAAGTAAATGTAAAATATGCAAAATTCAGAACTTCTCAGACATTGGCAATGCTTGGTCATTTTGTTGTCTTTGACACCTTGACCTTGAATTCTTCTGATTGTCCTGACAAACTGTATGTAACCAAACTCCTTCTAGTAAATAGGAAATCATGTAGGACCTTTATTTCACTTTTGTCAATATTTATAATTTTGCGCACAAATAAAATAAAACCAAACAATGTGAAGGAAAAGCGCCAAATGTGACAGGAGAGCGCCAAATGTGAAGGGAGCTAGAGCAAAGATGTGATGGTACAGCGCAAGACGTGAAGAAACAGCGCAAGGAATAGCGCACAGTCAGTGAACGCAGAAATGGTGAAGTAAAACATTTCAAGGTTTGGTATGGATTTATGTGTTTAGTGTTAAAAAAGGGACCATCGTAAAAAAAGTCTGATGCATAGATACATGTGTGTTCTACAGCATGCAATGAATGAAAATGAGTGTAAGTCATAAATATAACCAACATCCCCATATTTAACTATAGAAAATTTTTAGAAGAGAGAAGAAAAGAATTAGATTTAACCTACCTGTCTAAGGCTAATGAGTTCCTTCTCACGAGCATCTCTATCTTCTGTGGATTTCAGTGGAGTTTCTTTAGATTTCGAAAGCTGGAATATGGTAGAAATTGTTTACATTTACACCTCCTCTCTAGTTTCAATTATGCATCATAATTAATTTAGCATGAGTTGTAAAGACTAATGAACATTTAACATTATCAATTAAACATTGCCTATATTTGATAACACAAATAACCAAATATAACTGACCTTATTCGAAACAGAAGAAATTTGTATATCTCTTTCCCGAACTTCTTTCCTCAACATCTCAATCTCACGTGTAAGTTTACTAATGGTGGTATCCTAAAAAAAAGACATTGTTATTTTTACAAAATTCACTCCTCTATATTACTTGGTATATCAATCATTTCATTAGATTATTTCAGAGATTTATTATTAACTAATTATAAAATTTGATCTCCGACCTTGTTAGCCATGTCTTTCTGCATCTGAGTGACGAGGCCCGAGGTGATGTTGCGCTCTTTCTTGGCGCGCTCTAACTCTATCTTCATCTGATTTGTCTCTTTGTTGTCCGTCTCCAGGACTGTTGTCGTCGTTGTTGATGATGATGGCTGCTGCTGACACTGTAAGCTACTAAGCTGCAATTACACAAAGGTTAATTACATAAACCTTTTTCTCATAAATGGGACCAAAAATGTATAAAAATATAAGCCTAAAGGTAAATTTTTTTATGTAATATATCTATAGTTTTCTAATTTAATCACAAGGTATACAAATTATCAGAGACTGGGATACTGAAGATCAACTGTACATAATATATTGCCAAAATTGTGTTAATAACCTTGTTACATTTATTCATTTACGATTTTTTTTGGCATAACTTAAACCAATAATTAAGTAAGATGTATACAGCCACTGCAAATGCATCTTTTTTTCTACTGAATGATACAGAAAGCTTTGTGAGGTGAGGTGTGATTAGTTGTCTAAACCTGTTTACCTGTTCTTTGACTGCATTCAGTTCCTGCTCTTTGGTCGTGACCTCATTCTCTAACTGACAGATTTTCTGGGTCAGATTAACATCCTGTCCCATGATCAGGGGCTGCTGCTCTGCAAACTTAGATTTCAGATCATGCACCATCTGCTGTAGTGTTTGGATGTAGGCGTCTTTACGGAATGATTCCATTTCTACATCTCTAAGTCTTCCTACTTCACCATTAAGCTGCATTATCTTTTGTTCCTGAAGAGAAGGCTTTTATTTCAATTACATGATGTGTTTACTACAGTATAATTCATTATGTATGGGTGTAGTGAATACATGAATATGTATACTCCAAAACAGATCACAGAACTGTTTATGGATTAGGAGGATATTTGTAGAAAGACAGGCAGATACCAACCTTTTCTTGGATCTTGCTGATGTCTACATTCTGATTCACTTGTTGTCTTCCAGAATTAGCATTTACCCAACCATTTCTCATACCTATTAAATCAACATGTATCACTGATGAATTATTTTGTTCACTGCCACATGAAATTTAATTTTTTTTTCATAAAAATCAACAAGAACACAATATATGCCGCATAATGAGATGGAAAGAATAGCTATATTCTTACTTTGTGGCATGGATGGAGCAGGTGAAGGAACTGGGGTCCCTCCCACTGTCTGAACTCTGCGAGCTGACCCAGCACTTAGTGGTCTCCCTCTCATGGATATAGGGGGACGGGGTAAAGTATTGCGGTCTGAGGGGGTCCACACAGTGGAGGGAATGGTGAAGGTGGCAGTGCCAGTTTGTAGGAATGGTAGTGTTGAAGTTGTGTTAAATATCGGTCCTTGTTGTGCAGTGTAGGACATTTGCTGGGTTTGGCCTAGCATGGACTGTTCATTGGTCACCTCTTGGAGCAATGTCAGTGGCTGATTCCAGGTTTGCTGAGAGTGTACAGGTGGACAAGAGACCTGCACAGAGTAAATTGTAAAGTTGGTGGAAATTTAAGTGATGAAACTTTTGTTTTTCAGAATCTGAGTGCTGTCTTATAGTGTTTGATAAAATACTGAAAAATTACACTAAAACTTGCTCACACAGAACTAGGTTAACAAGAATTCCCCCAAAAGAAGGTGTTCTTTATATGCAGTTTTTACTTTAATATGTGTTGTTAACAACAACAATTTAACAACTGCTAAAATACTTAAGGAAATAATTACTAGTAAATAATTTATTATGAGAATGCACAAAATAAATTTATTTTGTTCATTGTTTAACTCCTAGACAGTGGTCATCAAATTATTTACTTATCAACTGTATAACTTACAATCTATCACTTACATTTTGTTGGCTATCAACTACAAATTCATATAATGTCCCCATGTATCCAAATTTAATCTGGTCTCCTGGGGCTAGTCTAATTGCGGCATTTTGAATGCGACAGTCATTAACATATGTGCCTTGTGCAGTATTCAGGTCCTTTAATACATATACATTTTCCTGGTCATTGTATTCAATAACTGCATGCTGCATATCTACACCACCAGTCTGTAAATTATAAACCACATAGTTAATGTATTTATAACATGTAACAGTATATAGTGTATATATAAAATGAACATATTTAATTAAGTACTGTGTATATTTACCGGAACCATGGACAGTATCTTTATTGGTATCATAAAATGTCAAATTTTGCGAAATCTTTTCTTTCTATTATTTATACACAGTTATATAGGGAACAGTTTTATTGTAATACATGCAGTACTAATATTTATTTTAATGGAACAATTCAGCCTATGTACATTATCATAATGCATTAGCCATTACATTAAATAAAGTTAAAAGTAAAGTATGATTTTCTTTGAAGTAACACATTGTAACATGATGTTACAAGAAGTGAAATAAAACCACGTACCTTTATTAACACATCACAACCCTCACAACCTACGGTCGTTAGCTTAGGCAAAACCTGATGGTCACTTCCATCGTGACCTCTCAAATAGGCTCTCATCTCGCAGGTGCGCGTTTCAAGTCACCTTAGAAAAGTATTGTTTACGCTTGATTTTATATAAAACAATACATCAATAAATATTATACACCAAAATAAAAGATATCACAAACTAGAGAGGCTTGATTGAGAATCAAAGCGCATGCCCTGTCTTGCTTGACGACAATAAATATTTATTTTTTACTTCTATAAACAGGGCATGCCGATCCCGATCATAAAAGTGTGTGAAATTAAATAATTATGATTAATCATGCGCTTTACTTTTCATTTTTTTCTCAGTATGGTCTGTATCTAATTTTTATCTTTAACTGCTTCATAGATTTTTAAAATGTTATGAAAGGCTTTTTGGCCCGAGCTGCAAGGGCTGATTTTGCTCGACCTTTTTCGGCTTTTAGCGAATACATCCGAATGGTTACGGAGTCGAACGGATTTAGCACGATGAAATCTAAACACGTGTGTCGTCTGTGTTAAGATATGGGGCATAAACTTGCCATGTATGTTCATGAGAATGTACGTGCCTTGCGTACAGGGATACAAGAAAAAATCATGGACTTTTAATAAGCGATTATTCTCAGATATTGGACTTGTTTGTGTGGCTGTTACATCATTGTGTAAGTGTACCTTTGTCCTTATACAAAATATCGAATTTTCTCTGCTTCCTGCTTCTGTTGTTCTGCTTGAAGTCAAATAAGTATAAATGCTTTTTATAAAAAAAAAAATGATGACCAAGTTATGGAAATATTTTCAAATAAAAAATAAAATGATAATAACCACAGTAGTTTAGTTTAAATTATATAAGTATGATGGATTATGAATTGATTTAATATAAACAAAATAAAAATTATGAGTTTTATATTGATAAAAAAAAAAGAAAGATTTTTAAATTAAAAAAATGCATTGTTAATGCCAATGTATGTTACTAGTTTTTGAAATTAAGCATTGCAAACCTTGATTATGAATTGATTTAATATAAATTATGAGTTTCATATTAATAAACAATATAAAATAAACATTTTTTTTTTAAAAATTTACCTTGCAAAGCTATGAATTGTTAATGGATATACCTAACCTTAAAGTATGATACAGCATAAAAGACAGCAACATGCTTTTATACTGAATTCTTTGTGTTTGACTACTTTACATGCATGAGTGAATTTACCGACAACTACTCAGAACTCGCCTTAGAGTATTTTTTTTTTTAGATTTTTTTTGTATTTTCATTACAAAAAAAATACCGTGATCAAGGTATTTGTAATACCTTGATCAAGCTATATACCTTTATCATAAAGCTCTGAAAGTGAGCCTGAGCTTTTTTGTTCACATTGTATTTGGCCTCTTTCTCTTTGTAAACTTTTTAAATTTTCAACTTCTTAAGAACCACTAGGCAAATTTCATCTAAGCTTGCTACAAAGCATAATCAAGTAGAGGGGTTTTAAGTTCTGGGTTGTCCCTTAACAATCTTGGAATTGGGAAATTCCCCTGTCTAAAAAGTGTCTATAGACTATAATGATGTACATCCCTGGTAATTCTGGTATTAATAGGAGAGCAACCACAGACTCCCTTCTACTTTTTGAGTCACCTGAGTCACTTGGGTTGTCCATTGCTATGTGTTTCATCCATTATCAATTGTGTCTGACACCTGTCTTCCATTAATATTTGAATATTTTGAGCTTCTCCTCAGGAACTGCTCAACCACTTTCTACCAGTTTTGTCTGTATGCATCAGTGATTGAAGGGGAATGAAAATTGTGATTTTCATAATCCTTGCTCCCTTGGAGCCTGAGGGGAGGGGCTAAAAGCTTCAAAATCAATGATGGAATCTTTTAAAAATCTTCTATATTCCCCATGTTCCCAGACTTCAAACTGTTAGGGCATGATGGTGATAAGCAGCGAGCTCTCTACAAAAATTTATAAAGTCAGGGGTCTTGGTGTTAATTTAAGGTGGAAATATAGTCCATGCAAGTACATTTTAAATTTTTTTTTAATTTAAAAATTTCTTCTTATTTGATCCTTGGACTTTTTAAGCTGCTGCAAACAAAATAATTGCCTACTTATTATCATCTAGGGTGCCTCTTTGAAATTGTATTCCTTGTATTAGGTAAAACATTCTTCCTTTACATTCTTACATGCGACTTGAAAGTCTAATTATACAGTAGGGCCTTATACTTTAAGAAAAAAAATCCTTCATAATTCTATACTTTAAAAAAAGCATTTCTAATGTTTATTATACAGTAAGGCCTTATACTTTAAAAAAATTCCTTCATAATTCTATACTTAAAAAAGAATTTCCAATGTTTAATGCCTAATGAATGGTAAAAAAAAAATGTTAAAGCCAACTTAAAGGGTTTTGAGGGGAGCGGAACAGACAGAAAACCCTTGGCTTGCGAGGATAAGGACTACTCTGTAAAATGTTTGAGCAGTTGATGACATGTTTGACGTATTTTTTTTTACATCAAGTGAAGGAGGAACAGGTACACGTGTTATTTGCATTCCTTGGTCTTTGACATTTATGGAATCGATCGAGTTTATTCTGCTGTGCAGGTAAACAAAATTTAGTAATACCTAGAAAATTTGCAAGAAGCCAGCACTATAAACTTTAATTGAAGGTTGATGTTCAGGTCCATGACGAAATGCATGTTTGCTTTTGAACCAAGAGAATAAATGTAAACATCCTTTTTTTTCTAATTTTACAAGTCTCACGTACAAAACGCATGTTTAGATTTTTTTGGTCCTCATGCATTGCTTTCTGCTGCAATGCCATTTGATACATTATTTCACTGAAAGACAATTCGTTTGACTTTAATCAATAATACTTTCACGATAATCCTCTTAAATAAGACACATATTCAGTCTAAACTGTGTACGTTAATTTACGAAGATTTTAAGATACAGATGCACTTCATACATTAATTTAAGAAGATCTTGAATAAGATACACACTGCATAGTGCGTACATCAATGTAAGAAGATTTTGTCAGCTGAAGAGGAAGGGGAAATCTGACATCACATCCCTTTGTTCTGTTATGATTTAGATTTGTCATAATATGTTAGTAAATTGGCTTGAAATTCACCATTGTGGTCAAAAAGCTAATTGATTTACTATAGGAAGATGGTCATATTAATGAATCATCTTTATAGTAAACATTTGAACCTTAAAAGGGAAGGATGTTTTAATTTGTTTGTTTCTTATAACTGAAAAAAAATCTTGTTGAAGAAAAAAGGCTAAAAAAGGATCAAGAGTTTTCTATCTTAGAATGTAATGCCTGCATGGATTTGTGTTTTAATACTTGCATAACACTAATTGCACAAAAAAGTTCACACAAAGAATGTGTCCTTATGGCAGTGTCAGACTTTGATTTTGTTTAGTGCTTGTTTATGTACCTGGTACTTGTACTTATTCTAACAGATAAACAAGAAATTATGGGAAGTTCCATTCTAATACAGTAAAACATGGTTATAGCGAACACACTTCTTACAAAGAATGACTCTTACAATGAAGTGATTTTCATTCTTTGTGACTTCAAGAAGTATTATAAACTTAACAGATATAAGAATTATGCTTATGAAGAAGTTCGGGCTTTACGGACCGTGGATATCGGCCTGGATAGCTCAGTGGTTAGAGCACCTGAAAAAAAATGCAGGGGTGAAGAAAAAAGGCTACCTGGTAGATGCAGCCATATGTTTTCTTTGTGCATTTCACCAATCCTGACAACATTTGGTGGCCAGTGTGGGGGTCAGACTTTGTTCAGGTTACAGTGTATGTTAAATTTAATTCCTGGCAGGGCCCTAGAACTTGTGTCTTCGAGATAAACTGTTTAATCCTCCAAGGAAATTATGGGAAGTTCCTTTACGGACCTTAAATATTGGTTATAGCTCAGTGGTTAGAGCACCTGACTATTAATGCAGGGGTCTTCATTCCCTGTGACTTCAAATGTTTTCTTAACAGATAAATTTCTCCTTTCCTACTACACTTATAACCAAGTAAAATTGTCCCTCCCTGGCAATTCATAATACATATTAAGTGTATTTACTCAAATTACTGTTAAGTTTTTAAGAAATTTTTTTTTACATTAAATTGACTAGCAATTACCGGTACAAGAAGCTTGTATCTCTGCTATACCGTATCAAAGAAATAGATCAAAGTATGTTGTATAAAGGGTAATGAAGTAAATTAATTAATGCTCTGTTGACATATGAATACAGTGTAGTTCAATAAGAATTGAACATGACTTAATACTGATTTCAATTATGAGAATTTAATTAAAAATAGTTTAATTTTGATTAACTTACTGCGAATCAGTTTTTGACACATTGACTTGATGTGAAGTTCAAAGCTAAGTGAAGCTAATCAGAATTAAGTTTTGATTCATTAGTAATATATCAAAATTAAGCTACTGTACACATATCACTGGTCAGATAGCATTAAATTCTGTTTTGAATGAAAAATATAGAAACTCTTCACTTTATTATTGAAAATGCATTTTAAAACTAGGTACATCAAATTAAAAGTAAACATAAGTAGGAACAAAAAAAAAATATTTGATAAGCTGATAAAACAAGTGTCTTGTACTGTACGAGCTATAACACACGTCCATACATTACATTAAATGTCCTAATATTGTTCAATTTATAGAATTTGCTTTTAGAAAAAAAAAATTCCAGGTGGTTTGGATGATTGTATCTCAGGCAAAGTTGACATGCATGCCCACATATTTAGATGGATTTCTTCCTAAAAGAAAATTTAAGAGTCAAATATTTTTTGTAAAAAAAATGAATGCTTTGATAACGATTTATCGGTAAGTGAATTTGACTTGTCTCTGCTTGGTGTCGTGTTTAACTATAAAACAGGTGTTTGGTAGCTAGGAGATTGATTGATAGAATGAGTCCTAGGGCAATTATGTCAGCATTACTCCATAGCCATGGAAACCTGATCAATGCAGATTTAATAATATATTTTAGCTATTGGTTGTACTTACTATAAAGTATCAATCATTGAAAAACTTTGTACTCATTTAAATATTTAACATTGCATTTTGCTTTAGAAAAATTAGAACATCAAAATGCAGAGCAACCAAAGAGCAGGAATGCCATGCATTTGTTTATAATATGTCAACATTTTTCATTCACATTGAATTTGATACATCACCACTTGCTGGTGGAGGGCTGCAAACGTAGACATTAGGGCCTTTGAGCAGTGAGGGGGTCTTTTCCTGCCAGCTCCCACTGTGTCATGGGACCTTGTTTTATACACAGTCTAGTCTAAGGGCCAGTCTCCAAATCCCACAGTGGGATTTAAACCACTTGTAATGTATTAAAAGATCAACTTCTTACTCTGCGACTCTAGAGTAGAGCAAAAGCTTTAACCACTGCACCATTTTGCATGCAAATGCTTCTTTTGGTAAAGATGAAAATAAACTGTGGATTTTAATTTATGGTCTCTATTTTCCTTTGCCCTGTGAACCATTAAAATTAATGCAATCTTCTAAAATATTTCTGAATCCTAAACATCCAGCAGTGACGCCATGCAAAATGTTGATACGATTAGAAGAAGAATAGAATCCTTTACTAAAAATATGTGAGTTTCAGTTTGGATGGGTATATATTTTAGTTTTATTCTCCCACAACTCCTTCATCCAAATATAAACTAAGTGCCATTTATGCCAACAAATCATGTGACTTTAATATCGAACAAGTGACTACTACTGTTGCACATAAGAAAAATCCTTGACCAGAGCATATCTTCTCTCCCTTTGATTCAATGTGGCTCATACTTCACTCACAGAGTGCCACTGGTCATTGGATGTGCAATGATCTTGAAGTTTCTAGGTCAAGGTCAAAACCTTTTCAGCTACCTTTCATTTTTGTGTTCCTTGCTGAAAGCGGGGCACTTTGAGATGGCCACCACCGCAAGGATATCTAGTGATTTGGTTATGACAGAGTTGAAACGTCACCCATTTATGTTTCACTGGTTCTTTTTTCTTTGTAGTGTGTGTATTGTTCCTCCATTACCAGCTATCTACCTCAGATGAAACTGAAGACCATCAGAAATTTCTCCCTACCTTTCACAGACAGATCAGAAGTGCAGGACAGACAGGGCACCGGGGCAGTTCCAGGAGAGTCCACACAGAAACGCTGGTGCCATCCTGGTTACAACACTACTGTTATGGACGTCCACCAGGCCAAATATCAACAGGTATAGTAAAAAAAACATCAGATGATTTATTTTGTGAAAGTCAGATTCCATTACAGTGCATGGATGTTATTTTTATGCCCCCCTCCCTTTAAAAAGAAGTGAGGGCATATTGCTTTGCTGCTGTCTGTCAGTCCACCATCAGTTTCCATTCATTTTCTTCACAGAGGTTGCACAAATTGACATGAAATTTCGTATACAGATTTACCATGAAAATATCAAGGTCAAATCTAGTTTTGGGTACGATCGGGCCATTTTGGACAGAGTTATGCCCCTTGGACTTAGAAAGATTCCAATTATTTGCAGTATCCATTCTTTTTCTTTGCAGAGGTTGCTCATACTGAAATGAAATTCAGTATAAAGATTTAACATAAGAAATATCTAGGTTGAGTTCTGTTTTGGGTACATGTACGATCGATCCATCTTTGTGTTACACACAGTTATGTATCCTCGGACTTTTGAGAAAAATTCCAATTCTTTATGTAAAATTTCATTGCAAAAGCTCAAAGGGGGGGGGGGAAAAAAGTGTTATATAGAACATAGTCAATAAATGTTTATGTTATACATTTCATCTTCATTTTTTGACATAGGTGTATTAAAACTGTATTTTGTACTGTCTTCCTTGATGTAACCTCATGTCTGTCACTTTAGTAGAACACCAATGAATGAAAATTAGATTAAGCTCCGTTTTGGGTACAGATCATTCTGTGACATAAAAATTCCAATCATTGGTCCAACAAGGATCTCATTTGTTAACCGGTTTCCAACATTTCACTCAGTGAAACATCAATTTTTTTTATACCCACTCAGCTTTTTTCGTATAGATTTGTATAGGAACAAACTTTTGTATAAAAATTGTATAACATAATTGGTAGATGATAAATTAGCGTATATAAAGTTGGACAAAAATATGCATTTTTAGCTGTTCTGGTCTGAGACTTGGCTATCATTGTTAATGGTGTTAAATGCATGCTTGTACAATGTACTTTAGCACCTGTGTCCTTGACCTTAGGTATCTTATTATAAGCCTTGGTGTGCTTTTTCTTATACCATCTGAAGTCTTTTTGAAAATAAAGTAAGGTGTTCTAAAATTCTACAAAGAAAAAAAAATTATTAAAGATGCTTTTAAGTTCTACTGTCAAAGTAAAATTGAGAAGAGTTTATGTAAATTGTAATGTAAAGTGTCTTAATCTGTCAATTTGGATTTTTTCCCCCCTAAATTGCCTCTTGATTCAATTTCTGTAGAATGATACTAAGAATGAATAAAAGTAAAGTTTACCAATATATGAGAGTCTTTTTTTGTTATTTTCAATGAAAAGTGTTTCCAAGGTCAAAAAGTGGAGTGTGAATATTGGGTAAATATGATTTGATAACCTTAATAGTTAGCTGTACACTCGAATCCCAGTACAGAGTAAATATAAAATTGCAGCCTGACAGAATCACTAATACTGTAACAATTATAAGGACAACTGACGTAGCATAAAACCTGACAGATAAACAGTTTTATGTAGGCAGCTGTTTGACAGGCTGATGACAGAACAGAACATGTACCAAACAGCCCCTATCTGTATCTACTGGTTATGGACTGAATAAAGATAGCTAGGTCACAAGGGCTATCAGTGTTCCTAGATACAATGGGGATTGACTTTGATGTGAGAATGTACATGTTTTTCCTGTTTTTAAAGACTGTTTCCTAAAATTCCTTTCTTCCTGTTCATAAAGTAATAAATGAATGATGGTTAGAGGCAGTCTAATATTTTTTAAATTGTGTTTAATTTTTAATTAATACTAAATTACATTTTAGGTCCTACACCAGAAGGATTCAGCTTAGAACAGGTCCACATTCTACTCACACCTGGCATTACATCCTCAGAAAATATCCCAAATTGTGTCAACGTTCCAGAGAGCAGGCAGTACACAGCTGATGTTCATCACCTGAAAAACACAGCTCTTCACAAAGTTTTTCAAAATATCCCCAGCACAAACAGCAGTATTCATTGTAAGAAGGAAGAGTTGCATCCCTTGGCTCATTATCAGCTTCACGAGTTAGGGAAGCAGTACTTTTCACTGTATATGGAAAAATGGAATATTGAAGCTAGTCACGTTGCCCCTAAACATTTTAGAATTCAATCACTAGATAAAAAAGACAGTTTGTCAAGTCTCACATCATTTCTGCATGGCATGTTACCACAGACACATTTTAAAAATGTAGATATTCAGAAGTTAGATGCAATCACTAATGTGTCTAAAAGACAGAAGATAAAATTAGGATGTAATTTTCAACCCAATTTGACTGACTATCTTGATCAACACTTTATGAAACACACACAAGCAGACAATGGAACTGGCCATTTTTACTCCAATGTCCTCCCAAATGTTTGCTCTTCATTGTCTCAAAAATCCAGAAATATTACTGCAGACAATATTGTCCAGAATTCCTTGCTTTTATTGGACAAAGGAATGAAATCCTGCAGTGGTCATCAAAGATGTCAAAAGCTGGCAGATCTGCATACATTCCCGTGGTTACAAGAGCTTGTTAGAAATGTCAGGATGATAAGAGATGTTTTTGAAAAGGTGTTTATCTATGCTGTTGATAGGGCCTTTATTTCATACTTGATGTCATCATTTAGGTACCGCAATGTCAAGGTCACCCACCCAGGGTCACATGCTTCTATAGAAATATACAGAAATGTTTATGAAAAGGTCAATCCTTACTATGTGAAAATATTGTACAATGGTATCGATATTTCTCATCAAGTTCCACTATGCACAAAAATACACCCATGGAGTTTGTGTAAACTCAAGTACTTTGTTGATTTTCAAAAGCAGAAGTACAAGTCTTTGTTTAAAGCTAGTCCCATGTTACAGAAAAGTTGTCATTTCTCTGTTATATGAATGTCTCTATTTATTATTAACATATTACTAGTTGCAATGTGTTGAATTTCAACTTACAAGATAGTCTGTATGATCTGAAATTTTATTCCTTTCCATCTTTCCCTTGTTATTCTGTCCTTTTTGAATGTAAAATAAACAGCTTGTCACCTTTAAAATAAGTTGCTAGGAAGTCAATTTTCTCTGAGTCTTATTCTTGCAAAGGAGACATTGCTTTAATTAATGTATATCTCAAATTCAAACTGATCAGTTGTTTGTGTGAATAACATGATGTTAAAGTGAATGGGTTTTAAACCATTACATCAAGAACAATTATGAGGAGGTTTAGATCTGAAATATAGTACAAATAATGTGGTTTATAAAGAAATGGGTGTGTGGATGCATGTATAGTATCTCATTTAAACATGTGATGTTTAATGAAATGACACAAGGAACATTGTATGTGTGTAGAATTGTAGATCTGAAATGTATGAAATTATTTAAGAAATGTTTTTGCATAGTATCGTTAAAAAAATGTTACCGTATTTCAGTGCGGTTAATATCATTGGAAACTGTAAATGTATTGGTGCATTTGTTTTCATAAATATTTAACATGATTAATGAATGTTCAAATGCTTATTTCATGTTTATTCTTTTGATTTGCTCCAAGGTGCTTTCAGTAGACCATTTTAGAGCTTTTTCTCATGCTAGAAATTTTCTTGAAACAGGTTACCTGGTACAGCTATAATATAGTTCTAAGGGATGAATTTGACCAAAAGTGAAGGAAAATAAATCTGCCTTTGAAATATTGGAGCAATGGTGTTAGGTCGATTCCTAACTTTATGAGAATGAACAAAGAGAGATAATTCTAAAATACCTTTAGATACTTCTCTTTGCATCAAACCTAATATTGAATTGCTAAGATCATGTAACAGCTATTCTCGCAAATATTGTCAGTTTTGAAGTTAAAATTACTATATAAGAGATCTAGCAATGTGAATGGTTCAAAATGTCTAGTGTTGCTTTTTTGTGTGTATATTTTGATAGCATTTTTACAATGAAATCTATTTTTACAATGAATTCTATTGAATTCAGTATCAGATGTATTAATTCAATGACGAATTTATTGTTGTTTTTTTTTTTATTTTTCATGTATGTATTTTATTCTACATGTATTTTATTTATTAACTATTTTTGATTGTCATGAATTCTTTTGAATTCAATACAAGATGTATTAATTCTCATACAATCATTTTTGTTTTATCGAGTTTGTACTTACTACATAATTTTGCTTCATGCTGTCTTTCTGTTGTGTCTGGTAGTAATGTATCATTAAGGTGTACAGAGATAAAGTGTTGAAATTAATGTGAATAATTATTAATGGAATGAGACCTTGATTATCTTAATTATTTATGAATTAAGAAGATGGATATTTTTGAGCATTATTTTTAATTTTTTTTTTTATTCAATTGAGAGAGCAACCTTTCTACAAATATAAGATGTTACAAAGAATTATAGTCTTGAACAAGAGGAATCAGGGAAATTCATTATGTGGGTCAATTTACTACAAGAATATTTTCAACTTATAACCATAACACATTTGCATAGTTTTATTTATCAAGTTGTTGCTTAATTTAATCAATTATTGTATCATTTCTTTTTAATGAAAAAAAAGGGCATGAACAAAGCATAAACGCAAACAAGTCAATGCCACACATCAGTGATGTCATAATAATTAGTATTACAGCATGTATAACATTAAAAATCAGTTTAATATGGCAGTATAAAATGCTAATTAGTATTAAGACTATTGTTTTATGTATTGCATAATTAACCAGTGTCACAGTATTTTTCATGTATTGTACATCCTATTGAAAAATTCTTAATACCTCAAGCAATATTATGAGAATTCAGGATCTTGACAACTATAAAAACATTAGTCATCATAGACGTGTTCATGAAAAAGAGCATTTAGCCTTGTTTTGTTTTGTAATATTTGCTAGTTCTTAGCTCTAGACTTCAGGATGAATTCATGTCATTTAGTGAACTGAAAGTTTACTGCAAAGTGACTGGATGACAGAACTTCCCTGAAAGTTACTGCAAGTTGGCTGAATAGCTGAACTTTTGTCGAAAAGTTTACAGCAAGTTGACTGAATAGTAGAGCTTGGCCTGACAGTTTATTTTAAAATTTACTGAATAACGGAGCTTTGCCTGAAAGTTGACTAAATAGCAAAGCTCTGACTGAAAGTTTACTACAAGTTGACTGAATAGCACAGCTCTGTTACCCACACTTACCCACATTTTGACCTTTCAGTGATCACTCAGTTGCCTAAATGGCAGATTTTCATTCTGTGTGCAATTTACGTTTCAGTCTGTTTTGATAAAAATGCTCAGGTATTTTTATATTGTATTCTACAGTCAATTTGTTTGTGGGGCTAGATAAAGAAAAGATCAGGAATATTAGCAGGATACCTCTTTTGTTTAAATAAATCAGAAGAATTATATACTTCTATGGTGCATTTTCATTGTTCTCATATGCATGCATGCATAAAATACAACAGTTGCTCAGGTTTTAGTTATAAGAAATTGATCTGCAAATATTTCACTGCAATTAGCATTTTAAGTTAATTTTTGACTTGATTTTGTGTAATTCCTGTGATTATTTATGTACAAGTACTAATTTATTGTTTTTCTGAGAGTATACCAGTGCTAAGTTGATTGTATGTCATGATCTGTTGTGGAGTTGAACAAAATAATTGTTAACTCATCATGATGTACTGCAGTTAGGATTGTTATTTGCTTGTTTTAAAAAACACAGTTTATTCATGATGAAAAACATCAAAATAAACTATAAAAATTATCAAGTTGTTTTCTTTTCCATTTTCGGTTTTTCTGGAATACGTTGAATACGTATACACTTGTCAAAGCATTTAATAATCCATTGCAATGTCAATGTGGTCCACCTCCATGTCTAATTTATAATTTTGAATCTGAAAATAGTTTCTGCGAATGGAACAAATTTTATTGAAGTGAATAAGGGAGACGATAACGAACAGGTATTCATCTCATCAAAACTTTAAACATTGTACATATCTGTAAACGGGGCATCTAATAAACACGGTACCCTGGAAATTTCCAGAGCTGGGATCAGGTAGATATGAGGAATAAGCACCCGCAGATGAATACAAGTCGGAATTTTTCATATTTATTCTTCATATCTTAATTTCAACAAAATTAATTTTATTTTAGATTACACTGATTCTACACACAAATACATTGAAGGTGATATTTAAAGGATACTGGACTTCCACATTGACAATACTTTTGTAGTCTTCGGATACCAGGACTTCCACCACACTGTCGGAATTCTTATTTGATCGTGCTCCTTTATTATATGTAGCTTCACATGAAACAATTTACTCAAAAACTTATACATGCAAAGAACAAACTTGTTATGGCCTTCAACTTAGCATTTTGATATACAGTGTATATCAGTGATACATTATCAATTGACAATAGTTAACCTTACTTCATATGTCGATTCCACACTGACAACCAAACCGTATGTCAATCGAGATTATTTCTACTTTTGAAAAAATATGTTAAAAATAAAATTTTTGGACTTAGATTTCAGTAATTGACAGCATTATTATCTTATATTTCTTTCGAAGATCCGATGAATTGATCTTATATGTATCCTCATCGAGAAACAGGACAAGTCAGGTAGAAGGACCCTCAGCCCATTTTCTTCATCTTCCCTACCCAAATATGTATTCACATTTCTTTCTATAAATTTACGTTAAAGTAAAATAACAAAAAAAATTAAATAAGCTTTCCAAAAAAAAAAAAATAATAAAAACGCACCCTTTTGTATTATAGAAGAAATGCTTAGGGTTCATTTAACTGAATAATGGCCAATTGATCAAACTTTGGTTAAAGTAACGCTACAAAATCATACACAAGTCAAAAATAAAAATATGCGTACAATGCATAAATATTTTTACATAAATATTAATTAATAGTAATCTATTTATTTACTGTAAAAAGTGCGTAATTTTTGAAAGTGCGTCGTAACACAGCCCTCACCTCTGGCCATCAGCAATGCGAAAAGGGAAGCAATTTGTAAGTTTTCTCCTGCCAGTACATAGCCTCCACAGGCACCTGACGTTACTTATTTTTCTTTTAATAAAAAAACATACCATACCAAATTCTTTATTAAAAGAAAAATAAGTAGCCTAACGTCAGGTGCCTGTGATAGCCTCTCAACAAAAAGTCCTATGCGGTGCCTCCACGCGGAAGCAGACTGATACACCTGTCGGCCCCAGGCTAACTTTGCAAGGGCGCACAGGAAGACGAGGCTCGAAAGCCTTGGTCAACAACTCATCTAGGAGAGAAAACTCGGATTACAACCCGAATTTAGTAGGAGACCGTTAGCAACTACTATGTTGGCCCACAGACATTTATAAACTTGGAGGTTGGACTTGAGGCTAATCACCTCCTTTCATAAAAAAACATTGATTACGGAAATCGTTACAACAATTAGTACCACTGAAGGAAGGGCAAGCGCGATATGCGAGATTCCAGATGAGGATTACCTTCATTGGGAATTCGAGAGAATGACGACAGTTAGGAAAAGCCGAGAGGACTCTTACGGTCTGAAAGGAACGCAAATGCCATCCATAACAACACCTAAAACATCACCATGATCGGATGCTGGAGCGTAAGAACAATGTTCCAGATTGGAAAAACAGCAAACATCTTAAGAGAGTTTAACAGATATAAGTTGGATATAATGGGACTGAGCGAAGTAAGATGGACAGGTTTCGGTGAACTAAACATAACCTCTGGAGAGACCATCTTGTACTCCGGAGCTGAAGAACATCATAGAGAAGTAGAACTTATACTTAGTAGGAAAAGCCGACAAAGCTTGATGGAATATAATCCTGTTAATGGCAGAATCATATAAGCGCGTTTTTTCTCCCGCTTTGCCAAGCTAGCAATAGCCCAACAAACGAAATAGACGAAGCGGATAAGGACACCTTCTATGAACAGCTACAAAGAGAGATTGCAAAAGTGCCAAAGCATGACATACTGATGGCAATGGGTAATGCAAGTGCAAAGGTTGGAAAGTCGAATGAAAGACGGGGAAAGAGTCATGGGGCAAGAGGGCATTGGGACTATGAATGAAAACGGCATGATGTTAGCAGAAATGTGTGCTCTTAATAACTTAATCATCCGCGGAACCCTCTTTAAGCACCTTGACATAAACAAGCTTACATGAGAGTCACCTAATGGATGAGATAGGAACCAAACTGACCATGTAATGGTGAACGACAGATACAGGAAGTCTGTATGTGATTTAAAGGTTATGCATGGTCCAGATGCCAATTCAGATCACCATCTAGTACTGGCTAAAGTAAAGATGAAACTCTACAGAAATTTAAGAGCTGATAAAAGGAAAAATCTGGAAGATATATGTAGCTAACCACACAGAGAGTGCAGCAAATACAAACCGTCTGAGCAAAGTTTACCAACTGACCAAGCAGCTTTGTGGGGAAAAACAAGACAAGTGACATAAGGTCCAAGAATGGTGAACTAATCATTGAGGATGGAAAAATATTGGAGAAATGGAAAGAGCATTTTGAAGAGGTCCTTAATGTTCCAGCTGAAACAACAGAATTACCCGAAGGATGCACCATCCAAGAGAACAAAATTGAAGAAATTGACACAACACCAATAAGAGAGGAGGAGGTTAAAAAGGCAATCCCAAAAATGAAGAATGGAAAGAGTCTTGGCATAGATAATACCAATGCGGAATTACTAAAGGAGAGCGTGTCATATTAAACATTAGAGCTTACAAATTTATTCAACAGTATCTGTCAGAATCATCAGTGAGCATGAAAATACCAACAGACTGGAAGAGATCGCTCATTGTCAAAATACCTAAAAAAGGAGAGCTGACAATATGTGACACCTATAGAGGAATCACTACTATCTGTGCCATCCAAAATATAATTTTCAGAATAGTGATTGACAGAATAAGAGAAGGACTAGAGTACAGATTACGACCAGAGCAAGCTGCATATCGAAGAGAAAGAGGAACATTAGAACAGATTTGCACTCTAAGAGATATTTTAGAACAATCTATAGAGTGGCAAGCACCACTATACATAAGTTTCATAGACTTAAAAAAAAAGCCTTCGACAGCATAATAAGAGAGATACCGTGGGTCATACTAAGGAAATATGGAATTCCTGATGTATATGTGGACATCATCAAGAAATTAGACGATGGAAGGTCTAGTTGTGTTGAAGAGGAGAAGGAATGGACGACGAAAAGCTTGATACGTTTAATCGAAAATACCTTTGAAGGATCTTGATAATACACTGGCCTGAAAGATAACTAACAAATGTACGAAAAAACAAGATCCATACCTCTATCAAGGACTATCAAAGCAAAGAGATGGAGATGGATAGGCCACACCCTACGAAGGGAAGAGAACTCACACGTCAGAACACCTCTCACATGATCCCTTGAGGGAAAAAGACGAGGAGGACGACCACAGAACACCTGCCGACGCTCTGTTGAGAGAGAAAGAGAAGAACTGGGTTGGAACAGTTGGAAGGAGGGGCAGGTTGTTGCCAGTGACCGCCGTAAGTGGCGTTCTTTGTTTAACGTCGTCATGCGTCCTCCGGGGCATGGGGAGGATAAGTAAGTACTACATGTAGTAATCAAAATTCCAACAGTTTGTTCGAAGACTTGGTATCCGAAAACTCCATGAATATTGTCATTGAGCATCCGTTTGAAATCAACTTCAGAATACTAGTGCTTAAGTAAAGAAGTTGATTTTTTACGAAGTAATTTTTTATGACCAAATACGAGATTTGAAAATTCCTGAATTCATTTTTGTTAAAGAAGTAGTCCCCTACATCGAAATTCCTAGTTATTACATGTAATTAATCGCGAGGATCGGTTGTTCAAAGTGTTGATAAGTCGAATGTTAACGTCCAAAAATGTAATAACTAATAGGTTTAAATGAATCTTTGATTCCGTAACGTTTAAGTTCAATTCAATTGCATATTGAACCTATTGAATTATACCTAATTCGTGATTCATTTCAAGATAGATTCAATGAAATATATTCATGGAGATAACGAACAATGTTCAAGCTCAAAAGTCCATTCAGACAATATAAATCAAGAATAGAGCAAACACAGACCTCTGCAACATAGAGGTGGGATCAGGTCTCATAACAAGGAAGGAACACCCCTTGCCGAACGGTCACGACCGCTTTAGTATAAAATAGTATCATGGCTTAACCATTCAGCCAACATTTAAAATGATGACTTTAAATAAGACTGTTGAAATTCTTGATTGTTTAACTTGTTTGTCAGTAGTATAGCTCGTTTTAGAAATTGTTCATACTATAACCGGTAGAAATACACAAGTCGGTAGTTCGTTTAATAATTTATTATAACGATCCAAACTTGGCGTATGATACACGATCTGGACGTCGGCGTGGATAACGTATAACAATTATGAAATAAACAATTGCAATGAAGAGTTACTCTAAGCAGAAGGACATATTTGACATAATTGATATAACTGACTAATAATTAACATGTTCACTCAGGTACAAGTGGCATCAAATGTCTTGCGATCCAATACGCAGAACATGATCTTGCGTATAAAATCAACTGTAATATATTAACCCCGTGTAAACGTATATAAGGGTATATTGCTGCATGAGGAAATTATCATAAATCTTTATATTGTAAGGTAACCATTAACATCTTTTTCTAGTAAAATATCTAAACATGAAACCGATGTGTCAGACTCTGTGGTATCTTCAATCCAAAGCTCACTGGGAAATATCTTGACATATGAATGGAAATTAATTGTTAATTGATAATACGTCGTTGATATACATGAATCAAAAATGGGACATCTAGTTAAAGGTCACAATAAATGTTTTTCTTCCTCATATAACGGAGCTCAATTAGTAACCATAAGAATTCTAACAGATATTTAAAAGACCATGTCTCCTCCATTACTACAGGAATATGAGGAAGCATACAACTCCCCGCATTTTTAAGCTCACGTGGTTTTTCGCTCAAATTAAGGTCGCATTTTCTTGCAATAAAACTTAACATTACCGATCTCAGTACGAGCTCAGTACGAGATATAACCCTATTTAATATGTATTATATATTTCATGTTAAAGGTGCATATTCTCAAAAAATCATTATATTAAATTTTACAACTCGATGTTTTAAAGGGGAATTTATTAATAAATTGTATGATGTTAAATCTGTATGATTCTACTATAGGTATATATTTACAACTTTTTATCGACCTTTCTTTGGTACTATTTAGTTAAACTTTTCAAACTGACTTCTTACAGATGACGGTTGTTTTTAACAGTACATGTACTCTGCACATTTTCCATACTTGTGTTGTGTTTGTGTGTGTGTGTGCCGAAAAAAGACAAAACTGCAGAAAGTGTGTGGTGTGTGATAAGAAAGTATCGTTTATCTTTCAGCTTAGTAAATTGTTACTTTTTAAAAGAAAATTCTTTTACATTTATGGACTGGTCTGAAACTTTGAAATTTTGCGTTGGAACGTATCTTTCCTGATGCTAGATTTCAGAAAGTAAACCTGAAAAAATGCCATCTTTTTTAACATGGAAAGCAGTCGATCAGATGAGAAATATTGTTATTATCATGCGATGTAGTGTCATGTTAATGTACAAAAAATACAGAAATTATATGAAGTGCACTGTTTCTGGGTAAAGGCAAGGCAAAGGTATAATTTAAAATGAATGGATACAAAGACGCTGCATTTGACGAGATACCATGAAAAAACCATCCAAGAGCATATAAAAATCCCACGAATTACTATGTGTGAATTATATTTAAAGTCATGGAATAAGATCAAAATTAAGTTATTCTGTTCAGTATTACTCTACATAGGATCTTGTTAGCTACTGGCAGCAGGGTTATGTCTCTCCAGTTTTCACAGCAGCTTAATCAAGTCTCCTTTTTTGGTAGTTAAACAAGTAGCCCTTTATTATTATAAATTGTATAAAAATTAAAATCCATGCTTTTTCAATAGATATGGCACGCCAAATTCACAAAAATGAGATAAACCAAGTTTCACATTTGATAAACTAGGTTTATCGACTGTAAACTATAGTTTACAAACCGTAAACTATAGTTAACGATTCGTTAAGTATAGTTTTCATCTGTAAAACTATATCTAACGGTTGTTAACTATAGTTTACGAATGATAATCTAAGTTTATCTGTCTGTAATAAGCGTTAACAATAGATTTTGTTGATAAACATAGATTCACGTTTGTAAACTATAGTTTACGATCGTAAACTATAGTTAAGAGTTGTTAATCATAGTTTCACAAATCGTGAAACTATATTTATCAGATCGTTAACTATAGTTTACAAATCGTGAAACTGTATTTATCAGATAATCTATGTTTTGCAATCGCAAATGATTGTTTTCAGTGTTAAGTATAGTTCACGGTTGTGAAACATAGATTATCGCGTTAACTATAGTTTACAGATGTAAAATATAGATTAACGTTGTTAACTATAGTTTACAGTCCGTAACTATAGTTTACAACCGATAAACCTAGTTTATCGACTGTGAAACTATGTTTTGCGCATTTTTGTGAATTTGGCGTGCCATAAATAGAAATGAAACTCGTAAATGTACTTACCTTGTCATTGGTCATTTGTAAAATAATCTTTTTAAAAACATTCTGATTGTACACACAGGTACTCTAAAGTCGACATCAAAAAGATGCTTGAGTTTCTGATTGACAATATCTACATGTATGTGTTTTTTTTGAGACCAGGTCTTCCAACAATCTATTGGAATTCGCATGGGTGCCAATTGCGTTCTGTTGTTAGCAAACCTATTTTTGTATTCATATGAAGAAAAATTTGTGCAAAGTCTTATGCATGAAAAGAACAAGTGCTTTGGCCTTCAACTCGACATGTAGATATATCGACGATGTTTTGTAAATCAACAATTGTAATTTCCATTTTTATGTCGATACGATATATCCTGGTGTGCTTGAGATAAAAGATGCCACAGAGTCTAACACATCTGTTTCATATTTGGATATTTTACTTGAAAAAGACGTTAATGGTAATCTATGATAAACGTGATGACTTTAACTTTTCTATTGTCAACTTCCCTTGCTTATGCAGCAATATATCTTCATCACTTGCATACGGAGTTTATGTATCTCAATTGATTCGATACGCAAGAGCATGATCTACGTATGAAAAATCTCTAAAACGAGGTAAATTATTGACAAACAAGTTGATGAAACAAGAATCAGTCTCGTTTAAAGTCATCATTTTGTAAGTTCTATAGTCAATACAATGACTTTGTCAGCAAATACAATTTATCATTGAGTCAAATGCTGACTGAAGTTTTTTCATACTAATTGTTAGTCCATTATATATACACTGATTTGACGACGGATTTTTCCGTTATTTCCCGATCATGACAAGGAGAACACGGCGGGTGTGACCGGTTTGTAGGGAATGCTCACTCCTCCATGGTACCTGATCCCACCTCTAATGTTTTAGATATGGCCTTTACCATCTTTGTATCTGACCGGTTTACACTTGCATGTCTTACACCTGCTGAAGGTTTTGGTGATGTTGTAGTGAGACTTTATATCCATCATGTAGGCAGCTCTTTCTTTTTCTGTTGCAAGCTGGTTGTGCACTCTTTTATGCTCTTTGTTAACCTTTTCTTTCATTTTACGCCTTGCTTCAACCTTCAGCTATGTGGTTTCAGACATTCATTCTTTCTTGTTGATTTTCTTCTTAGGACTTCTTCACATGTATTCTTGATGATACCCCTTCCATTAGTCCATTCTCTCTCAATATATAGGTCTTGTTCGATCTTCAATGTACAGTGCACTAAATCTATTCCTCAGTTCAAAGTGGAATATGTTCTCTCAATCAGGTAATTTAGTTTGTCTACATTATACTTTATTCTCAGTTTATGTCACAGTTTTTGTGTTTTTGTAATGTTATTATAATTGAAAATGCAACTGAAGACCGCCATGCAAAACAGAAAATGACGTTTAACAAACTGATACCCCTGTTTTCACCCAAATCAGTCACAAAAGTTGCCCAGTGGAATGTACGTCCCATGTACGAGACGGAAATAGCTAAGCAAATGAAAAACTACAGCATTGACGTTCTAGACATAAGCGAAGGAAGATGGAATCAAAGTGGGAAGATAACACTGAATACAGGAGAAAAAGATCTTTATTCGGGCAATGAGAACGAAAAACACCACATTAAAGGAATAGCGATAATGCTATCTAAGAAAGCAAAAAAATAATCTCATGGAATGGGAACCTGTCAATGGAAGAATAATGGGGGTGGGAAAAGACAATACTGGAGAATATTGGAGAATACAAGGAAAATGGAGAAAGTCTGATTGAGTTTTGCGAAACAAACGAACTTGTGATAGGAGAAAGTTTTTTTTTCCTCACAAAAACTAGCAAAACAACCTGGAAATCATGAAACAGCAAAACAAAGAACCTAATCGAACACATTATGATAATCAGAAATGGAGAAGTTTGTTTCAGGATTTAAGAGCTCTGAGAGAAATAGATGTTAGCTCCTACTACCATGCACCTGATACTATCCAAAGTGAAAATCAAACTGGTAAAGAATGCAAAAACTTAGACAAAGAGAACGAAGAACAATGTACACAAACTGAAAAAAGGCCCATTGTATAGATCAAAAAATTGTCCAGCTGTTGATAGTAAAGAGACCATTGTTATAATTTTATCAGCAAATTATTTGACAATATAGTTTGCATTGTTTTAGAAGTTACATACTCTAACGTATCGAATCAACTGGGTGATATTTTTTTAAACAGGTGACAATGGTATATTGCTATAAATTAAAAAGGTGAACGACAAAAATGTTATTTATCATAAAGGTTTGTTCTAAGTTTGCGATTAACAACTTTTTTCGACTTAAAGATTGCAAAACTGGTTGTGTTTTTTTTTTTTTATCAATTGCTACAACCTTTAATTCCTGTCCGAACCTATAAAAAAAAAAGACATTTTATGTCGGTATAAACAATCCTATAAAGTTGGTTTAAGCACGTAAAATTCTGAACATGAAGAAACAGAAATGATAACAATAGTTGTATTTTATTTTGAATTGTTCAATGTATCAAGCTTTACGAACTAAATGATATAAAATTTCTTTAAGTAACATGAATACTTTGACTTGTGCCCTCTTACACTATAGTGTTCTAAATATTAGAGAAATGTTAAAATGCGCAATGTTTAGTTCTTCTTTTTTTTTGCCTCACTGGAAAAGTTTTTTACAGTGTAACAGTATACTGTAATTGCTTCATACTTAACATACTAATGACTCTCTATTACTATTATAATAGTCCCTTCATTAATCTTGGGTACAATTAATATACTTCTTTAGTTTGATTTGTTTTACAGTTAATTCTAGATAATAACTACTGATAGAATGTGTGTTTCATCTATTTTGGCATTAATCAAATTTTACCATTTTGTTTTTACTTTTTATACTTACACTACTTATTGTCTTAGTTATTTTGTGGACTTTCCTTCATTATTAATTAATGAGTGTTCAGGCCTAATAAGCAAGTGGCAATTATCTTTAAGCATTATCTATATTTGACCAAATGCACAAAAGCAGTTTTCAAGTGCAGTAACTGACATTACATGCGCAAAATTTTATAAACTAACAAAAATATAACATTATTGATTTTAAGTTTTAAATTTATGAACGTGCTATCAGTGCATGTGTATATTTATTTTCTTCCTTTCTCTTGTCAGACACACGTACAAGGACTACTTCGTTAGGGATGGGGTTTAAAACGGTGGAGACCCCACTACCTACTTCATACATTTGTGAACCTGACGGTTTATCCAACCTCCAGTTGATATGCTCCACTTCATTTCATGTAAACAGAACGAAGAAAGGGGGCGACTCTCAGCATAAAAATTAGGACTTTATAAAGGTAAGATATTCTATATGCCACCAGCAACAATGTTACATAAAGTCTCGTGGTGAATTTATAATGCTTTTTATGCATACATATTACATATTTTGATTTCGTTCTTTAACATCTGCATCAGCCCATTTTGAATACTTTAATTTATTCTCAAACACAGAAGTCATGCATCTGTCTCTTAACAATTAGATGTATTGTGACAATTACTATCTTTAACCTTAAAGATCTATTTAGTTTACTTTTCCTAGTGGTGAAATGAATACATTTATTACATTACATTAAATTTGCATTGATTTTATTTTTCATTACATGTCCTAGAGCCAAAAAGCTGTTACCTGAAAATTCATCAAGATTTTCATTGTATTGTATTCGTGATTTTTATGGCTTCCAGATCAAATTTTTTCTGACCGCCTTTTTTTCAATATTAAATGTCTTGAGAAGATTCTAGATAAGTTATTGCATGTGATGCACATCCTTATTCACCCTTCAAAGGATTGCCAATCTGTGGTCACAAAAGAGTAAATAAAAGAAAGAAACATAAACTCTTAGTCATTATTACTAAACATGCATTGTATAAAAGTAAAAAAAATTCAAGCATTTAAAACAAGATATATTTTTGAATACTTAAAATTGTCAAAAAAGTATTGAAAAGAGTCTTTAAAACGATATCACTGAAAAATCAGAAAACTTGCGATGAATTTGAAGGGGCTTCACCACGTTTTGAAACGGTTTTGAAACACGTTGAAAGTTATTTCAAGTAAGGATGTTGAAACACGAGCATTTGTAAACAATTTCTTGACGAAATAAACACTATAGCATTGTTTGTCTTTCACTAAACAAATAAAAGTGGTTGTTTTAACAGTCTCGAGATCCAATGATGCCGTGAAAAGTAAATTTAAATTTCATTTTGATGAGGTCCCGAAGAATTGAAATTTTCAATGGTTTTTTTTCATCTGAGAGGTGTAAAGTAATTTACCCGAAAAAATTACCTAAATATTTTTTTTAAGTTTTCATTGTAAACCATCTCAAGTCTTCATAAAAATATATAATAAATACTTCATTTCTGCAGTAACGAAATTGGACTTTTTCTTAAAATATGCTGAATTACATATAACGTGATCACATAAAAATTGAAATAAATCATAAATACATGAAAAACATAAATATCCCGAAAATTCGTGTTAATTTATTTACAAAACTGATTTTGCTTTGAATGAAATGTGAAAATTATAGTAAAACCAATAAAACAACAAAAACTGCGAGCAGAGCAAACACAAGGTTTTGAAAACATCAGAGGTTGGATAAGGTGTCATGGTGGAATAATGAATGAAAGTATAGGTTTTAAGGAGAATGCAAAATATTAAACGTAAATGATTTTAGCAATAACAAAGCATGTGCAGAAAATAACATTTTTTAACTATCCAATGTCCTTAACAGCAAAGTAGAAAGTCAATCTACGTGTATATGTATTTAGTATAAAAATATGGAGATAAAGAAAAGTATTTAACCTAAAGGTCCCTCTTAACAATACAAATCATTGGCAGAACAAACACAGACATAAAAAATTTGGTGCCACGGAGGAGCGAACATCCCCAGCACACGGACACATCCGCCGTGTACTCCTTGTCACGAACAAGAAAAACTCAAAAACAACGGAAAACTATCCGTTGGACAACTCTGTGTGTTTCTAATGTCCTTATAATTAGTTTTCAAAGGCCAGTTATTTTTTGACTTAAAAATAGATCCATTCGTTGACAAGGTAATCGATCATAAAAGTTGCGAAATGATGACTTCAAACGAGTCTGTTGTAATCCTTGTTTCATCAATTTGTTTGTCAATAGCTTGCCTTTTTTTTGGAATTGTTCATACCTAAAACATTCTCTTGTGTATCGAATCAACTGAGAGACATAAACACCAAACGCAGGTGATAAGGGTATATTGCTATATATTAGGTAAGTGAAGTTGATGATTAAAAAGTTGAAGTCATCACGTTTATCATAAAGTTTTCTTATATTAAGGTTACCATTAACTTCTTTTTTAGTAGAATATCCGCATTGGAGAAAGATGTGTCAGACTTTATTATTTCTTTTATTTCAAGCTCAATCGGATTTATCGAGTCGACATTTGAAGTAACTAATGCTAATATACACCACGTTTTTTAAATACCCTTTGAAAAAAATATGCAGTAAATTTGAAAGGAACTGGAAACCGATGTTCAATATGTGAAAAATTAAAGAAAACTTGTAACTTTGGCAAAATTTAGCACTCTTTTAAATTTAAAAATTATTGTAAATAAAAAGTTTGTTTTTATGATAATTAAGTTGCGTAGATACTATTGATATGCGACTCGATTATTGACAATAAATAGAATTAAAATACTTTACTTTTAGGTGAAATTATTCTTTGTACACAACTTGTTTGTAACATTTTGTTTTACAAAGAACATTTCTACCTGCAAAGATATCATCTTTTTAGTAATTGTTATTTTGCTGCAATGCTATTTTATTAAGATTGCTTCACTGTGTTAAAAAATTATTAACATTTAAATCAACTACAGAAATTGATCTGATCTATAAAACTCTATACTCAAAATGTATGTTCTGAAAATGGAAGAAAACCCAGAGTTGCCTTTAAATAAAAACTCTCTTTAAAATCTTTGTTGATATTACATAATTTTGTTGACTCTTCATAGATAATATCTCAATGAAACCTAGACGTAGACAAATAGTCTAACATATGAAAATACAAGAAAATTTGAGTTTAAAATATTGTGCTTGAAAAAGTGATTTATAAGCATTGTAACATTAGGAATACTTGTAGGTAATATAGATGGCGTTTAAAAAGTAGTTTTAAATTGTGCAAGATAACCAAATGTATTGGTTTCTTTTTAAATCAAAAATGAAAAAAACACATCTGAAATAAGAGTAAATGTTTTGCTTTACCATATTTAATTTAAAAAGAAAATGGCATGATTTTTATCATAATTTTATTTTAAAAGAATGTCTTGATTTATATGTTCACAGAGGCAAAGAAGGACATCATGGGGGACAAAAGCGAAGCGTACTATAATTTCAAAGCAAATTACAATCTCCATACGGACACTGGCCTCAGTGGTGGTGACATAGGAGTTGTCATTGCATACTTCATTGTCATCATCATAGTGGGGGCATTTGTAAGTATTTTCCCCTAGGGGTTTTGATTTGAAGAACAGTCTTAACACACAATTCTTTATATGTACAAATAAAGGGAGAGATAGATATGCAATCTTCAAAATAAAGAAAGGAACTACTATTATGATAATATACTAATCAAATATGATTCAGTTTTGATGCATTGATCATAGAAAGTGTAATGATCTATATTTGAACACAACCAAAAACAAATTATAAAGGTCAATCTATTTCTCGTCTTTTCCCTAATTTTCATTCATGAATATGCTATATTTTATCCTTTTATTTGTAGGCAATGTACAGAGCAAACAGACAGACAGTTGGCGGTTATTTCTTGGCGGGAAGGTCAATGCTTTGGTTACCTGTATGTAAATCAGTGCATGAAGACAGACTTTGTTTCAAAAATTCTATTCACAGCATAGCTGCTTTTATACTTTAGCAATTACAAAATATGATTATTCTAAAACTACTTATGGCATACTTTTAGGTCGGTGCTTCGTTGTTTGTGAGTAACATTGGAACAGAACATTTCATTGGACTGGCAGGATCCGGGGCAGGCAATGGGATCAGCGTTGGTGCCTGGGAATTTAATGTACATACACTATATGAAGTCAGAATTAATTACTAATGATTAATTTTTACGTTTTAACTGCACACAAACTTACTCTGACACTGTGGACTGATGCAAATTATGTAGCAACGAATTGCAAGAATTCATACTGAACAAAAAGTTCCCAAAGATAATATTTATGTCAATCTTTGTGTCAAATAAGAGCTTCACAAGTTTTTCTAGTGGTGCAAGGCTGTGGCTTAAAAATTCTCAACAAGGTGATTCCTACATACTTCAAACAGTGTCATGGGAAGGGGAAAAAATAATGTAATTATTTTTATCTTACTTCAAACTGATATGTATACACCTTCATAGAAATTTGAATTATTTTGGATAACTAAATTAAAATCATTTCGTCTGTGGTAAATATGAAGGATTTACAATACAATGGAATGATACCTTAATTAAGAGAATGTTTTTATCAGTTTAGAATATTTTGTTGTAGGCAATATTGCTGCTTCAATTGCTCGGATGGATTTTTATACCTGTGTACATAGCTTGTGGGGTATGTGCAACTATCCGAACTAGATCTTTCTAAGTATTCCAATTTAAAAAAAGTTATCTACTCTTATCATATTTCTACCAGATAAGTTTCCCTATATTGTGCTTTTTTGTATTTCTTTTTTATCCTTCAATAGACGTACACAATGCCTGAATACCTCTCTAAGCGATTTGGCGGGAAACGGCTTCGAATCTACTTTGCTGTTCTATCACTTATTTTGTACATTTTCACAAAATGTTCTGTAAGTATGATTAGTGCAGTATGTGACAAACTTCTCATGGTGCTGTTGCCTTCATACGTTAGTTTTGAAATGCACTATTCTTTACGATGTATTGTAAGAGTCTATATTTTAAAACATTTTTCTAATTTATATAGGGAGATCTTTTCACTGGAGCACTCTTCATTCAGCAGTCTCTGAGATGGGACTTATATCTCAGTATCGTTATTCTGGTGTTTGTTACGGGACTTATGACTATAACAGGTATCGTTAATCTGTAACTTTTAATAAAACTAATATTAATACTGAGTAATGAAGGAAATGAAGATAATCAACGAACAGTATTCAATATCAAAGTCCATAAAACAATACAAAATTGAAGCAGAGCAAACACGGACCTCCAAAACATCAGAGGTAGAATCAGGTGCCATGGAGGAGTGAGCATCTCCTGCCGACCGGTCACACCCGCCATGTGCTCCTTGTCTTGTTCGGGGAATAACGGAAAAATCCGTCGTCAATTCAGGGTGAAAATAATGGACTAACAATTAGTATGAAAAACGTCAGTCAGCATTTGACTCAATGATAAATTGTATTTGCTGATAAGGTCATTGTATCGACCATAGAACTTACGAAATGATGACTTTAAACGAGACTGCTGATATTCTTGTTTCTGCAACTTGTTTGTCAATCAATTACCTCGTTGTAAAAATTGTTCATACGTAGAGCATGCTCGTGCGTTTCGAATTAACTGAGATATATAAACTCAATATGCAGGTGATGAAGGTATATTGCTGCATAAGTAAGGGAAGTTGACGATAGAAAATTTAAAGTCATCACGTTTGGTTGTTAGATTACCATTAGTGTCTTTTTCAAGTAAAATATCCAAGTATGAATCAGATGTGTCAGACTCTGTGGTATCTTTCATCTCAAGTTCACCAGAATATATGGTATCGACATAGGAATGGAAATTACCATTGATACTTGGCAATACGTCGTCGATATATCTAAATGTTGAGGTGAAGGTCACAGCAAGTGTTTTCTTCTTTTCACACATAAAATTTTGCACAAATTCTGCTTCATATGAATACAAAAATAGGTCTACTAATAACGGAGCGCAATTGGTACTCATGGGAATTCCAATAGATTCTTGGAAGACTTGGTCTCCAAAAACCACATAGATATTGTCAATCAGAAACTCAAGCATCTTTTTGATGTCAACTTCAGAGTACTTGTGTGTGCAATCAGAATGTGCTTTAACAAAATGATTTTGCAAATGATCATTGACCAGGTAAGTAAATTTACGAGTTCCATTTTTATTGAAAACGCAGCTGTCAATGATATCAAAATACCTGGACTTTAATTTATCGTGGAAAATGGTTGTGTATAAAATTGAAAAGTCGTTAGTTTTTAAGCTGTTGATTTTGGTAAAATCTTGTGATTTCAAATTGTCCAAACAATCTTTGGAATTTTTGAGTATCCACATCTGATTCACATCACTTTTTGAAATATACTGTTGCACAGTACTCTTGAATTTTTTCCTTCACTACTGTCAATATCTTAGTGAGGAGTAAAGAAAGAGGCTTGGTAGAACATTTACTGGAACCTGCTATGTATCTTTGTTTGTAAGGATTCTTATGAAGTTTTGGAATCCAATATATATACGGTAGTTCAAATTCATATCATTTGAATATAGTAAATATAGAAAAGAACATCAATTTGATAACATTCCTATTTTTGCTTGTCAGCAAACACAATTTATCATTAAGTCAAATGCTCTGTGACATTTTTCGTACTTATTGTTAGACCATTATTTACACACTGAATTGTCGACGGATTTTTTTCGTTATTTCTCAATCATGATAAGGAGCTCACGGTGGGTGTGACCGGTCGGCAGGGGATGCTCACTCCTCCTTGGCACCTGTTCCCACCTCTAATGTATTGGAGGTTTGCTCTGCTCCTATTTTGTATTCTTTAATGGACTTTTGCGCTTGAATACTGTTTCTTATCTCTATATATTTCAATTATATTTGATGCAAATAAACGACGTCCAGGTAATTAAAATTTTCTGTAAAAAAAATGTGAAACGAAACATAGAAATAACGAAAATCGATCAGTCTCAGAAGTCATTTTAAGCAATAAAAATCAGGATCGGAGGAAACATGGATCTCTAAGAATGCTCTAAATAACAACAATTTTTAAAAACAAGGCAAGCTTGTCACAAATAAATTCATTATACAAGTATATATCATCGAACTCTTTTAAAGTCAACATTTAGCATATACAAATATACAACGATACGATACAATTATTAAGTCGAATGTTAAATGGCTTTATTTACATATGAATTGTAAGGCCATTCTTTTATTGAATTGTCTACGGATTTTTGTTTTGTTTGCCTGATTATGACAAGGAGCCAAAAGGTTTTGACCGATTAATAAGGATACTACCTCTTCCATGACTCTTGATCCTTTCTATGAGTTTTTTTATAGGCCTTTTTTTTGCTCTGCTCCAAATTTATACTGTTTCAAAGGTCTTGAGTTTGATTATCATTTGTAATCTTCATCTTCATATTTTATCCAAGCTATTACATTTTGCATCTTTCAGATTAAAAAACAAGAGTGAAAACACACAGGTTTACAGAGTATTTTAAGTTTCAGGCCTTTTTATCTCTGTATTATTATTTATCAGAAAGATATATATTTTTGACCATATTTAATTTGAAATTTATATTTACAAAATTTTCAGGTGGTCTTACTGCTGTCATCTATACAGATACTATTCAAGCCTTTCTTATGGTTGGTGGTGGATTAACATTAATGGGACTAGGTAATAAAAAAGGTTTTACATTATCACATGTTAATTTACTTAAATCCCCAATTTCTCAAAAGTTCTACAGGAAAGATTATCTGTTTTTTTTATTATTTGCAGTCATTGACCATTATAAATCAAACAGATTGTAAATCCTGCGATATCTTTTAGTTACAATTTTGATGAAACAAAAGAGAAACTGTCAGTCGTAGTAAAAAGAATTGAAAGTTCGTATATCACAATGATGATTGAAATATGTCCAGTTTAATATTTTGCTAATTTTTCTATATAGTATGAAAAAGTATCTGGAAATATATTTCAATATTTCTACTGACGATTGATACATTGGGAAAGGTACTAATCATATACGGAACATGTACTACTAAACATTTATGAACATCTGTATAAGATACTTGTCGATCGCTCTAAATTACAAAAAAATGGAAACGATCCTTAGTTAAATGTGATTAACATGATTTGGGAACTTATCTGTATATGAAACTAAAAAATGTAGACATTTAAGATTTAATAGATCCAAGAAAACTTTAAAAAAGAAGGTAAAATAGATATTACATAAAGATTTCTTGTTTAAAGATTTTAATTAATGAAACATATGGAGATAACGAACAGTATTCCAGATCAAAACTCCATAAGCAATGCAAAATAGGAGCAGAACAATCACGAACCTCCAAAATACCAGAGGTGGGATCAGGTACCATGGAGGAGTGAGGATCCTCTGCCGACCGGTCACACCCGCCATGTGCTCCTTTTCTTGATCGGGAAATAACGGAAAAGTCTGTCGTCAGTTCAGTGTATAAATAATGGACTAACAATTAGTATGAAAAACCTCAGTCAGCCCTTACTCAATGATAAATTGTATTTGCTGACAAGGTCATTGTATTGACCATAGAACTTAAGAAATGATGACTTTAAACGAGCCTGCTGAAATTCTTGTTTTTATCAACTTGTTTGTCAATAATTTACCTCGTTGTAAAAATTGTTTATACGTAGAGCATGCTCTTGCGTATCGAATCAACTGAGATATGTAAACCCCGTATACAGGTGATGAAGGTATATTGCTGCATAAGTAAGGGAAGTTGACGATAGAAAAATTAAAGTCATCACGTTTATCATAGAGCTTGGTTGTTAGATTACCATTAACGTCTTTTTTACGTAAAATACTAGTATCTAAATATGAAACAGATGTGTCAGACTCCGTGGTATCTTTTATCTCAAGCTCTCCAGGATATATAAATCATATGAAAAGTATTACTTAAATCGTTAATTTTTAATTTAAATATTATTTGAAAATGAACAGAATAAATTTGATGTTAGCAATGAAAAAAAATTGTTATATCAAGACGTTCACTATTTTTACCAACCAGCTTTTAAGGATGTCGGTGGATACGATGGTATGGTTAGAGGTTACCAGAAAGCCATGACAAACGAGAGTTATCAGATACCGAATGCTACCTGCCACCTACCGGACAAAAACGCATTCCGGATGTTGAGAGAAGCGGATGATGATTACATGCCGTGGGCGGGATTCTTGCTTGGTCAGACACCTGGATCCATCTGGTACTGGTGTGCCGATCAGGTAGAACACATTTTTAAAGGTTAAACAGCGTTCATTGTTAAAAGTATTTTTATTTTCACTGAACATATGAAATATTTATATGAAATATTTATATTTTGAGACCAAAGAATCGTTTTTATGTAAATAAGATACCTTGGTCTCATATTGTGATTGTTTTTTAAGGAATTAAGATTCTCTAATGATACAATGAAGATTTTGATTCTTTAAAAATAAATGTAAGCATAAATATCAAACATAATTTTTCCATGAATATAACATGTACGTATTTATTGAAGTCACATTGAAACAAAAAGATAAATATGACCTTTTCAATTAGTATGTAATTTTGTTTTGTTTTTCTTATACAATAGGTTATCGTACAAAGGTTACTTGCAGCAAAAAGTATTTCCCATGCTAAAGGAGCAACACTAATGGCGGGCTTCATCAAGATCCTTCCACTGTTTATGATGGTTATGCCGGGGATGATCAGTAGAATCAAATACCCAGGTATATTAAAAAAAATTTTTTTCAAGCTAACGATCAATTTAAGATTCAGTTTGTGATATCATTGCATGATTTAAAAGCAAACAAAACCAAGCCATTTCGAAACTTACCAGCATCTAAATATGCAATGTAAGTTGGCAGAAATTATAAGATAAGAGATACTATTGGATACGTGTTTACTTTTTTCCTGAAAATATTTTTTTAAAGTGTCACTGATGAAGAAGGGGAAACAGTACTTTCTATTGAAACTCATTTTCTAAATCGAAGCTCTGATACATGTTCATTATCAAAAGAAATACTTCTGATGTAAACCATGATGCTGGATTTTAAAAGGACTTGACATTGAAATAAAAAAAACAAGCACATATTTTGTCAATATTGTGAAAAAACATAACTGTGGGTAATGTTTTCCTAGAATTGCACTAACAGTACACAATACGGAAAAAGAATGAGGTTTTCTCTGACTTAATTTATACATGAATTTCAGAAATTATTATAAACACATTGACCAAAAAGATTTCTTACAGATAAAGAATTGGAATGAAATCCTACAAAAATAATCAAAATTTGAATATAAATGTATATAATATTTAGAATTCGCGCAGCAAGTATATAAATACGACTTAATACAAATCATAACTATGTAAAATACTTTTTGTCTTTTTAAAAGCACTATATCAAATCTGCATTGCCTTGTTCTCGGTCAGATGAAGTTGCTTGTGTGGACAGAGACATCTGTTACGAAGTCTGTCAATCTTATGCTGGATGTACGAATATCGCCTATCCCCGTCTGGTGCTAGGAATTATGCCAGAGGGTAAAGCATTAACTTTTTGGGTATCTTCTTTATCATAGATATTATTAACTTCATACATTATTCTTATACTAGTGGTATGATCTTTTTTAAAAGGCTTAAAAGGGTTCAGGATGGCGATGATGATTTCTGTTGTAAGTCGTTTTTTTAAGGTTTACGTGGGTTAATGATGGCGGTAATGATTGCTGCTTTGATGAGTGATCTCGACTCCATTTTCAACAGCGCCTCTACTCTTTTCACTATTGATATTTACAAAAGAATCCGTAAGACTGCCAGTGTCCAAGAACTTATGATAGTAGGAAGGTACCAAAAACTTAAAATAACATCAACATTTTATTATGGAGTTTAAATGAAAAGTATCTGTACATTTTTTTTGGAAGATATGATTTGAAAAAATAAAGTATCTTTTGAAAAAGAATACAATTTGTATTGTTGGTATCACTTTCTAATAGAAATCTTGGTATTCTAGTGAAAGATTTTTGTATGCTTAAATCATTACACAGGAATGTTCTTCTAACAAGATATAAATTGCTTCATTTTAAGGATCTTTATCGTAGTGATGATCGGGGTGTCCATTGCATGGGTCCCCATTTTGAAGGAAACACAAGGGGGTCAGGTGTTTATTTATATTCAGGAAATAACTAATTACCTGGCACCACCTTTTGCTGCTGTCTTCTTATTGGCTGTACTAGTGCCCATGGTCAATGAAAAGGTATTTCAGCTTTTGTTAATAGATCTGTATTATTTTTTATCATTATTCTCCATATTAAGGTCTTTTGCTATGAGGAAAATACCATATGATCAATCCTGAATAAATTAAATATTTCTTTTGAAATTTCAGGGTGCCTTTTGGTCTTTAATGATCGCGTTATTAGCGGGTGTGATCCGTATGATACTAGTGTATGTGTACAATGATAGCAGCGGTGACTGTCTCAAACCCGATACCCGTCCAGCAATATTGAAGAATTTTCACTACATGTACTTTGCTGTATTAATCACACTAATGACAGCTCTGTTTGCTATTGTCATTAGTTATTTCACTGGAAGGCCCACCGAAGAACAGGTATTTTAAGTTTATTTTCATTTACTGCCCTCTCAGTTGAATAAAATTCAATGATTCCAGCTCAATTCATCCCTTCCCCATATTCATTTAAATGTTCTGTAAGTTTGAGAGGTGTCAAAGTTACGATTGATTTAAACTCGCGTATAGCAAAAACTGTATTTTCACTTCTTTCAAAACAAAATTATACATCAATTTATATATATTGATATATTAGCATATTATATTGAGATAACACATATAAAAGAAGAATCTTAAGCCAGTTCTGTAAGAGTTTTGATATTCATACTGTAGCCCTTATAGAGAAACTCTGCGGAAAGTAAATATGTGTATCTCGTACTACCAACACAATATTGTTTTGAGTTTCGCATTTTATTCTCATTTTGATATATTCACGAAGAGTTTTCATTACCAGTTTTTTCATGAACGTTTTGTAAACTTCGGCAAATTTTGGAAAGACTTTTTGGTGTTTTTAGCTCTTTCGAACAACGTACTGGACAAGACATGCCAAATCCAAAAACAACAAAGACGGTGTGGGCGGAGAGTTTGACAATATTGGAATGTCTATGTCGGATATAAATGAAAAAGGAACAAGTAATGGGACAAACAAACGTCATGTTTTTAATGTAGAAGATGCAGATTTAAAAAAGTACAGGGATCCTTATTTAGATCAACAACAACTAGACCAACAGGACTCAGGTTGTAAATGTCTAATCAAAAATGTTCAAAAAATTAAAATTCATTGGTTCTGACATTATCTGTTTTTTTAAAATACGGTATACATGCACGAAAACTAATTTTTGATTTTGTTTTTTAGATGAAAGTTCCTGTAAGGCTTTATTATTAAAATATCTATGCGGAGCAGGAAAAGGTAACGAGGAGGAAGATCTTAAATTGAAAGAGCACATGGCAAAGGTAGCAGAGCTAAAGCAAGACAAGATAGCTGCAATATTTCTGAACATTGGTCTTGTCTTCATCCTGATGATCGGTGCTTTTCTTTACTTTTTCTGGTCGTATTGGAAATATGAGCCGTAAAAAGCGTCATGTTCTACGTTATTTTAACAACGGTGTTTGAATGAAGTTTTTATCCTGACCACAGTAAATGAGACGTCCCATGGTTACATGTTGAAAAAAAATTGACCTTACGTCTTCCTATATTCTTTAATTTCTGTGAACGTGGTCTACATTCATTTGTAAACTATGCAATTTACATATTTTTATTTCTGTATAAACTACATGATTACCTAACAAATAATTTCACAGAGGTTTCAGTTATCTCAAACATATCTAAAGCTTAAGTTTTCTAGTTATGTATGTATACATTCTATTCTATTTTATGAATAGTGTCATTGTAATATGTTACTACATGTATATATAGTATCTTTTCTTGCACGCAATCTTTTTTATTGTTGCATTGTGTTAGAATTGTATGTATTTGTATTACACTCTACCAGTTATGTAAGCAGACAACAAATATGTGATTAAGACATAAAATGATGCTTTAAGATGATAATGTGTGTATAGAGCAACACGAATTCTACGACACAACTTTATTGAAAAACCAACATTCGCACACTTTACAATGCTAAAAATGAAAAACAAAAACACAAATGAAAAATGATTTTTTTAAAAAAGCATCAAATTATTTAAAACAAAAAATATGTTTGAGGTAATGCCATTGGGGTTTACATATTTCAAGAGGAAAATCATCTCTCCTTCTTCAAAATCGAAATGAGAACTGATATGAACTGAAATATTTTTGGTCATATTTATTACCCCTCAAAATTGTTTACAGCAAATGAACCAACAGAGATTAACCGATGAAATCGCATCGAACACGTAGCAAGTAAATGCTTGAAGTAAGGAAGTAGAGTCGGTTCACTTGGTTTTATATATTGGAATCTTTATTTTAAGTTCAGCCTTGAGCTGTGGCCCTGTTCACTCCACGACCTCCTCTCTGCTGCATGTTTTGAATGTTTCTCAGAGCACTAAGTACACGTCTCTGCAAAATTTTGCTGTATGGATTAACGTAGAGTTGGCACAGAAGTCCTCGATCACCTACAAAATGTCAAAAATACATCAAGTTCTTTAGTCTATTCCTAGAAGTGATTGATTTTCATGTCATGCGTAGTTTATTCGCATCTATGCATTGGCATTGAATTTCAGAATTTATAGCAGCAGTTTAAAAGGATATCATCTATATGTTTGAAAAGATGTTTTTTCAGTAGGCTATTAGTATTCTTAAAATCACTTACCGACGAAACCGGAAGGTGAAATGACGTCAGATCTTACATCAACCCAATATTCACTGTAAGCCCTCACAACAGTGGCACTGTAATGAGATAAAATAGCTTAGTCTACAAAGTATTTTCAAAGTGCTTTTTCAGAGCACTTATAATCTTGTCGGAAATAGGTTCATTTTGCGTAGATATACATACATGTTGCTTAAATATTTTTTTTTTAATCATTGGAAACTACATACTCTAACATCTTTAGAAACGCTTACACAAACTGAATGTCTCCCAGATTGCAGCCTCTTGGAGGTTCCCAGTCGAAAGAGATTTCTGTTTTATTGTTGTTTCCGGTGTGAGTTATGCCTCCGACTTTGCCGACTGCTGATCGACATCTCCTGGGTTGAGAGTTGGTATCAGCTGGACGGAAGGTACCATAGGCGGGCCGGTCTCCTCGGTCCAGGGCAAAGTTAGCTCGGGTGGCTTGAATGAAGAAACCGCGGAAGTAATCTCCAGGGTCTGCCTTCAGTGTTACTGTAAGGGAAATCATATCATGTCAGAATGGGCTATTTAATTGTGACATGGTTGAAAACAAAGGTCTAAACGGAACACATGGTCGAAATGAGGATATGTTTGTGTCCATGGGAAAATTCTACTTTAGCTCAAAAATCTTTTTACACCAAAAAATCCCTATGAATGCGTAAGAATCACAGTTGACAACATCATAATGTTCTCAATGTTAAAAAAAGATGATTTTTTAAGACAATTATTTCACTATATATTTTAATGTAATAAAATATATTTTTTGACAACCCATAGGTTAGATGTTTCTTCGAGAATATGAACATTTTTGTCTAAGTCTTATGGCATTTTATGAAGATCTATAGACCGAACAACAAAAGGTACAACAACAGTTAATTTTGCTTGTATGAGTCTAATAGGTAAATATTTTCATGCATGTTGTTTAATTGAAGATCACAAGGACACCCAGTAGGAAACGGAATGACCTCAACTTTGTAGGTTCGTTAAAACAATCACTACCCCATCAATCAATCAATAATCATTGTTTGTATAAAGAAAACAGTTACTATTTTCAGAATACAGCTAAAATAATGGTAACTGCCAGCGAACAGAGAATTCTGGTGGCATTAGTTGTAATTGCTTCTTGTGTCAAAAAAAGTCATGAACTGTTTGGACATTTGAATTACAAAAGAGTTTTGTTTAGTAACCGTTGATTGTCATTGTCCGTGCGAGACGCGTGGACAGTGATTGATTGGAGTAAAACCGGTGATACGTCGCTAGGAATGCTAGTACAATGCACAAATGTCACCTGTGGTGTTTTACCCTAAGGGTAAGGTGTAAGAACAACTTGTTTGGCACTTTTGTAACTACCAAAATAGTTAACAATCGTTAGGAGATGTACTAAACATATAGTATCTTTTCGTATCTTTTTGTTTCTAAAACAGAATAAGTTGTACTGGACAAAATCATTGTCTAAGTAAAAAAAAATGTTTCAAATTCTTAAACCTGGTAAGGCTTAAATGACTTTAGCTACTAGTATAACAATGACCATAATTAAGAATATTTGTTTAATAGGTTGACATAATTTACCAGTAGAACACTTTAAGAAGCCTACCTCTTATCATGGACCCATTAAAGTACCGAGAGGCTGAAGTTGTAATTTCGTATGGACTAGTTGCCATACTCTGAGGGAAAAAAATACCAACATGGGTAGAATTTATACGTCTTTGGTGAATTGGAGCAGGGTCCGGACACGAATTTCGTGGAGCACCACTAGGAAATCCAACAATTACATTCCATAGTGAAATTGAAAATACCACAACTCCAAAAAGCATCTCTCCTTAGTTTAAAAAATCGTTCTAGCAACTTATTGCCAACAAAATAAACATGCAATGTACAGTTAGTTAGGCATTCTTTAATGACATGGCTAGCATACTATCGCTAAGACAAGTGGTCATAAAAGGCCTTTGATTTATGATTCCGCGGGAATAGTTAGATTCCTGTGACATTCAGCTGTCGGATGGTAGTAATTGCTTAAATATTAGTGCAAAGTCCATGTATATATATCCTACTTATCAATTAAACAAATGTTATTGCATGATATTGACAACTTCCTTCACGAACACCTGTTAACATATTATTTTGGAGACTTTATGTTATTCGTAGTAAAAGTATACATACTCCCTTAAATCATCACCATTGACGTATAATTTTGTGATTATTTATGAATATATATATTGTTATGTTTTTGTTTGTTTTAACGTGACCACTTCAATAGAAATATTATTTCCTTCCTCCATTATTATGATTAATTGGTATTCGGCAGGGTTGCACACTTTTGGACCTATGCTCTGTAACTAAAATAAAGATATGATAATGGTGTTACAACATAAATTTCATGATAAATTTTACGAGAGTTTTTTTTCTAAAAAGAAGAATAAGTGTTCTAGCATAATTTTTAACACTATCTTATTCTGCTACTTAGGATGTTTTTTTTTTATTATAGCCAGTAACACAGTGTACAAATATTAAGTATATTATAGTATTATCAGAGAAGATGGGGAAGATTGGCAACATCATTTAATTATGCTTTTGCTTCTTGCAATTGTATATAATTCCTATTAAAAAAAATTATAATGAAATACCGATAGGTCTACTTGAAAGACATTGTGTGGTCAGTTGTTAGTATTTGGACAAAAATAGGAGCTTGTGAGAAACAATAAATGTCCCCTCAATTGTCTTACTTATCAGCTATCTAGGATTCGCTTTAATCGATCTAGGAATAACTTTATCTTAAAACCCAATTATTAGAGACACACGCCCAAATCACAAACGTTTTATTTGTAATTATTTCTATTTTTTTATAGCATGTCTGAGGGATTTTTGTGTTTCTATTTGCATGTATGAGGTCTTTGCTTAAACACAGCATTTACATATGTCTCTGTCTTTATGATAATCAAACGTCAACATATTTGTTTTTAGACTAGTGTCATGACTTAACATGGTTAACATATGTTAAAATGTAATTATCTTGCAAATATTGCTCTATATATTTTTCATGTTGTTTAACCTAATCAATGAATAACCTACCGCAAATTTCAAAAGTGGTCTTAAAAAATGTCAATTTTATGTCAAAAAACGTTCAAAGTGCAATGTTTGAATATAAATTTATTTCAGCCTGTCAGTCCTTATAATATTTCTGTGCATGTCAGTCAAATTTAGCGTGTCTCTTGTCAATTCTGGTCATTAATGTTGTAACTAATTAGTGTTTTCTTAAGTCATTCAAACTATACGTAGGAATTTCTTTACCTTTTCATTTCTGTCTTATAATAATGGAATGAAAATCATGCTCTACTTCTGTACATAAATTCTTTTTTTAATTTTCTTATCGGTGTGCTAAACTCTAATCCGTAGACATAACAAATATAGGAAAACAAAAGATGAAGGTTCATATTTTTTGTGCAATGTAATATCTTTAAAGATTTGATAAATATTTCTTCAGAAGTTAAAGTAAAATTCTATAGTTGTTCACTCAGTATTATCTAAGGAGGCTAGGGGTCAACAAATTAACCACCAGATATAACTTACTTTTTCTGATATGATATCTTTAGCTTTCAACTGTCAATTGGCCGAGAAAAAAATCATAAATTTTAGTTTTAAAATTTGATCATTTATTACATCTTTATATGGAGCTCTTCTTCTAAAAGTGATCAAAGTAGTCTAAAAATGGCCATATCCACCCAGCCCCTTTAAAGGAAAAACAATTCATGCAAAGAAAGCACATTAAAACATTGATGTGTAAAATAAGGAAATAACAAAAAGTATTCAAGCACAACCGTGCTCTTAAAGAGACATAAATATTGAGCAGAGCAAACATAGACCTCTTTAACATCAGATCTGGGATCGTGTGCCATTGAGACGTAAGCTTCCCCTGTCGACCTGACACACCTGCTCTCTGCTCCTTGTCATGATTTGGAAATAACGGGAAAATTTATTCGTAGACAATTCAATGTGTAATTAATGCCCTTACTATTAGTATTAAAAATGTCCATGAGCAATTGATTTAAGGATAGATTGTGTTCGTTGACAAGGTCATTGCATCGACTATAAAACTTGCTAAATGATGACTTTAAACAAAACAGTTGATTTTCCTGTTTTATCAACTTGCTGGTAAAATTTACTTAATTTTAGAAATTGTTCATACGTAGAACATGCTTTGATATATAACAACTGAGAGATACAAATCCCATTTGCAGATGATAAGGGTATATTGCTACATTAGTAAGGGAAATTGACGTTTGGAAAGTTGAAATCATCATGTTTATCACATGTCTTGATTGTAAGATTACCAGAGATGCCTCTTTCGGGTAAAATATCCAAATATGATACAGATGTATCAGACTATACGGTATCTTATATGTCAAGCCCATTGAGACATATCTTGTCGAGTAGAATTGAAGTAACTATTGTTAACTGATAATTCATCGTCGATATATCTCAATGTTGACTTGAAAGATTCAAGAATTTGAATAAATTCTGCTTCATGTTACTACAATAATATGTCTTCTAATGATCTCTATTTAGAAAATTCTTCATTATGTTTTAGGTCTTACAATAAATCTGGATTCTATAATGCTAGTGAGAAAATATTCAAATGAAACCTCATGATTAAATTTCATACCGGAAACATTTAGTGAGGAACTATATTTTGTGGCAGAAGGGTTTTTTTAGAAGAAAAAGATCATTTTTTCTCTTTCGAAGTATTCAGTATTGTAAAGTTTGGATTCCTATTTTTGCATGCAAACTGTGAGTAATTTTGAGCAGTGAAATATTCTATGCTGGTCCTAAATTAAAAATTAAATTAACTGTCACGACTTCTATTATTATATTTGGCAAATATATCAAATATATTGTTAAAGTCCTTGGAAAAAAAAATAACCCAAATTTAAGTTTAAAATTAGCATTATTTTAGTAATAAAAATTAACATTAAAGATCCCCTACTTTTTATCCTTTTTTCTGATTATTTAAGATAATTTTAACCATTATGCTTAAAATCAGAAAATGATTACTTTTGAATGATTTTATTGCTTTTTAAATTTTTAACGCCAGAAAAAATAACATTTTTAAGTGCAGAAAGGTCACATAATTGACTATACGAAGTAATTTGGAACTATTTTTTGTTGCCACAAATTTTAATGTGACTATTCAAGATGAAAAAGACTGTGCTTGTTCCAATAATTCATTTGGATAAAAATATTAAAGGAAAAACTGAGAAAAATTGACGTATGTGTTAGACGTTATTACAGTGCAAAAAGGTCATGTTATAGTCCTAAAATAAACGCACTGACCCCCATTTTGTGTAGACTTTTTTTTAACTATGTGTGTAGATTCTAAAATATGATTGACAAAAAATGTTCATTACTTTTGATAACTGGATCCAATCTCCTTAACGCTCATAAGTATTAAACTTGCATAACATTTCCTTCGTGGAATTTATGCTAGAATTAAAATAATGGAATAAAAAAGGTTTTTAAAAAATAAAGAAATTGTTCAAAACCATAAATATAAACGTAAGATTAAAAAAATATAAAAAAGATATAATTATCTTTTTAAATTTAGTTAAAACATTAATCGAAGTCTCGAGAAAAAATTTAATTGGTAACAGATGTGTTAATAAGTCATCTAAAATAACGTGGTTATCAAGAGATTGAAATCAAGGAGAATTAATGAAAATTTTGCAATCCAGAAGCAAACCTTTCGAGTGTCAGCGAAACAAAGACAGATTGTACGTGTACCAGAAGTTAAAATATAAGGTAAACCAATTCTGAAAAGGCGTGTGAAACATTTCTTCAAAGAAATCAACCAGTTGCTGTTAAGATAAGTAAATTACCATATTGTAATAAAAATCTCTATTTTTGTTCAACTTCAACAAAACAAGAGATCGGTAAAATGGCCTAGAGATGACATATAATTGTTGTAATAGGAAGGAAAATAAAAAAAAAAATCAAACATACCATTTTTTTTAAATAAAAGCAAACGATATAACCGTAGATCCCTAGAACTTACATTTTTAAAATAAATATTTTTTTTAGATATATATTTCATTTCCCATCTTGTATTTCCTTTCAAAATTTTTAATAATAAAACACTAATTCTTTAAAGGCAAACAAATCTCAATTTTTTTCTTAATCGAAGCTTGAATTGATTCCTAATTTTGTTTCAAAATTAATATTCCAAATAAAAAGAAATTAAAGAAGGAAAGCAAGACATGTTTTAAAGTAATTCTAACAAAGATTGTTTTAATAATCCGAACCCAATATTGTGTACACTGTTCATTTCAACTTGATTAGTGCATAGGTGAATTGTGCTGAGTATGTATTCGCCAAAGATTTTTTAATGCCGTTTTTAGAATTCATTTATATTTAGTTATATTAAAAATAAAACGTCTTCAAAAGGTCCCGGCCTCTTTTGATGTTCCTTCACTAATCGGTAATAATGCTTTGTCATTGTTAATCACTTTACCAATTAGATGTTCAAGGTTTATTGCAGCCCGGAGGACCGGGCTGCTCTATACATATAAGTTTAAGTGTTAGTGTATGGGGATTGGGGTGGGAGTAGTTATTTATAATTAAAGGTTTTCTAAACGTTGAAAAGATTGTTAATCAGAAGTTCTTTCCGTTAATAAATTACGAGATACATAATATATTTACTTCCATAAAGTGAATCTGTAAAAATATATGTTTTTCATATTTCATATATAAAGTTGCTTATCATTTACTATCGAAAAAACGACAGGTAATTTTACTTCTCGCATAAAAACGTTCTGCACAGTTCGTGTTTTATATTTTAAAATTGAAAATTAATACATTTGTGAATATGGGTTATGCATGTGTCTAACTTCAATTTATATTTTATGCAGCCAACATTTACTTGAGGATTTGATCAAGTTTAAAATGGCATCGTTTTTGTTTGATTTTTTTTCAAAATGTTCTCGACTATCGTCTCCATCTTTTAGACGCATGCTTTTTCACACATATCGAAGCGGTTTGATGATCAAGACTCAATTTCATTGTTTACTTTATATATTTCCCGGGCGACAATTGATGGTTACATCAATGTTTTCTTGTTTGATATACATGTAATTCATTTCTTTAAAATAATTTCATATCAAAAAGATTAACGTAAATTAGAATTTGATTTTAACTTCGGCAAATATCTTAAACTTTGAATAAATCACATTTGCAAAATGACCAGTAGTTTCTTTACAAAATATCTGATTAGTAAACACTTTTTTTATTGGTAACTGTCAGAAATATATTTGTCCTTTTTAAGAAGAATAATACGCATTATCTTATGTAAAGGGTTACTAAACATAGCAAAACTCAGCTAGATAATTACAAGAAGACGTCATGGTCATGTAGGCATGGTCATAAATTGACCCCTTACCCCAGGTCACAAAGGTTAAACAAGTTATTTGTCATGTTAAATGTTAGCCTTTGTTACGCCTGGTTAGATAGGGTCTGGCCGACGTGTCGTCAATGACGTCCGCAACACGTCTAAATGTCCACTCAGGAAACTTAAAGACAAAGAAACTTTATTTTGCAGACTTGAATAGAAATATTTCATTTTGACGAAAGCAAGTTTTGTCCAGACAACTTAGCATAAGAATTCTTTATTGATTTCTAATCAAATAATTATAATTCAAATTTTTTTTTTTCATTTTATAATTCACAGACATGGAACATTGTCTTACTATAAACCTGAATTTAAAACAAAAATGAACAAAGCTAAATTTTATTCCATTTTTGATTATGTTAATCATCTAACAGATAAATCATCTTAATTTAAAGGGCGCATTTCAACCGGTATCATCTGCTTAATATTTAAACTTGAAGTAAACTAGAAAAGCGTTAATGATTCTGGAAAAGCAAACAAGTAAGAAAGGGATCGAGTTTTAATAAATGTATAAACAAGGAAATGTCAAAATCAAAAGTAGCAAGGATATTTACGTAAAATTTGCTAGGTTTGCATTGTTAAGGTAAATTAGTCCAATGGTTTTGTGGTTGTGTAATTTTATTTAATGCTTCACGATGAAAAAAATGAAAACTTTAAATATATTTTTTAGAAAGAAAAACACCTACCTCTGACTCGATTGTTTTGTTTTCCCAAAATTTTAGAATAAGTCTCATTTTCATAGAATTTCGTGTCAATTACCACTTTATAAGGAGCTGTTGACGAATTCTGGGCCAGATATTGTCCGACGTGAGTTTCATTTAGCGGTTCCGTGTGGAAAGTAGTCGGATTTCCACATGTATCAGGAGGCGCTCCAATAATAAAGGAATAAACAGAAACAGTCACTGAAACAAGCACTAGTCCCGATAGAAATTGAAATCCGGCCATTTTGGATAATGATTTCAGTATCAAAGGGGTTTCCTAATATTTTCAAGAGAAATAAGAAAGATGGCAAATAGATCACGTGGTTAGGTCAAGAGAAGTCGTTTTAGTTGTCATTAATTAACAGGGGGATATATAAATATGCCATTGACATGATATCGGCTTGTCAATCAAAAAGCTCGTCATGTGAGACAAGGAGGCAATAAGAGCGAAGGAGATTGACGAAAAGTGTCACACGGTTCAAAGAAGAGAGAGAAAAGAAAACAATGAGATGTATAAACGTCATCACACAGGCAAACAGAGAGTTCAGTGTCTTGGTACTCTCTTACCGAACACTATTAATGGCTACTATATGGCGATTTTAAGGGTTTTTTGCAGTTTGGTTGGTTACCTTTAACAGTGGGTCGCCTGGGACATTTTCTCTTTAGAATGAGGGATGGAAATGCGTTTTATAACTGTTTCATAAGCAATTTTATGTATTATATTTCGATATATTTTATTGTGTAATCACCATGGGAATAATAATGCTTACTTTGAGGAATTTTAAAAGAAGAGTTACTTTGGATTTGAATTTTTTATGTTAATATTTGAATTTGGTGCTTTATTTTTTCAACAACCAAACTGTACTTTCAAAAACTAAAAAAAAATATCCACCGAAATTCTTTCCGTCATAAAAGTTCAAATTTTTTTTCACTGTTCTTGAGCAAAAATTTTTCTAAATTTTTGTTAATTTTTGCAAAATTCTATACATTAATCCACAGGGGCGATTCTGACATTTTTCTTTTTTATTAATTTAACAGTTGGAACAAAATTTGATTCAACAAAGTAATTCCTAGAGGCGATTCTTACACTTTCTTTTTTTTATGAATTTAACATTTGGAACAAATTGACGAACCCCAAAATACAACTGATAGAATTCCCGTTTTCAAACAATCTGAGTTCCAAAAGTCAACATGGTAATTAAATTTGAAGTGTGTAACGTTGAGAAAAGTGCTGTTTTTACCTTAATGATTCATGTATGGATTATCTTTTGAGAATTTTCCATTTCGGATATGGCATTTTTGTTTTTTGGGGGTTTTTTTGGTTTCTTCTTAATGCTACTGCATTTGCATTTTATATTTTCTCCAAAATCATACCGGAGCGAATCCATTCCGTTTTGCTAAATTGCAAATACAGTAAATGAGACACAAACTTTCCCGCTGTGATACAGTAAGATAATCCTATTTAAGAAGTGCTCAAAGCAATTAAGTTAAATTAAAGAATTTAAAGTTGTATTTTGCACTTATCTGGCTCTGAAACAAAATCGCTTATTGGCTATTATTTCCTTACATTCTTTCATGTGAGTTCTTCATTTCCGTTTGTATTAGGTGACGCTACAATGACTAGATCTAAAAAGACTAGAACAGGAAATAAATGTACATGTCTGTGATATTAAGGCGTATAATTGATGATTTTACTTATTAATAACATGAAAAATATGATTTATCATCTGAGGAAAATCAATTGATGATATTGATTGAATATCAATTAAGACATTTAAAATTTATGCTGCATGTTGCTTTAAATTCCATAGCTGCCTTTACATAAGTAAATGCTAACTGGTGAATTACACTTTCCAAGTTTACCATTCAAAGTTTTTATTTCTTTTTTTACAAGTACGTGTATCATTAATTCTTTTCTTGAAAGAGGGCATCAATCATCTAATATATTAACGTATTTTTTTTTAATTTCATATGAGAATTATTCATACAAAAATGTAACTTATAATAAAAAGCACTAATTTATGTAAGTGTAATTCTGTAATATTTTTTATCAATAAAAATAAAAAATATGCTGACCGTATTGATAGCTTTGAATTTTTTTTCGGAATGATAATAGTATATATTACGAATTACTAGAAAAAAAATTACGTGAAATGTATTTTTTTTAATTTGGAGTAGATTTGGTTTATTTCCCTCATCTTTGATATCTTGCACATATTTTAAAAACTGAGTACATTTATGTTACATGCTTTCTTATTGTGTTTCAAAATAGTTTGTAAACAATTAAGATAAAGGTATTGATGAGTTTTTAATTTTCAATTTATCCCTGTCTTAGTAATCCTCAACTGCTTTAAAAATATATTGAAAGAATTATAAAGTACAATATATTTGGTATTTTAATAACAAAAAATATCTCTAGATATATATATAAGCATGATAAGTATTTTCTTTTTAAAATGTCTACAGAAAATGGCACATATTTCTCCAACGAAAAGGTACCTAAATATATTATGAGAACAGTATATTAAAGATACAAGTTATCTCTCTTTTACTTTGTTTTATATGAAATGAAACCTGGAGATAACGAAGTGTATTCAAGCTCAAAAGTCCATAAAACAATACAAAATATCTTAAGACTCATTTTGTAATATTTAAAGTAAACACTGCACTTAATATCAAAGCATATCACTGAATACTACATTGAATATTTCTGTAGCAAAAAATGTCTACGTATGCAATGATTTTTCTTTTTCAAATCCACTCATTTCTATTGGTTAGCTTCCTTTTTTCACTTGAAGTGATATTAATCATTGAGAATAGTAAAGCACAAAGATTGTAAATCTACATTTCCGTTGTTAATAATAAGACCATGTTTTTCAATTCCTTCTGAAAAAAAGGATAAACACTTGTACCGCCTTTTAGGACACCTATTTTTTGAAATTCACATGAATGAAAGATACGGAGATAACAAACAGCATTCAATGTCAAAGTCCATAACAATTCAAAATAGGAGCAGAGCAAACACGGACCTTCAAAACAACGGATGTGGGATCAGGTGTCATGAAGGAGTGAGCATCCCCTGCCGACTGGTCACACCTGCCGTGTGCTCCTTGTCATGAGCAGGAAATAACGGGAAAATCCGTCGTCAATTCAGTGTATAAATAATGGACTAACAATAAGTATGAAAAACGTCAGTCAGAATTTGACTCAGTGATAAATTGTATTTGCTGACAAGGTCATAGTATCGACCATAGAACTTACGAAACAATGACTTTAAACGAGACTGTTAATATTCTTGTTTCTGCAACTTGTTTGTCAATAATTTACCAAGTTTTAGAAATTGTTCATACCTAGAGCATGCTCTTGCGTATCGAATCAACTGAGATATATTAACTCCGTATACAGGTGATGAAGGTGTATTGCTGCATAAGTAAGGGGAGTTGACGATAGAAAAGTTAAAGTCATGACGTTTATCATCATAGAGTTTGGTTGTTATATTACCATTAACGTCTTTTCAAGTAAAATATCCAAGTATGAAACAGATGTGTCAGACTCTGTGGTATCTTTTATCTCAAGTTTACAAGGATATATTGTATCGACATAGGAATGGAAATTACCATTGTTAATTGACAATACGACGAATAAAGACGAGTTTAATGCTACAGCAAGCGTTTTTTTTCTTTTCACGCATAAGGTTTTTGTTATATAAAAAGATGAAAACTTTTGCTGTGGTCTCCAAGTATCTTTTTGATGTCAACTCCAGAGTACTTAAGTGTACAATCAAATTCAAAACGATTTTGCAAACATATCTATTTTTATTGAAAAAGCGTTTCATCATTTTATAATAATTAATTTCAGAATGAAAAATCTGTCAAATATAATTTTTGAATGATTGCTGATGAAAACTAATGACTGAACTCTATTACAAACGGAATGACTAACTTTTTTCAATGTCAACTTCTACTAATGAAGTCAATATCACCCGCATTTATTGTTTATTTATTGTTTATGTATCCCAATTACAATTCAGTAAGCAAGAACATGTTTTGAGTACAAACTGTTTTTAAACCAAAGCACGGTTCTGATATATAAAAAATAAGTTGATTCAAAATAACAGGATAAGTGTATATCGAAAGCATGTTGAAAATCAGCATTTTTGTAAAGTCTGCAGTCGTTAAATGACCTTGTTTGCAAACAATACTTAAACATTGTATTGTACATTGACTTACATGTTTCATACCATTGGTAACACTTCAGGGACGGATAATTCAGTTTACCTGATCAATGAAGAGGGCTGACGACGGATGTGACTGGTCAAGAGGGAATGCTTACTCCTTCCTGGAATCTGATCCCAACCTTTGATGTTTCCAGATGTCTAGGTTTAGCCATGTTTTTGTTTCATTTTGCTAACAGTATTCATAAGATTGATCAGATTTGTTTCAAACATATCTTCATTTATAATAACATTTTTATTACTTTGATCAATAATTTGAATATTGAAAGACTTTATATCCAGTCTTCTACTTAGTATTCATGTAACGTGAAAATTTATAATCAAGCAAAACAATGTCAAACTTTCTATTAATTTATGTCTTTAGGTTAGAACAGTTTCTACTTGGCAATCCCTTATACGTTAATTTTAGATGTGTGTTTAATTGGTTATAAAAAGCTTTTGATGAAAATATATGGAGATAACGAACAATATTTAAACTCTATATTCCATGAAACAATACCAAAATAGGAGCAGAGGAAATATGGACCTCCAAAACATCAGAGATAGGATCAGGTACCATGAAGGAGTAAGCATCCCCTGCCGACCGGTCACAACCGCTGTGTGCTCCTTGTCATGAGCGGGAAATAACCAAATAATCCATCGTCAATTCAGTGTGTAAATCATGGACTAACAATTAGTATAAAACATCAGTCAGCATTTGATTCAATGATAAAAATTGTATTTGCTGGCAATTAAGACCATTGTAACGACCACAGAACTCATGAAATGATGACTTTAAACAAGACTGCTGATATTTTTGTTTCAACTTTTAAATCAATAATTTCCCTCGTTAAAGAAATTGTACATACGTAGAGCATGTTCTTGCGTATCGAATCAGAAATTGTACATACGTAGAGCATGTTCTTGCGTATCGAATCAGATATATAAACTCCGTATGCAGGTGATGAAGGTATATTGCTCTAGAAGTAAGGGAAGTTGACGATTGAAAAAATAAAGTCATCACTTTTTATCATAGAGCTTGGTTGTTAGAATACCATTAACGTCTTTTTCGAATAAAATATCCAAATATGAAAGAGATATGTCAGACTCTGTGCATGGTATCTTTTATCTCAAACTCACCGGGATATATCTTATCGACATAAAAATGGAAATAACCATTGTTAATTGACAATATGTCGACGATATATTTAAATTGTTGGTTTAGTATTAGTACTATTCAGGTTATATGGTTTCTGAAAAAAAACTCAAATATGAAGTTTTTGATTTTTTTTTGGGGGGGGGGGATTTATGTTAATACTGGTATTTTATTGATATGTTTATATTTTTTATTTTGTCCAACATCTCATTTATGTTTGTGTTTTAAAAAATTATCAAATTAATTATATATTCTATCATGATTTATTATTTAGATACGAGAACGGGAAATATTCTGTATTTATATATCTTTACTTCCTTATTTCTTATTTAGAAGTCAGTTTGTTTGCAGGTGTATAATGCATTCTTAATTCCAATTCTTTAAAATATCTGGTTTTTTCACTACTTTTTTTGCTTATTTTATATCTTTGTTCATTAGAAGTAGTATTTTATACTCAAATGTTAAAATCAAATAATTAATGTCTGTCAAGATAACTACAAATTGTGTGTAATGAACCATAGTTTGATGTTTTTATTACTTTTGGAAATCTGAACGTGAGATTAAATTGGCATAAATTTACAGATAGTAAAATTTACTGCATAAACAAAAACACAAAGCTTTGTCTTTTTTATTTAACAACAAATAGTTCCTCAAATAACAAAATGAAGTTATAGAGGTTTCCACCACCTGTATCAAAGGTACCATTTACGCACTTATCACCATTTCAACGAAGAAATAGCACAAATACCCATAACAAAGCTTTCATTTGTCATGTTAGTTCTATAACTTAATCCATATACTAAGTATCTTATTTAAACAAATAAACAAGATGATTACCTGTTTACCACTGAAAAGGTTTTAAAAATATCGAACAATGATTAATATCATTAATAACACTGATATCAGGAAGAAACATGGAGCCCTGAAAAACAACCAAGTTTAAATCAGGGGCAATAGCAGGAGTAACCATCCCCTGTGGACCAGTCACACCCGTCACACACTTGTCATCAGACCTCTGTCTTGATTAGATAAACGGGAAATCCGTGTTCAAAATTACTAACAATGGGTATGAATCCTGTCAGTCAAAAAAAAAACAAAACAAAACAAAAAAACAACGGAACAATAAGATGCACGCGCGTTTGCAAAGATCTAACATTACTAATAACTAATTAGTAATAATTGTGTGTTTAATTATTTTTTTGTATATTTACTCACTAATCGTCTATATTAAAATATTATCGTACAAGTTTGTCGTTGTGGACTTTATCAAGAAAATTAAGCACTTGTCCACGAACTCTTTGGACAACCCTCGTAATAATATTTAAAACATTAGACTTGATTGGTTTATTTATTTAAGGAGGTTGGCGCCTGTTATCAAAAGTAGTGAGAATTTTTTGTCAAGTAAATTTTTAGACTCTACACACATAACTAAATAAAAAAATCAAAGTGTGCGCTTCTTCTAGCACTACGTAGCAATTAAGGTGACCTTTTTGCACTTTAATTTTCTCTAACACATAATTCAATTTTTGGAAGTTTTCCTTTAATATTTTTTACCAAAATGAATTACTGGATCAAACGTAGTCTTTTTTCATCTTAAATAGTCACATTAAAAATGGTGACAACAAAAATAGTTTCAAATTACTTTTCATAGTCAATTATTTGACCTTTCTGCACTCAAAAATGTAATTTTTCTGTAGAAAGCAATGAAATCATTTGAAAATAATGACATTTTTTAATTTAAGCAGATGGTCAAAATTATCTTATATATATCCATCCCCACTCCCCCCCCCCCCTCTTTCCCATCTCTCTCGCCTCTCTTTATGTTTTTGTTCAATTTACTTCAGAAATTCAAATAAAAAGTGGAGTATATGATGCTAATGTTTAGATATTATTAAAATAGCGCTGATTTTAAGCTTAAATTGTGCTATTTTTTCAACGACTTTCATGATTTATTATATATTTTCCAAATATGATGATAGAACCCATAACAGTTAATTCAATATATAATTTAGGACCAGCTTAGAACATTTCACTGCACAAAATTACTCTGTGTGCAGCCTGTATGTAAAAAATAGGAATCCAAACCTAACAATTCTGAAAACTTCGAAAGATAAAAAATTGATTTTTTTTCTTCTAAAAAGCCTTCCGCCACAAAATATAGTTCCTCACTAAATGTTTTCTGTATGGAATTTAACCATGGGATCTTAATTGAATATAGTTTAATTAACATTATAGACTTCAAGTTTATTGTAAGAATTTAAATGTTATGTAGATTTTTTTTATATAAAGACCAAGACAAAAATCAGCTGAAAAGCTGAGGAGTAAACCTCTTTACTAAAATCACAAGGAATTATCACTAAGAATGTATTTTATATATATATATATATATATATATATATATGTGACTGTAATTGTTACTACACGTAACTTATTTAAAAAATGGAAACCAGATGAGACAAGGTTGATTCGACGCTAAAAACGGGCTGCTGAATCAAAACCACTGCTAAATAGTTGTCTTTAGTAAAGAAATTTGACATCATAGACAAATGTTTCTTCAATTATTGTTGGTCAAATTAAAGTGAATACTTTGATGAGAATCATCTGATTTTACGCACATATACTGAAGCCAATTTAAAACGAGAGATCCTCAATGACAATCTCAGTGTGTAGCTTTTGAAACCAACTCTTGCGTTTTCAAACTTCTGTGATTCGCCTTTTTCACGTTTCCATTTGTTAACGGTATTAATTAGATTGGTCGCGAAAAGTTATCTTCCATCTTTTTCAAGTAATTCTGCTTGATAAAATAAAACTAACAGAAAATGCTTTCATGACTTTTTATCTGTGAGCATTTTTTGACATTGCATTCTTAATAATTCCTTTAAATGCTTAGTTTCAAAGTTAAAGGTGTTTTGAGTGTTTTCACATAAAAATAATCTATTCTTTTATTGAAATTCAATAGATTTTTAATAGCAAACACATGTACGAGTACACTACAATCAATTTAAGCCAATTTCGAAACGATGCATATCTCTTTTATTCTCTTTAATCATTGTCTTTCAATGACAGAATTTATTATTCCTTTGCATTTTTTGTAGAAAATGATGTTTTGCGGGAAGAGAGTAATCTGATACAGTCAATTTTATATGTCATAAAAAGGTACAAGTTAAGATGTAATTCGACTTATCATGTGATTTATACGGAAGTGTGGAAATCTAACTTGAAGTCGATCACGGATGTTATATTACTACGTCAGAATTCATTCTGACGTTTGAATTCTGACGTAAGAAAATAAAATGGGCTGTTTATTTGATTCAAGAAGAAACAAGTCATGTTTATGTTGTCAAAAGCAAATAAATAATTCATAAATTATTTAAGAAATGAGTTTTTGTCAGAATCCTACAGAAGACATGCAGGTCTGTTGTGCGTTTTAACACGTGGTCAGTCAGGCGTGGGTGTCCCAGATGGACGGTGAGGCCACAAAATACATAAAATCTTAATCAAACTGACAACTGTGGTTCAGAAAAGCGTCCTAAATTGACAGGTGGCGAAAAAGGAATTTTATCCCTACGTGTCCTTATGAACCAACAAGATACATAAGTCGGATACAGGGCATTTTTTCTGTTGAGACAGCAATAAAATTAAGTGAGGACTGCAGACATTACCTTAACATTTCTAAGAAAAGACGAGTTTAACTATTTAATGTTCTACAAAAACATTTCTTTTCAGTTTTCCTGTTAAACGTTCGTTCAACCGGAAATGTAGCAAAAATCCTTCAAATGGACAACAGCTAAATGTAAAACCAAAAAAGATGACGGCTTAATGGCATAAAATAATTTTCTGTTTTCTAGGCTTTTAACCTGTTGATTTTTTTTCATTTTTGTTATTTCTTGTAGTTATTAAACCCATTATATCTTGTAGGAATCATTTTTCAAGAAATAAACATAAATTGCTAAGTTTCACAATGTGGAACAAGTCTTGGATATTTAAAAAGACAATTCTTTGCTATCTACATAACGACCCTTTTTTCTAAAAATATCAATGCAACCTAAAATGAATCAGTGCAAAGTACTGCAATGCCAGTGAAGCTACTTACCCATATATTAATGTTTCTGATGTTATAACGTAAATGTACCGGAAGACTCTGTACTCACCCTTTCTGTTTCCGGTACTGTCTTCCGGACCGACTATGATCCTGTACCCGGCAGGTTCTATGGCGTTTCTGGCCTCCACTCCCCTGTGACCGGGTATCATTTCTACATTTCTTGTTTGTAAATTTTCATACTGACAAAAATCCTCCGGGGCACCATAGCTGAATCCTTTGACGGCACCAAATAAATTGAACACGACAATTAAAGAGACAAAGTCCATTCTGGGTTTAAATCGGTAGAGTCACAAGTAAATGCAGGGTGGGATAAACTAAGTATCTTTTTTTTCAAAGAAAGATTTCCGCTTTTTCTCTCGATGTGACAGGTGCCCGGGGGAACTTCTATACCTATATATTGCCTGTCGAAATTATTTTATCTGCTGACCGTTTGACAAACTGTCTACAATATGTTAAATCTATGCACGTCAGTCTGCAAACAACAAATTTCGCCTGAGATGAAAACCGCACGTGCGCACAAGGCCACTAATAAATATGCCTTGAAGGTTTCTCTTTATTTTAAAATACAATTCCTATAATATTCTTTATATTTGAATAAACCCATCCTAGTATTATTGTGTAATGCACATCCTGTTCTCTTGTTTATTAATTTAGTTCCTTTTAATTAGAGGTGGACATATTATTCATAATAATTTATACATTGAACTTAACATAAAATTAAGATAATTAGATGATGTTGCATTTTAACAATATTCATTTATTTGTCTGGGATTATTTTATTAAGTTAATCAACTTTTTAAATTAAGTATCGATTTTTCAATTTTAAAATAAATTAAAAGGATACAGATCGTATCTTGGTATGAGTTATGTCTATTAAAAATACTTCAGAGTTTATTTCTCTATGCTAGAAAAAATAAAACTGCTTTTATTCCTACTTTATTATTAATTTCTATTAATCCAACAATAATATATAAACTTCTTTCACCATAAAAAAAGGTTTTAAACAAAACGAAGAACATGTTAAGAATGTTAAGAATACATGAATTGGAATTCCTAATTATGTACTAGAGTGCAGATGGCAATAGATTGTATTTTATATCAAATGGTGGATTAAGATTTCTTACTACAAAGGTGTCCTGAAAAAGAAGTGTTGTGAAAACATGAAAGATGTCAAAAGCTTGTTTCAATGTCTGAACAGAAAGCAAAGAGAAAGATATTTAATTCCCCTTTGGTTGACCTTTGTGTTTAGAACCAGAATCATGTTTAGTAAGACATGTTCGAGTATTTGATGATTCATTACACAACTAAATTAATATACTTAATGTTTTGATTAAAAAAATGAACATATAAAACAACAAAATCATGGAGGTATATCAAGTTTATTTCCACGAAAGGAATACCGATCAATTAATGATATGCCAGTATTTAAAGGCATTACATATTTTTTCCTGGAATGTTTCATCTTACATCAAAAAGTAATTTCATCAGAGAACCATCCTGACCCTCCGGACAAGCACAGATACACAGTACTGCTGGACAAGACGGTTTTCCATCGCTGCATTCCATTTCACAGATCATTTTCATGATGGAAACTGATCCATAGATAGTCGGCTCATTTGTTGTAAATTTGCTTTTGCAGACCTGTTTTTCTGGCGGGCAGTTTTTGCTGTAAGGGGATTTCTTCGTTTCTCTTTCAATTACTACCCCTGGCTCCCTGTCAAATTCTAGTTCTGGGTTAGCTAGGTCCCCTCTGGAGGGTTTTGAGTAAGTCGTTGTCAAAGTAGTATTCGTCGTAAAGGAGTGACCTTGGGGCATTTCAAAGAATCCAGAGTTTTGATTGCCTTGGAAAGTGTAATAATTCCTCTGCTGATTCCCAACCTGGTTCGGGAAATTTTGATTCATGATAGCATTTGTTCTAAATCCATCCTGTCCTTGAATTACACCACCGAGATTACCCTGACCTTGAGTAATACCGCTGAAACCACTTTGACCTTGCATTACACCACCAAGACCACCTTGACCAGCATCAGTTAAAATACCTTGACCGCCAAGTCCTCCATCTATAATGCCTTGTCTCTGCATCGCATGATACTGTAAATGCATTTGCGTTATCTGATCAGGAGTAAAGTGTGGAAAGACTCGAATCAGACGACGACGTTCTACCATTAAGGGTATTAGGACTTGCATTACGCGGTTTTCTGGAATTAAATGGAGAATTTGTGGATCCGACAAAACGGGGATAAGAGGAATGATTTGTTGCATCTGTGCATCATTTATTTGCATTCCAGTCAAAACAGGGGACAACCCAGCGATAGGGACGGGGTTCATTGGGGCACCTGCTGTAGGAATTCCGGCGACACCTGTCAGACCTCCAGCAGCCAAAGGAGCATTAACAAGAACTCTGTGTTCGGCTGCGGCAGGATTTATGCCAACACCGCCATTAACCATCATTCCAGGTTGTGCAACGAGTAGTGTGTTTTGCTGATTTTGTTCATAGCGATCATAAAGCATTCCACCCAAACCTAACATAAGACCACTCGGGATCAGCAGTTCTAGAAGACCAATGGCTAGTCCACCAACCCCTTTCTTGTATTTTTTCTTATCCACAGTTGGACTTTTGGTCGTTTCCGGGGTTTTCTCTGATTTGATAAGTATATTTGGGGGTATTGTTGGTCTTGTTTGTGGTATCAGTCGTCTTCTTAAATAAGGCCTTTTCGGCCTAGGAATTATAGGACGCGCAGGCGTAGGCTTGTTTTTTGGCGGGGTCGTGGCTACTTCCTTCCTATCTATAATTAGTTTAGGTGTCGTTGTCTGGACAGTAGGATGGTGCTTATCTTCTTAAAGAAAAAAGAGCACAAAATTTAATGAAAAAACAAGTAACCCTGAAAAAATAAGAAGAAAACATCTTTTGAATGAATTATCAATTTTTTCTTATGATTACCTTTGTGTGTCATAGTATCATATTTAGAAGTGAAATCAGGCCAAGCAAAATTTGTCGGAATCTGTGAAGATTCAGGAATAATCGAAATATCAGCACAATTTACAAGGGTCGTCTGTGGGCCAAGACCTTTACCACAAATCCGTGTTCCTTCAATAACTTCACAACCCTCGTCAACGTCTGCAAGGCAAGTAAAGTTTGTGTAGAACTGTGTTTCGAAATATTCTTGATTTATTCAGCTTTCAAGAAAGGAAGTTTAAGATATATATTCATTTAGAAACAAAGAACTGATTCATGACAATCTTAAAATATGATGCATACGTACTTGTAACCCACGTCCACTGCATTGTGCAAAGTTTGCATGAGAATCCAGTAGGCAGTTGTAAAGGTACCACTATGTCATTAGAAGCGTTAACCTTCGGAACATATATTTTTTTAACATTGGGAGAATTAGCCAAACTCAGAACTGTCTCATCAAAGCAACTTTGTGTTTCCTCTAAGGCATTTTTCGGGTTGCAGAGCTTGAAAATGTAGTATCCACCATTGCCGTTTTCGGATACCTCAATAGTAACATTAATGACCGAGCCTTCCCGATAGAGGTAAGTTGGTTGTCGATTGGCGGCATATTTTCCGTTCGGAATTTCATTGTGTCTCGGTGCATTATAGAAGTCTCCACATACACCACATCTTCCCTCCAAGTCACCATGCAATATCTGAGAAAATAAATAAAGTTGTGGGTAATATGGTGTACATGTAGAAGCAGAGTTGTGGATGAACTAGTATACTGTCTAGCGGTACATATAGCAGCGGTTTCTAGATAGGAGGTGCTGGAGAGAGTCTTGGAGAACCCTCCCTCTGTGTAAGAACATCATTATAAATAAATAGGTATATAATTATGGTTGGGTTGTAATGTATTTTTATGTCTGTTATTTTCACATGTTTTATTAATAAAATCTATAGCATCTTTAATTGTCTCACTCAATGCGTCCCTATTCCGACGGTCTCAGTAAATTTCAGATACCGTGAAAATCTGCAGTTTAAAACCACAAAAGAGGTAATATTGGCTATATCTTGATCCATGATTACTGTAGTATTGCATTACAATAAAATTTTATGGACTTTTTAGTTTGGTGTTCAAAGTTTATTTATATTGATATGCACTTTTTAAAATAAGAAATACATATATATCAGTATGATGTCTTGAAGGAAATAAAACCGTCAGAAAATGCAACTTGGACTCCTGATTTTATTATAACATGTAGATTAGGTATTATTCCTGACAACTTTCACAGTTATGGATGTTTTCTGTCAGAAAAGAAGAAAATGTGAAATGGTTGTACATCAGAAATGTCGTACATTGTTAAAAAAATGACAACAGAAGCCGTTGCACTTGTCTTATCTACTCAGTGATGAATTACTAGTATACATACTTTTGAAGACTTTAACTATTAAAGTACATATGTATAGTATTTGTTTTACATTTTCTATTGATGTGATCTGTGATTTACCTATTACTATGTTTGTTACAATAAAACTTTCTCTTAAAAGTATATTGACCAAGATTTTCTGAATAAGTGTCCAAAAGTACCTAATATTTACATGTACACGTACATATTATTTAAGGATAAATAACACAAACAAACTGTTTTCAGAAATCAGTTATATTTCTCATAGATTTACATTTAAGGTAGTCCGATCCTCAGGTTTATAAAATTAGCAGTTAAGTACATAAAAGTATCTCTGAATCCACAAAGATACAGTTTTATGTAAATTTATCCACAGTATTTCTTGTAAAGTAAAAGATTAACGTTAATCATATTATATAGGGAAAATTGTCAAATCTTTTTGCAGTAAAAGCGAATTGAAATATCAGCAATGCATTTTCTAATTGCAAATTGATCAACAAATATATTTCAGGTTAAAAAACAATACTTAGTAGGTATCCAGGCATTCAGAGAAATTGTCATGAATTTTATACTTTTTTGTCTTCTATTTCCATCATGTATTCTATAATACATAGTGTAAAAGGCTTTTGCTATCATTGCAAGACACCACAAATCACTTCTTATTTCTTATCATGCTAATAAGCATTGGTATCTAAGGCTGGATTCAAGAAAATTTTATTTCTCTAAAACTGTATTAATTTTTTTCCTTTTATAGATACAAAAAAATGTCAATTTTTATAAGACCTTTTCTATGACTTCCAAAAACCTTGAATCTTAAAAAGATGAAGAAAATGATAATTGTTGCATGAAAAAAAAATCATTTTGAAGCTTCATTTTGATGCATTTCAAATTAAATATTAATTTTTGGAGTTATCCTTCCTGGCTGAGGATCGGATATCCTTAAATCGGTAACCTGAATAATGTTCACCAGTATAGTGGAAGATTTATAAGATTTCGTCATAATGTTAAATATTTGTGCAGAATTTTATACGGGGATATACTAGTATAGAAAGCAAAACAAAGTCTCATCTCTAAGCACCAAGGAAAACCTCAAAATAATATATATATCACACTTATATTATATGTCATTAACGATTTATAATGTATGTATGTCATTTCAAATCAAAATCAGTCCAAAAATATATCAACCCATGCATCATTTTTTGTTTGTGTTGAGTACCCTTAAAAATGCAAGACAGTTCACAGATCAGCTGTTATGCATGATGGTCTCAGAGATTTTTCATAGATCCGAGGCGTATATTGTTTTTGTCCTGTCTGTTTGTCTGTCTGTCTGTCTGTCTGTCTGCTGTCAATTTTAACCTTCACCATAAATTTTGAACCATCTGAGAGATAGAGACTTCATATTTGGTATGCATACTCCACTTATTACTAGTAATTTTTATTTTCAAATGACACCAAGGTCTATGACCTAGTGACTTGACTGTGACCTATATGCTAAAATATATATATATATATATATATATATATATATATATATATATATATATATATATATATATATATATATATATATATATATATATATATAAAGCAAAACTTTTTACCATTTCATTATATTTCAGAACTTTCGACATAACTTTTGAACCATAGGAGATAGAGACTTCATATTTGGTATGCATACTGCACCAATTAAGTTCTTTCAAATGACACCAAGGTCAATGACCTTGTGCCTAGGCTGTGACCTGTATGCTAAAAATAGCTTTTTCGAACTTTCATCATAACTTTTGAACCATATGAGATACAGACTTCATATTTGGTATGCATACTCCACTTTTTCCTCTGATATTGTTAATCATGAGCTTGAAAGCAAAACGTGTATATGAATTGTTTGAATGGAAAGAATGTACATAAAATATACTTTTTCTCATACTTTCTTTGTTATTAATGATTACTAAGTATCATTGCAAAGGCAAACAAAGGTGCCAACACAATAAATTTCAATGATTTGGTGTCAAGCAGCTAAGATTCATTATTCTCATCACAATATTGAATCTTAGCATTTTTGCAAGAAAATCTACAGGGGGGATTTATTTAAGTCGAAACATTATTTACTGAAGGTGATTTCCAATTTCTTCAATATAGAGCTTTAAATCTAATTTGAAAGCAACCATGGAATCTTTAGCAAAACTAGTAATACCGATATTAAGACATCTCGCTACTTGACAGCATTAATTGTAGATGGGGATATTTTTGAAGACTTGTACATATGTAAGTTAATTTTAGTTGACTTACAAGATGGAATATCTCATTATACATGTAATTTATTAAAAGAATTGAAATGACTCAAATGAGCAGCAGTTTGAGACTGAATTTTCTAATCAGGTATATTTCAATGGATACATGTGTGTCATTATATTGGGGAATTTTGGCAACACATGAAATCATGTACCCGGTAATTGCGGTATGCACAAAACTCTCCAACCTTGTCTACTTATATTGATGGATGGGTACCCCCCGAGGGTGTCTAACTAATTAACACTACGCGTATACTTCATCGTGAGTTATAGTCTCTACTACACCATAGATCTTCTCCAAAAGATCGCACGATTTTCTGCCATTATGGAAGTAACCCTTCCATAATAAAATTATTTAGATAACTTGGTGCTTATGTCATTATTACAAATAAGAATATAATTCTAGATTCTGATTGTGGATTAAAATTAAATATATCGTATATTTAATGTCAATAAAATATACAAAAATAATTCATGAATTGCAAAGAATTTTAATTCATAGACTTGTTGCCAACAAGAGAATACAAAGACGTTTATACAGAGCCCAATCAACTAGTATATACCGGTATAACCTAACTCAGCCATGTTCCTATAGACATACATATATACAAGTATTTGATTTTTCGGATCAATATCCAGATTTTTAAAAAAAAAAATTTATTATTATCATTAATGAACATTTTACAGTGATTTAAACTCTCTTCAATAAAGCATTGCTTATTATTCGAAAACTTGTTTAATTACTAAAGGAAATTGGGGACTATTCTGTCCATTTGAAGAAACCCAACCGTTACCTTGACGTTTCCACAGTTCAGAGAATCGTAATCTGTGTTTGGTTCTGGCACCGTGGTCCATATATCGGCAAAGTACATAAAGGTAGCGGCACGTGCGGTGGGACATTTCAAAAACGCTCTCGGTCCAGTGTCCTGAGTTTCTACCCTGACAAATATGACCAGGACGAAAAGAACACAAAAAGTTAATTCCTTCATTTGGAACATCATTATTAAGTTCTCAGAAGCAACCACTATACCATTTTTAACTCATGGTCTATCATTATCGGGTTATTGTGACATTCACCCTTTTCCGGTGAAACAATCTGACGACAATTTTTTTTCGTCATTCAGTTGTGATATGTCGTATTATTGGTTCATTATTATGAGTTCATAGGTTAATGATTTTCTATAGGTTAAATTATGTATGATATATAAAATAATTGTCGCCTTCCCTTCTGTGCAACAACAATTTAACAAGTAGTGCTGTATAACTTATTACGGTTGTATTCAGTGTTTGGTGTGGCATTTACTTTGTGGTGATGATAAATTCTATGAATTCTTTATGAAACCAATGAAAATTAGATTTTGAAGTAAGATAAACAACAGTAAAACGATTTATTCGAATGACATTGTTTGTAACACACTTGTGAAGCATCGCTTGTACATGTACATGTATATTCCAAATTACACGAGGGTAAAAGAACATGAATTAATGGTTCGATATAAAATTTACAATCCCTCTTGTCCTTTTTGATTTTTTTTTTCCTTGAATAATGGATAATACAAGAACACAAAACAAATCCATCTATATGTCTGTTCATCCCTATATAAGAATCAAGGAGAGGGAGATATTAACAGTATGGAAGTATAGAACCCAACACCAGATTTTTGGCACTCGCTGTATGGGGCTCAGTATCTACAACTACAAACAATCATTCCACAATCGTTTTATAACAAAGAAATCTTATTATACAAACATTTCACTGATGGTAAATATGTTTAAATATAGTCCTCAAAATATTAATACACTTTTCGCATTTAATTTTTTTTCTTACTCCATAGTGACTTTAAACGCAACAAACTGACACTTGGAGTGACAGAATTACTCCATTTTGTTAACAACTTCATTAGAATTAACAAGAAAATATGTATTTTGTGAGTTTAAGGACCTCTATAAATACGTCAAAAAATATCAGTACAAAACTGAGAAAAAATTCCATGTCGCATTGCATTAACTTCTTTTGCTGCAGTATTAATAAAATTTGCTCATTATTTTCCAAACAGACTTGCAGCGGCTATTCTGGCCTGCATATTTAATTTGCCTGCTGGCTCTTCTTTGCACGTGCACGAGCACATCTCTGCTGGACAGTTAGGATTACGTGCAGAGCAGTGCAGATCGCATATCATACTGACTATATCAACAGCCCCGTATACCGTGGGTTCATTTGCTCCATATCTTGGTTTGCATGTTTGTTGTGAGATTGGGCACTTTTTACTGTAAGCTGATATATCAAATTTATGTGGCTGATTTTCTATAACTTCCTTTGTTTTAACTTTATTGACTTCCGGTTCTTCGTCATATTGCATCCTGGTAAAGGCGTGGTTGCTGGGAAGCTGGAAAAACTGCTCATCTCCTCTGTTTGGACGACTGTTGCCGTATGACGTTGGTTTATAATTTTGTTGATATTGTACATTATAACCGTAGCCTCCTCCATTAACACCGTAGCCCGGATTTACAATGCCCATACGATAATTCTTCCCTCTGTTTCCATAGCCTCTATAATTGTTGCTACCGTAACTTGTTCCTTGTTTACCGTAACCTTTCCCGTATCCCTTCTTCTTGACTGGAACAGGCTCCTCCACCATTGGGACAACAACAGGAGCAGGCAGCATGGTGTAACCGAATGACGGGACGTATGGTGGGGAGAACATTGGCTGTACTGGCTGGGAAATCATAGGCATAGACACAGGTGGAATATCTATATATTCAACGTTTCCTCTGTTTTCTCTTCCATTCATCGACATTAAAAGCATCAGTCCCCCAAGACCAAGTCCCAGAGGCGCTATCATACTTCCCAATGATAAACCACCCAAAATTCCGGAACCCCCAGCAGCAACTGGAGCCACTGGTAATGGAGCAATGGGTGGAATAATGGGGCCGGGAATCAGTTTTTCTGTGGACTGTGGTAGTGGTGGTGTGGTAGTTAGAGATGATGGCGGCCCGGTGGTTTGCTGAGGGTTTGGTGTGGTGTTGATTGGTGTTGGTGTTACGATGATGAGTTTGTCAGTGGTGGTTGGAGGAGCACCGGTGGTTGTGGCGGGGGCTGGGCTTGTACTTGGTGGATTTGTGATGATCGGGAATGGAGTAGTGGTGGCGGGCCCTGCTGGAGTTGTTACTGGAGTAGTTGTAGGGATGACGATAACAGGGTTAGATGTAGTTTGAGCTGGTGCTGTTAGGAGAAACAAACAGTAGAATATTACAATTTTGTTATTTTTCGTTGATTTATATGTCAATTTTATAAGTGAGGAACCCATCATGGTCATTTACAAGGGCACTGCAAACCTTTTACGATATATTTACCTGGCGTGGTCCCCGACCCAGTGTGTCCTCCGTGAATGGTGGCGTATACAGAGTTGTAATCCGGCCAGTGGAAATCCGCCGGAACAGCTGCACTCTGGGAAAGAATTGTGAAATCGGCACAATTTACAAAGGTGGGCTGCATGCCGTATCCCATACCACAAACTAACTGACCATTCATACTACCACATCTCCAGTCTCTAGCTGGAAAAGAGGGGGGGAAACTATCATTAAGTTTCAATGCAAAAACGTAGTAGACTTCTACACTGGAATTAAATTCCGAAATATAACTGTCAATTACGTATTTGGTTACCTGTCACCCACGTCCACTGCATGACGCAGTAATCACATGTCAGTCCTGCTGGTAACTGGAGCGGAACAACGATATCCCCGTCCATATCCGGTATCTGTATGATGGTTTGATCCGCCGTATTGGCGAGTTTCAGGGGATTCTGGTCAAAGCAGGCCTGAGAAGCCGCAGTAGAGGAATCTGTTTTGCAAAGTTTGAATTTGAAAAAGCCGCCATTGGCACGTGCTGTGACCTGCACCGTGACGTTTATTACACCCCCTTCCCGGTAGATGTAGGTGGACCTTTTGGAAGCGTACTGTCCGTTAGGGGCCTCGTTTGGTCTTGATCCCCCGACGTAATCCCCACATCGACCACATTTTCCCGTCAGGTCTCCATCAGTCTGAAAGGAAAAATGTATATTTGAATAGCTTCAACTTATAAGCAGTTTCTGGAAATAGTGAAAGAGGAAAGGGGTCCAAGGACTTCGATAAACCTGAAAAATACAGAGTATTAAACAGACCTGTTTACTCTTACGATTTCAAACTTTTTAGAAGAATATAAGGAATATTAATGTTGTTTTTTTGTAATGAAAATATTTCAAACATATGGGAATATTTATGAAATAACAAAGACCTTGTTGTTATACCTTGTTTTGTGATCTTTTAATATATGTAAAATTGATAAAGTGATCTTACTGGCAAATGCCAATTCCTCTAATGTCCCAGCGTTATAATTAAAGGTTTTCAATATATGAGAGAAACTTACCTGATAATCCTTGTCCCATATTTTAAGAGATATATATACATATACATGTACCACCAATTCTATTTTAAGTTAACTTTTTAAAGCATCACACTGAGAAACATTCCATGGGTCATATAATTAAACCTTGGTTGATACAATGAACTGAACCACTGACCCAAAATTTCTTTTACACTTATGTGACAAGAAGAAATTATGAGATACAGTAAAACTCGATTATAACGAAGTCATTTGGGACCTATGAAATAACTTCGCTATATTTGTAATTTGTTATATCCATATAAGGAATTCATTAAATTTATACTGCTGGGGATCAAAGAAAAGTTTGTTATATCGTGAATTCGCAATATCCATGTTCGTACAAAACGAATTTTACTGTATCTTACAACAACTGAATGTTAATTTATTGAAATCTTCGATAAAACTTAATTTAAAGGAGATGGAAGAACAAGGCGTGCAAAATGCCTTTTGTTTCATATATATAAAAGACGTATTCATTTTTAATTTAGTTTTTAAGAGTTGTTTTAATAATAACAAGGTAGGAAATATGATAAGCTGGTCTTTTTTACGGAGAATTCGCTTCACTTATAAACCAATAAGGTGTTATTCTTATGATAAGCAATAAAAATCCATTTTTAAATATAATTTTTCTAACAAGCTATATGCATACGTTAAGTACATGTATATTCTTTTCAAAAGAAATGGAGCGAAGGCCCAATCATATTTGAAAATCATGATATTATATAAATAATATTTGCCCTCATTGGTATATACATCCTATTTCATGGACGAAATTTTTCATTCTTTGTGAGATTGTTGCAGTTTGTGGAGGTTTTATAAACAGTATACGTTTATATTATGATAAGTTAAAAAAATGTCATTTTTGAGATACATTTTTTCTATGGTTTGTTAATCAAGTATATAGGCATTTTTCTCGCCATGTTTGCACATCTGAAATATAATGGAACATAAAAACGTATTTTATAATTAAAGTATTTAGTAAATACTATTTACAGTTGTACATGTATTAATTGATATCGAATGATTCTTTTGCTAATCTATCAAATCTCTCAATCGTCACCAGTTTAAATAAAATTTAGTAAATATGAAATCTTACCTACAATAACTTAAAACTGAATTAGGCTATTATTTAAAAAAAAAAAATCATTTTTATCTATATAATATTTTTGCTTTTGATATCAATCCACATAAAAAACAATTGATTGCCGGTGTACGGAATGCTTACATAAGTCCCTCCACAATTCAGTGACATATCCTCCGTATTCTGAGTGAGTGTGTCCCCCCAAGGTGCCTCCCCGAAATATCGCCACACTGATGAACGGCTGGTGGGGGACTTTAGAAATCCATTCCCCAACACAAAAGGCGCGAACCACGCAAAACAAACAAATAGTCCAATAGAAAATTTCATTATCTTCCACAGCATATTATAACACAATAAATCATCCAATCATATTTTTTATAGTTATAAATCCAAATTTCACAAAAATCTTATGTCAGTGCGGACTTAAGATTTAGACACCTATCCTTCGCATGTTTCAACTATGATGTCCTAGCGAATTTCTCCCCAATCCTCTTGGGTCATAAAGTATCCAGAATGTGTACTACAGTGATAAATTCTTGGTACACTACACCGGCTCTACGATATAACCTGATTCAATGCTACCCAATTACGTCACTCTGACAAGCAACGTAACTAAGCGATCTTGCTTTGACAAGTCAAGCAAAGGGTATACAGTGAGGTAACTCAATCCAACCTAGAGCCTATACTGGACTTTCTGTCTACTACCTAAATGTTGGATTACGAATTTTATTAAATAAATTTCTACTTCAAGGTCGAAAAAATACGCTTTTTCGATTTTTTTCTGGTGAAAACGTTACAACGATCGTCATAATTGGCATCCCTTTCAAAACACCTTCCTCATGTTAATTCTGGAGAAAATGGGGAAAATGATTTATCTTATTTAAAAAAAAGGAAACATATCTAAATTATAAAGCCTTTTATTACTGTAAGAAAAGCAACAACATTCTGCAAATTTTATTTTTAAATTTGCCTTAAAATTTTACCATGGGAAACAATTTTAATTTTGATTCCTTCCCTATGACAACTTTGGATAGACTAGATAAGTTTCTTACTATTAGTTTAGAAAGGCATTGATTCATGCTTTCTTTAATGTGATTTACAATAATAATTCTTTTTGTGGGAAAAAAAACTCTTTTGGAATAATCCATGAAGGGAAATAAATACAAATTTAAAATTAGGCTAAACACTTGGTACTAAAGCTAAACATATGCATGCATTCTGCAATAGAAATCCTCAACTGGATTTATGTCGTGAACAATTTTTAACAATTAAACTCTTCCTGGATTTAGGAAAAGGGAAGCTCAGCATCAACAATGACATCAGCACTATATTAATGGCACAACTGTTCAGAAAACTCATCAATCAACAACACTGCTGCTGAATGGGGCTAGAATCTGTCATTGAATTCGAACACTCCCTCTGTGATGTGTTTGATCACATGACGCTTCTCACTAACCACTGCATTCATCTGATCCTGTATCCAGCAGAGAACTTCTGGGGTGGTCTGTGTGGAGGCTGAATAGTATGCTATAAATAAATTGAACCAGATACACAATTAATCATGCCAACAGTTTCACATATACCGGTACTGTAAACAGAGAAACTACTCACATGTGGACTACTTTAAAACTGGGTGAATTCAAAGAACACAGTATGATTTGTTAAACAGATCTATGAATTGGTGAAATTGAAATGGGGCAAAATTGTCTGCAAGTGTAAAAGGGCCAAAATAACCCTGAATACAGTTTTAACTGCCAATTAATGAGGGGTGATATCAATGCATACTCAAAGTTAAAAGAAACTGCATGGTTGAAGCCCATTTCCTTTCAGACTGCTCATCATAGTTGGTGATTAAATTTCTACATTTTTTTCTACAATATAACATAAGTTACATAACACTGATTTGTACGGTTTTCCTATAAAATCCTTACTGTCGTCTTTACAAGTCATGTAGAAACAGGTCCATGCTGATCCACAGAAAATCTCCAAAGGCAGCGGAAACTCGTGGGTCAGGAAAAGAAGCTTTCCCAGGAAATGGAAGGCATGACGATAAATGTCCTAAAATAGGTAAAGTAAAAATTGAAAAAAACAGTGTTCTGTGTTCTCGAGATGCATTCAGGTTTTTTGAAAGTTCATGAAGACATGGCTGATACTTTTCACTCAGACATATTTCTTAAAGTATGTCATTTCAATTGTAATATGAAATATTCCTTTAAATATTTTTTTTTAAAAACAAATACTGTATTTACATTTCTTTCATCCAATAAATGTATTAAATCAGAGAAATTAACATTATGTGTTCCTTAGGTTCCATAAATTTGTATTGAATATGTTTTGAGTACCACTATTTCAAAATTGTTTGCAAATATTTGGTAACATTTTCTCATTTCTACACCCAAACAAGTTTTTTCTATCCAGCTATGGAATGCATGTATAAATTATAACAGTGCAGGAGTGTTGTTTTTCTGAAGTCCCTACACCAAGAAACATGTCAGCCCAAGGCTACAAACTGCCGTGTAATACAGTATAGGAAGTGTGTATCTACCTGAGAACTACATAATGCTATCTAATATCACTTGGGCCTAGGAATGCACCCAAAAACTACTTCAGTAAAACTTGATTAAGCTGGACATCACTGGTTCTAAAGAAATTGGCCAGATTAGACAACCTTCTGTATTAGATATTTTTAAACAGCTGAATTTATTAATTACATTGTATTGGGCAAGGTTTTGGAATACACAATAACCAGATTACACAAGTTTCACTGTAGAACTTTTTTTTAAAGTTTGGTCTAAAGAGGCTTTATGGAAACTTGGAAATGAGACCTGTTCCAGAAATTTTACCATGGGACACCAATCCCGAGGGTATTACATAGGCTCTCCCCAACTTTACTGAGGTGAGCTGAAAATTGATTAGTACCCAGGGACATAATGCATATCAATTTAAGTCCACCGTATACAATAAGAGAAACATAAAAGAATACATGCAGCCTTTTGTTTGAGCATTGATTGATATTAAGATCCACTTTCTGTGCATTTTCTAATCAGAAAACTGTAACATATAGAATGATTGAACATTTGGGCTAAATCATTAATAAATATGAACATGAATGAGAATTGCATACTTGGGGACAAATAATATGATAATTTGTGTTTTTATATGTATGTAATATATTAACTGCTAGAAAACTGCTGGGTTTTGAGATCAAGAGTCAATGTCCTCATATAGTCATACATGTGATAATCATTAGCATGAAAAATGTTCTCCACAAAGGCCAAAAATAACATGTCAATCAGAAGCAATCACTCATTAATTAATGATAAAAAAAGAATAAGTGACAACAACATAGAAAATCTCCTCTAATGTGGAAAATGCATTAATTAAGCAGTTTTCGTGATCAAGAAATCTGTAGATATAAGGATTGTGATGGATATGTCAAATAAGCCATGAAATATCACAGGCAGTGATGATTTACACTGACCACCTAAATCAAAATATACAGTCTCTCTAGTAATTGGTCAGTGTCTTATAATCATGACAAAAAAAAAAGCAAAACCATCTCTTAAGTCCCTAAAAGCACAATGTCCTTTTTCTGTTCCAAAAACTACAGAAATGTGGACACATCAGGAAACACAGTAATTTATTTCAGGTTGTAATTCACTAAATCTATTCGATTGGAATTTAAAAACTAGCAAATTCAAAGAATTGTGGTTTCCGCTTTCTCTGTTTTTCTGGGTGAGATGTCATTATTTATGGCATATTGTGTCAAATACTAACGCCCTATCATATGTCATTCAAAATTTATCATCAAAGTAGATTTTTTTTGAAAATTAGGTAAAAAATGAGGGTGAGATCAAGGGGTCAAAAATTGTATCATGTTCAGAAATACATGTATCTTGATAAGAGATGGGTACCCTTCAATATTATACAATTATTGACTTTTGATGAGGTCAAAAGCAGTGACTATACAGGACCTAGAAAGTAATTATTGGTTCCCAACCGAGGCCGAAGGCCAAGGTTAACCAATTAACACCATCAATTAGTCACGTAGTAATTGGGCCAATTCAAAAGTCAATAACCATTTTATTAAATGAATAGGAATTTTACAACACTTTTGACACTTTCATTCTTGTCTCCATCAAACATAAACATCCATAATATAATGTAAAGTGTAACAAAACTTTTAATATGTTGACATACTTCAACAGCTTAACAAATAGAAGTTAAAAATTCAAAAACAATATTATTAAACAATAAATACTCAACCATTTACTTTCAAAACTGTTTTATCTTCATGGTAATGACGTCTGACATGTTTACATTCACACCAACACATGTTTTAGAACGCACAATTTGATTGGTAAAAAAAAAAACTATTAGCAAATCTATGGTTGCATGGTCAAGAGGAAAATCCTGAATTAACCTCCAAGTTCTTCATTTGAGGTGAATCACTCGGAGTTACACCTCAGAAAAGAGCGTCTAGACCAATCAGAGAGCACCAAAATTCCTGATCATTTAATAAAATAGAAAGAATGGCAGTGTCCATGTTTTGGTAAGGGAAACCCAAAATATGTATCAAATCAAAAATTAAAATAGGAGGTCACAAACTCACAATGGCACTATGAAACAAAGATCTGTGAAAGTCTCAATAAATTTCATTCAGTGGTATAGGAGGAGATGCAGATATGAGATGGATACCCCAAAGCGTAACAGACGGATGGATGGTCAGACATGCACTACAGACGGACATCCCAATCACTATTTACCCTCCCACTTTTCAAGCTTGGAGATAATAAATTGTCTTTTTCTAAATTAATTTACTATCACAAATCAATGACCATTAAGTTTCCTTAGAGAAGTAAGAGTATTATTATGTAATAATACAATTAAATTCCATGTAATCTGCTCTTTGCCACTAGCTTGCAGTTTACCATCTCTTGTATTTGGTTTAGAAAAAGGTGTTACATGAGTCAAAAATTCAAATTTTAAATACAGCTAAACCAGCTATCCAACAGTCTCTGTGTATGCACCACAAGCCCACAACCTTCCCTATATATAAATATTTAGACAAACACATAAACTTACAAGGAACCAGTTTCCCATGGTCACGCATCTGGGGGTGGGGCGGATTCGGATCTGTTGATAGTGTTCCTCCCGGGGTCGGGCAAAGACCAGGGCACACAGGGCCAGGAATTCCTGCTGGGTGACGTGAAGATTCCGACCCCAGGTTAACAAAAGGAAGTACCTCAGACAGTACACAATGAAACCATTCTTCCTACCATAACGGTCAAACCATTTTGTTTTTACCACTACAACAGAACATATCATTTCTTTCAAGCTTAATTATTCATAAATCTATTATGCTAAGAAAATGGTACTAAACTGTGATTTAATTTTAATACTTTTGACAATTAAAAATGTTCGATAAAGAAACATATTCTTCAATATCCAATAGCAAAGCTGAGATGTCTGTTTGACCTTTATTTCCATTGTTGTCTATCATAAAAGTAAATATATGTATTCAGACAAAGAGTTGACAATTTTTGAAGTGGGCATTTTTTTAAGTTTTACCTGGTTCTATATGTGACATGATATGATGAAAGCTATTTAGGTTCCAGAATGTCTTATCTTCATAAATTTTGTGAACAGGTGGGATTTCTGGGTCATCAATGGCTAAAATCTGTTAAATATATATAAAAATACCTTTTTTATTAACACATTTATTGCCTACCCATTTGCACACTGTACTGCAACATTTTAATGTAAGTCTCAAATCCTACATTCTTGGTTAAAAAACACATCTAAACTTTTTTTTTCCAAAAATAAAATATGATACCCTATAACAAGCACCTGCATCACTCAAAGCTTACCCCTGAAATCTTAAGTGGTTCCCAGGGGCTGCGTCCATACTCATTGACAAGATTTTCTTGGCGTGGAAGGACAATTCTGTAGATATGAGATCTGAGATCAGCCAGCGCCACCTCAACACAGGGCTGACCATAGGTGGTGTCCTCCTGCAGCATGCGGTGCCAGTAAAAATTGTTATGCATGGCCATTAAATGTGTGGGGTACTTCAGCTTAATAAAATAAAATTTGAGTTTATAATAGGTTCCAGTACTAAGCATCCATTGCTGGATTATGATGCATGTATATCATTATGAAAAGTAATAATATCTTATTGTTCTAAAAAAGAGTGGCAAGCTATACATGTACAAGCAGTAGGTATTGTTGAATAAAAAAAGTATTTGATTTTTGGCCGTACTAAGGTTATCTTCTCTGCTAGAAGTTTAGAAAAGTATCCTTTGTGTACTACTTCCTCAGGGCTTGACTGAAGGTCATAAAACAGTCTAGAATGTTCCACAGATCTGGCAAAGGCAAAATTATGAGTCTGTAAATGAAACAGGAGACATTTTTAGCCTAAAGAAAAAGTGATTTACAAGAAAAAAAAAATCAAATGAATATTTTTTTTCAAAAGTAAAAATGACAAATACTGAATTGGATAAATATACAACTTCATCTTTGTTCAGGTGTCATTGATTTTCTTAATTTGGTACATATAACAAAAATCAAAAAGTCATCAAAGGTAAATTCAAACCCTGAAAACTTTGTTTTACCATTTCTCTGTATAACATGGGATGGTTTTCTATCGCTTTGTAGCGGTTGACCCATTCTGCAAAAGTTTCCACACTCTTTCTCCCCTGCAGGTCTAGCTGTCCATTTAATCCTTCTGTGACATACTGAGAGGTGAAGTCATTGCCAGCAATAATGCTCAGTTCTGTCATTAAATGGTGACTCTGAAACTATAAAATTAATCTTCTCCTAGATATACTAACTTATAACATCCCCATGTTACAGAAAGCAATGAAAATTATTAGAGTCGCGCAAAGACACATGAATCAATACTAAAATTTCTACCAACCCCAAAAGTATTCATGACTCTTTCTGTGGAGATTATACCACACATAACTGACTCAGGCTTCACAGGAACTTCAATGGGAAGACCTATTTGTAAGCTATTTTGAAAGTCAAACAGTTCATTTGGGATAAATCTACAGTTCTTAAAAATACAAAAATCTGAATCATTACTCCAAATCACAAAAGCTTTTTCACGTTCATGCAGAGCTTTCGCAATCATAAAATCTGCTTCCCCTGTCACACTCTGGATTAACTCACATCCACAAGATTTCAGTGTTTCAACAATCTGGATCTCTAAACACACAGGTCTCACAAACATTTGTTCCTCTAAGTCACACATTTCCTTTGTTCCTCTACACACATTGATCACCTCGTTTAGATTACTGACTTCCCTATGATGTCTTTTCATCCAAGTGTCTAACTTGTGTTGTGTATTGGCATCAGAACAGCCTTTGGTAGCGTCCATGAAGAACACAAAAGAAATCTTTAACTGTTTGAAAATTTCAATAAATCTTCTTATGAAATGATCCATAGATCCATATTCTCCTCCTAGTATTCTCAAGTATTCATTGTTTCTGAGACTGCTTAAACCTTTCCAGAACTTTGGAAGAAGCATGTGTTCAAAAGAATAAAAGTCCACGAGGATTTCGATGCCTCCTCTACTTTTGGCCACAGCTACCAAGTCCACATCTTCAACACACTCCTCCCTCCTCCGCAAACAATGACTTAACAAGCCCCGGATACCCATCACTCAACTATAAACAAATGAAAATGTTCGACAATGTCAAATTACATCTTATTATTATCTTAACAAATCATAATAGATACATTATTATAAATGTATATATAGCATGTATGATAATTAGCGGAAAAAATCTTTATTCTACAACACACATTTAACAATGTACTTGATTTAGCATAACCACTGAGCTATTGAGACCCCAATTTATTGACTGACTCTCACACACCTGTGAACCTGTTACATAACTATTGATTAGCTATGTTATGGGATATCTTACAATATTAAAAAAAAACTTAATTTAACAATCTTAGAGATTCTTCAATTTAGGTTTGATGTGTCAACAAATGTTTGACTTTAGCTGAACTCTCTAACACAGATTTCTCAAACAGAAATTTCAAAGTGATTTGGAAGTCTCAGCTGCTTGATCTTTTAAATATTTTTTCAGTAGTTGAAGTTTTTCTTGGTCCTATGAATTTCAACTTAAACTATTAAAAGAAAATAATGCTTAACAGTATTCGACTATTCATTCAATGATTTGACATTCAGATGTGAATTAAAGATAAGAAAATTTCAGGCGTTTCTAAAAGATTTCATTGCAGATGAAAACATGATAAAGTTAGTGAGACTTGGTAAATTTAATAAGGATAACAAACGCCGTCCATTGCCCGTTACCTTCTCAACCCCAGAAAAAAAAGTGGAGTTCTTTAAACGAGGTGGAAAGTTGCGGGAAAACATTGAATTCAGTGAAGTACGACTTGCAAATGATTTGACACGCACAGAGAGGGAAAATGAAAAGAAACTGTATACGAAAGCCAAGGAACTGAATAAAAAGTTCGGGGGAATTCAATTACCGTGTGCGCGGTCCACCTTGGGCAAGGAAAGTAGTAAGGCTCAGGGTAAGCGACCCAGACTAGAAGATACAAAGAGGAATGTAAATAATGTATATAGTTTTAAAGTGATAAACAAACTTTCGTTCTTTTACACCAATGCAGACCAATTTAGAAATAAGTTCAATGAGTTCCAGGTCAGGATAAGGGACACAAAGCCATTAATAATAGGAATAACAGAAGTGAAGGCAAAAAATGCAACATGTGCACCTAATCCAGCTGAATATACGATGGATTGGACGAAGGAATACAGGATGTTTCATGTAAATATTGAAAGCAGCATAGGTAGAGGACTACTTTTATATGTACTTGATTCTCTTTATGCAGAGGAGGCAAAACTTTCAGCGTCCTTTGAGGAGCAGCTTTTTGTGAAAATAAAGATAAACAGCACAGACTATTTCCTAGTTGGCCTCATTTATCGGTCACCGTCAGACAATACCAAAGAAAAAAATGAATGTTTAAGAAACCTGATAACTGAAGCCTCAAGAATGAAGTGCAAACACTATCTCATTATGGGAGATTTCAACTATCCTAATATAGACTGGGATCTACTGTGTACAAAAAGTGAAAACTCTGCTGAGCAGAAATTCATAGATTGTCTGCAGGACAACTTCATGTTCCAAACCGTCACAAAACCAACAAGGTGGAGAGGAACGAACATTCCAACCATTTTGGATCTTGTGATCACAAAGGATGAAAATGCTGTGGAGGAAATGGAATACCAAAGCCCATTAGGAAAGAGCGACCACTGTGTTATCTGCTTTAACTATGTTTGCAGTGCAATACTGAAAAGCGGACCAAAAAAGAGGAGGACTTATAGGAAAGCTAACTTTGCGGATATGAAGAAGGAAATTAGCGAAACAGATTGGGAAAGCATTCTGGAGTCACGGAGCACAGTAAACGAGATGTGGCGTCAATTCCGACAAAAAATTGAGGACATAGAAGATAAATATGTGCCAGTAGTCACCATCAGACCAAGCAGAAAAACAAAATGCCCTTGGACAAAGAAACTGTCACCTTGATTAAAGAAAAAAACGCACTGTGCAGAAAATATGTGGCTACCAAGGATCCAAATATAAGGAAAAAGTACAATAGGACTAGGAACAAAGTGGCAAAGTTTGTGAGGAAAGCAAGGAAGTCATTATTAGTATAGCACAAGAGGCAAAAACTAACCCAAAAAAGATATGGCAGTATATTAACTCAAAAAGTAAAACGATACAAGGAATCGGGGAACTGTGTGTCGACCCTAAAAATCCAAAGTCCAATAAAACAGAAGTGGATGAAGAGAAAGCAAATATTTTAGCAGACTTTTTTACACGTTTTTACACAAGAACCTGAGGAAGCCATACCCGAACTGGACAAACACCCTATCAAGAAGGAGTGGACAGAATTAAGAATATTGGAGGAAGGAATTATCAAAGCACTGAACCTGTTAAAGCCAGATAAGTCACCAGGATTAGACAACATGCATCCAAGGCTATTGAGGGAATTAAGAGTGGAATTAGCAGAACCCCTAGCAAGGATCTTTAGGAAGTCAGTAGATGAGAGAAAAGTTCCAGAAGAATGGAAAACAGCACGTATTAGTGCGATCTTTAAAAAAGGAAACAAGGCGATAGCAGGAAACTACAGACCAGTGAGCTTAACGTCAGTGGTGTGTAAAGTCATGGAGAGACTAGTTAGGGACCACATAATAGAGCATTTTGTAAGCAACAACCTCTTTACAACTAAACAATATGGCTTTATCAGTGGTAGATCAACTTCACTACAACTGTTAAGGGTATTAGAGGAATGGACAGAGGCTTTGGACAGTGGACATGATGTTGACTGTAACTACATGGACTATCAGAAGGCCTTTGATACTGTCCCACATAACAGACTGCTTAAGAAACTGGAAGCATATGGAATAGGGAAAGAACTTATAGACTGGATAAGGAACTACCTAAGTGGAAGGAAACAACAAGTATCCATAAACGGGGCAACATCTAAATGGCATAGCGTAACTTCCGGCATTCCGCAGGGGTCAGTAATTGGGCCGAAATGTTCGTCATATTTATCAACGATCTCCCTGATATCGTGAGCTCTACTGTGTACCTATTTGCCGACGACACGAAAATCTTTAGTTAAGGGTAGGGAAGATAAAATGACACTTCAAAGAGATCTTGAGAAACTAACAGAATGGAGTAACACCTGGCTCTTAAAGTTCCATCCAGAAAAATGTAAACACATGCACATTGGAAAGAAAGACCCAGACCAAGACTTTGAGTATGAGCTGTTAGGACGCACTCTGGAGAAGGTACAAGAGGAAAAAGACATTGGAGTCATCATAGATGAACAACTCAGCTTTGACAGACACATAAGCGAGAAGGTGAAAAAGGCAAACTCTATTTTTGCAATGTTAAGGCGAACTTTTCAACATTTGGGCGAAGAAACCTTCATTCCTCTTTATAAGACACTTGTCAGGACACATTTAGACTATGCGAGTTCGGTCTGGTTCCCTTTCAAATCAAGACACATAGAGATGATTGAAGGAGTGCAGAGAAGAGCTATCAAGCAGATTCCAGGTTTGGCAAAATTAAGCTATGAAGAAAGGTTGAAGAAACTAAAACTACCAACGCTGAAGTACAGGCGCCACCGAGGAGATATGATTGAAGTGTGCAAAATAACAAGTGGAAAGTATGACCCATTAGCAGCAGACTTTATCAAGTTAAGGAGAGACCACGTTACTAGGGAACAAGGAAGAGGGAATTCCAAGAAGCTGTTTGTACAGAGACCTAGACTCAATATAAGAAAATTCAGCTTCAGTGTTAGAACTGTCAGTCTATGGAATAGCTTACCAGAGGATGTTGTAAGTGCTAAAACTCTGAATACTTTCAAGAATAGACTAGACAACTTCTGGAAGGACCAGGATGTGCTCTATAATTACAAAGTAGACTTTAAAACCGATTACACTGGTAGTCACCCAAGTAGTCACAAAGCAAGGTTTGAGTCCGACGAAGAGGACCTTGACAGGACCTGTGTTGGAAAAATACCATAAGTAACCATAAGTAAGTAAGTATAAAAGCATAACTATGAATTATTTCACATCAACGTCAGTTCTATCGTGTGAAAACATGATACCTAATATTATTGCGTTTTGGTTTAGCCGCATTTATTCTAGTTTCACTTTCAGACTAAAATTAAGTTGAACCTATTTTTTTCTCTCTTCTGTCTATTTATTTATACATATATTTTCATACTAGTATTAGTAGTTACTGTTGAAAATCTTTCCGTTGATTTTTATATTAATTGTGTTGATATTATTTAAAAATAAATTATCAGTATCTTGTTTGGCATTTAATTTTAACAGGACTTCCCTCCCATGTACAACTTAATGAATCGGGGGTTTAACTTCCTGTGAGAAGTAAACAATCGTGTTTCGCCACGTCGAATTGCAGTGTAATTTGTTTTTAAACGACAGGTGTTTCACAGAAAGTGCAATTACATTTTGTAAGGGTAATGATATTTATTTTTCAAGATAATTCTGAACAGCAGATGAAATAAACTATTGTTCTGAAATACGAACCTGGCACTTCAGACACTGACAACAGCATGGCATATGGTAAAACTTTTGATGACTTTATAGTCAATGGCTGGAATATACGAATAGGGATTTATTTAATTGATTTCTGATGAAATATGGTGTTCGTCTGCTTTGCAATTTAATTTGTAAAAACTAGATACTATAAATAAGAAGGGTGTAAATTTCATTTTCAAAATAACATTTGATATAAAGCCTTTATTAAAGGTCATGCCAGGGATATCATTGATTGTCTTTCCATACAAGATTTTTCTGAGGTGATAATTCGCCATAGTGGCAAAAAATATACTCATCTGTAATGTTTTGGGTGATAAAGCCTTTTCTTTGATGTTATTTTCCAGTAACGATCTTAATAAAGCTCATGGAAATAAAATTATTTTGGACACAATATATTAAAAGTACGTTTTCTTTCTGCATAATATAAATGTACATACTAGTACACAATTATACGCCATAAACAAAATATATCAAGGTATTTAAATGGTCAAAATTAACCATGTGGTCAAAATTACACCACCCTACCCTAATGATACTCTCTGCTCTTTTTCAGGGATGAATGATGAAAAACCAATAGAATGAAGTACTGATTTATGTTGAAGAATTTTTTTTGGAAATCTGTCATCACTAGTCAAAATAACCAACATGACTTCCAGACGCCCTCAGCCTGCTAAGCCCTACTTTCCAGAAGGTGATATAGGAGAGGACTCATTTCCCCATGTTCCCTTTTCATCTGGGGGAACCAAAAGAGAATCTGAAGAAAACCCCCGAGGTTTAGAAGGAGACTATAGCAATGTAGCTTTGTTGATGTTTTTATATGTACTTCAGGGTATACCACTTGGAGTAGCAGGCAGTGTTCCTATGCTTCTACAAAGTCGAGATGTTAGTTACAAAGAACAAGCTGTGTTCAGTTTTGTATTTTGGCCCTTCAGCATTAAATTAATATGGGCACCACTTGTGGATTCAATGTATTTCCCATCTTTTGGAAGAAGGAAGAGTTGGCTGGTTCCAATTCAATATCTGATTGGTGTATTCATGATGCTATTATCCTATAGAGTAGACTCTTTGATAGGCACGGAGAAAAGTGGTAGTGGAGTGAGTATCTACATGCTTACAGCTATCTTCTTCATGCTGAATTTTCTGGCTGCTACTCAAGACATAGCAGTTGATGGCTGGGCCTTAACAATGCTGTCAAAGTAAGATACCATAGATTTTCTGTTGTTCATTGATATATTAGAGAATTTAAGTAATATTAGAATATTTATTATAAAATGACATTTATTTTACTTGTTGATTTAAAAAAAGAATGCATTTATTTACATATATTTTTAGGAGAAATGTTGGCTGGGCAAGCACATGCAATACTGTTGGACAAACTGCAGGGTATTTTCTTGGAAACATTTTTTTCCTAGCCTTGGAATCAGCTGATTTTTGTAACAAATACTTGAGGAGTGAACCCCAAGAAACTGGAGTTGTAACCCTTGCTGGTAAGCAAAAAGTTACATGAAATATTGAATCCCAAAACTAATCATGTCTATAAAATCATTTTCTCAACAACTGCTTTCTTTTTTTTAGGGTTCATGTTCTTCTGGGGCATCGTTTTCTTTGTAACCACAACCCTTGTTATGATTATGAAACATGAAACTGACGACCCTGATGCTGACAGTGAACAGGGCATTGTTGACACGTACAAACAGCTGATCAGGGTCATCAAACTACCTCCTGTCATCTCTTATGCCATCATCCTTCTAACGGTCAAGGTATTTATATCTCCTTAACAGTGAAACTTGGAGAGGACTTGTATAGGCCATGCCTGATGTCTAATCCAATTATGTAATCTGACTTTACATCATAAAATATTGATTAAATTAAACAGTGAAACTTAACTTTTTGCAGAATTATTTGATTTTTATAAATCTCTCAACTACAGATCAGATTATTTCATAATCACTTTGAATAAAAATGTTAAATATTTTCTGAACTTCATTAGAACAAAATCCAAAATATACTTTAATTATTTTATTTGAACAGATTGGATTTGCTGCTGCTGACTCGCTAACAGGTTTGAAGTTGATGGAGGCTGGGATGAAGAAGGAGACGTTAGCTCTGTTTGCTGTTCCCATGATTCCTATTCAGATCATCCTTCCACTGATCATCAGTAAATACACCGCCAGCAAAACTCCCATGGACATTTTTTTACGTGCAATGCCATTTAGGTAATTTCAATGCAGCTTGGACATCTGAGAATGTGGCTGCAAAAAAAATCCCCTTATCTCGTGCAATGGTACAAAAAATAAATTCAAAGTGAAGTGTCAACGAAAAACAGTTTTGATGCATTATATTTAAATTTTATTTATCTTATCCATTAAATTAAAATTATGATTTTTTATACTTGAATGAATAAAGACTTCACTTTAATTCATTATATGCATATTTGCTGTAACTGGAATTACTGTAAATGGTTGATCTTGTTATTGACAGATTACTCCTAGGGTTGGTGTATGCCTTCATGGTATGGATGGCATCAAGGGTACAGCCTAGCCCTGGAGTTTTTCCCACCTCGTTCTACATATTCATTTTAATTGTTTACGCTGTTCATCAGGTATGTACATTTAAATGTACTCATTGTACTGTAGAATTTCTTTAACCCTATTTACTTATAGCAAAAGAATTTCAAATGTGCATTTCATTCTATATGAGTCTTTTAATTTTTTTATCTGTATATTTTTCTTTTCAAATGCAAATAATATGTATTTATTACAGGTTACATTGTATAGCATGTTTGTAGCGGGCATGGCTTTTCATGCTAAAATCAGTGACCCGGCAATAGGAGGCACATATATGACACTTCTCAACACTTTATCCAATCTAGGTAAGATACATACTGCTAAAACACCTTATCCAATCTAGGTAAGATACATACTGCTAAAACACCTTATCCAATCTAAGTAATATATACACTATTCAACACCTTGTCTATAAACTGCTCAACACCTTGTCTATATACTGCTCAACACCTTGTCTATACACTACTCAACACCTTGTCTATTCACTGCTCAACACCTTGAAAATATACTGTTCAACACCTTATCCAATCTAGTTAAAATATTCACTGCTCAACACCTTATCCAATCTAGGTAAAATATTCACTGCTCAACACCTTATCCAATCTAGTTAAAATATTCACTGCTCAACACCTTATCCAATCTAGGTAAAATATTCACTGCTCAACACCTTATCCAATCTAGGTATAATATACACCGCTCAACACCTTATCCAATCTAGGTATAATATACACCGCTCAACACCTTATCCAATCTAGGTAAAATATACACCGCTCAACACCTTATCCAATCTAGGTAAAATATTCACTGCTCAACACCTTATCCAATCTAGGTATAATATACACCGCTCAACACCTTATCCAATCTAGGTAAAATATACACCGCTCAACACCTTATCCAATCTAGGTAAAATATTCACTGCTCAACGTCTTTACCAATCTAGGAAAAATATATGCTGCACAAAACCTTATTCAGTCTAGGTAATATAAGTTATTCAAAAAGCTTATTTTTACTTACTATTTAAAATAAATATTTTCTTTAAGTCTACTTGCAAATATTGCAGAATTAGGTGAATGGATATCATATCAAGGACATTCCTGTACTTCTTGTTTGAACATTTGTTACATTTTTTAGGTGGTAACTGGCCTAGTACAATGGCATTGTGGGTAGTAGATGGCTTAACATGGAAGTCTTGTATTGGAGCAACAGGGAGTTGTGATAAAGCAGCACCACTAGAAGAGGTAATCAAAAACATTTAATTGTTACAGAGATTTGATCCAGCCAGTACTAGTGTGACCATATTCATTTGGCACCAAATACTAGTACATATACCGGTACAATGAATATGTATGTTGTTTTGGGACAATTTGATGAAGTGATATAGTCACACTCTAAATTATAAACAGATGACTGTTAAAATCAACTCCAAATGTCATTGGGGACTTTATACGTGAAAATGGGCAGTTGGGTGAATTATTACGGTATCAAACTTTATAATAACAACAGTAGGTAGTTCTGTTTAAGCAAACCAGGTAGTACTGCAGTATCCCATACCCTTTAAACTGATGGAACTAGCAGTCCATAGTTTCTCATGTCTATTATTATCTTTCCAGCAATGTACGCATCATGGTGGTGTTTGTGAGACCAACATTGACGGATATTATATAGAGTCCATTCTCCTGATAGCTGTAGGATTCCTGTGGTATATATGGAGATACAGAAAAGTAAAACAACTTGACAGACTTGATGTCTCCGCTTGGAAGTGCTCCTGATCTTACTCTTAAGCTTATAACTAATAAACATTCCTGTGTTCTCATACTGTTAGTAGCAATCAGAATTGAGTATTACACTGACTGCTTTCAAAAGCAATGTCTTGTTTAGTTGTCTATCAACTCAATCATGTATATAGTTTACAGGTATTTTAATTAATGTCATAGTTAACTGGAATTAAGTACATTAACCTGAATCTCTTGATTAACACTGGGTGTTATAGATTCAGAGACAGTTCAAAGGAAATATTTATATGGACTTTTACTTTTTTTAACATATCGCTCAAGAGTCATTTTGGTTTTGTTGCGTTTGTTGATATTTTTTAGGGATCAATTAAATCATTGTTTTTCATTCGTTTTATATTTTTAAATGTCCAAGGAAAAATCATGAATAAAAATTATGTTACTTTTACTATGTCTTCTTATGCAAAAATTATGAGGACCAAACACAACAAGCAGACAATGAGATACAATTTGAATTTATTTTGTTAGAGAATAAAGTTTTTCAATAATATGGTGATATAATTACTTTTACATATAGGTATAACCAAATACAACTTGCATGTTGTGTTTTATCAAAACGTGTCACCCGATTCAATCTCCTGACCATCACAATGTGACTGTAACCCTCCAATTGGGATTTGAACTTGGGTGAAGGTTAGAAATTTGAGGTCACAAGCAGCAATATTATTTAAATTAGAATTCATCCCAATGCATCTGGAGCTAAGTTCTGGTCCTGTTTATGGAAAGGTCCAAGAAGTCGTGCTTGTTTCATGACCATGACCACTGCCTTAAGTATTTGGTGATAAATGTTGAAGAATAAAAGGTGTCAGTAATTAGAAGTCACCTGACATACCACTATAGTCATCATATACTAGCAATAAAGGAATGGAAGACTGCAAGCATGGACATTGTCTAATAATTCATTAAAAAAAACAACAACAACATAAAGCTATATATTTTTTTCTTTTTTTAATAACATAATTAATATTTTTAAACATAAACATTGAACACATAAGGGTATTTTAAGAGTGTCTGAAGTGTAAATGTTAATCACCAGTTCACATCATCATCTGTGGAGGACAGACAAGTAGCAAGGTGACTGTCTATATCAAGCATGGTGAAACTGCAAAACAAATAGAACTAATTGTTATATTCATAAAAGAATGGTAAAATATAAATATAATATAGCATATTGTTTATCCTGTAGTTCCGAGTGTGCCCTCTTTACCATTTAACAGTCAAAACTCATTATCTTGAATTTGTTAGGACCAAGAAACAAGAGGCCCATCAGCCATATTGGCACAATGCTCAGTGATTCTTAAATATAGATTTTTAAATATTTTTCCTAAATATTTCAATGTAAAATTTTAATTCCCTTTTGTGTCCTTACCCTTTCAACCGGGGAAGGAGGATATACCTAGGAAAGCTTCCACAAAAGTTTCATTATTTTTGGCCCAGTGGTTCTTGAAAATAAGATTTTTGATGACCTCACCACTTTTAGTCTTTTCTTAATTATATCCCCTTTGACATTGCCCTTCATTTAAAGGATTTAAACTCCTCTTCCCTCAAGGATGCTTTGTATTAACTTTGGTTAAAATTGGCCCAATAGTTCTTTTGAAGAAATTGAAAATATTAAAAGTTTACAGATGTGTGATCAGTAAAGTTAGAAAAAAAAAAATTAGAAAATATCAATTAATTTATATCGAGGGTAAAAAAAAATTTGGAGTTCCAAATCACTCGATTCACTACAACATATCTAATGGTTTTCGGTTTCTATGTTCAAGATACTAAAGTTCAACTGTATTCATACAGAACTGCTGTCTTTAGTGATACATACCTTGGATCAAAAGCTTTGCCACACATGGGACATTGTGAAACAGTACTTGCACTGGGTACTGGTTCCTGTTGTGCTTCCTGTATGAGTGATCTTCCTTGATCATCCTGCAGGTCTGAAGTTTCTGGTATACTATTTTTCCTTTCATTTTTTGTATTAGCTGTCAAGCACTAAAATAAAGAATTGTAAAACTAATTTACCTATTAATATAAGACTGCAGTGAAAATACAGTTGTAGCTAACATGCTTAATATAATGAATTGGCGTTAAAGTGAAGTGATTTTCATTCCCCAGTGACTTTCTTATATATTGTAATTTTGTAAACTTGACTGATATAATGAATTACACTTATAACAAAGCAAAATCATTCATCCCTGGCACTTTGTTACAAGCATGTTTTACTGTGCATTAGTAATTCCATTTCACAATTTATTTCATCAAGAAAAAAGCATATTAATTGAAAATAATTATCATAAATCCAAATTATACAGGAACTACAATGAAAATGCCATCTGAATAAGATTTTGACTGCTTTTTAATCCTATGATGTCTTTAATCTTTGACAGAAGACATCCATCAATAAAAAAAATAACATTCTAAGGCAATCAGTATCTTATTTAATTATACTGCATGTCACTCACTTTTTCCAGGATACCATGAGACTGTGGCTTCCGTTTTCAAATCCACATCTTGGAGACGACACATGGGTGGGAATGGTGTCAGTTCTCCTATGGGCTTTTTCTTAGTGACATTGTCTTCCAGCTACAATAGTTTTATTGTTTATTTTTATCTTCCATAAGCATGATAAGAGATAATCTAGCCATATTCTCTTTAAAAAAACACTTGCCACAGAAAGCATATTCATTTAGAGAGATATACAAATAAAATATAAACAAACCTTCTTATTTGGTATGAATGGAGGGAAAGGTGAGAGCTTGGTTGTAATTGGCAGTGGTTGCAAATTTTTTTCTGGCAGTGATTGAACATTTTCTTTGGATCTTCAAAACAAATCAGCTAAATAGTTAGTGCCTATTAATCAAGCAAAGGCCTATGAATTAAAGAGCTACAGATATGATTGATGACCAAACTCAAGATTTATTTTGAACCACAGGGGCTTGTCACGAAATATTTATCTCCTTTTAATAAAGTTACCCCTACTATGAAAATACACTGTGTATTTTCATAGTAGAATGGAGGGAAGGTAAGCTTGGTATGAAAAGAAGATAAATATTTCGTGACAAGCCCCTGTGTTTTGAACTTATAGGCTTAGGTATACCTGTCATTCGCTTTGTTTTTTATATCGTCAACTCTATTGTTGCAAGATAAATTGCTTGATTTTAGAGCAGTCTGAACAGACGGCTTTTCCTCATTTGTAGGGCCAAGTTTTCGCTTTAGACTTAGTCGCTTCATTCTACTTTCACTTTCACAGAAAGTAAAATTTGGAACAGTCCCAACGAAAATAAGTCTTTAAAGACATGTTTTGTGATTCGGATTATCTGTTTTGTAAAGAAAATCTTTAAACTAGTATTCCAAAACTCATCAAAGATATTTGAATAGAAACATTCTTTTCACTCACTAACTCAGTAACTTAGAAGGACCAAGTGTGCGCACGAATGTAGCCGGAAGTTGACGTCTGGAGGTCGTTCAAGATTAGACAAGGTGCGCAGAAGAAGCTACGCCAGAATGGATCTCTTAGCTAATTATGATGACGATGGCGAGAAATCACAAAGCTCCAGCAGTAATAAACAAGATCGGGTATAGTTTTTGAAAATATATGCTAAATTATGTTTCTTGATTTCTTAGTACTGTTTATAAATGAAGGAAACAAAATGTCCTATTTTTTTTCAAAATGGCGGCTTTCCACCATTTACTTTGAAAACGGAAGTAAATTTTGTATCATGAAAAATCTCCGGTGTTTTTAATTACTTTACTATTTCAACTGTAGTTTTAATCTTTTTTTAATTGCTAAAAAGCTTTGAGAATTTTTTTCAATATTGTTAAAAAGTTTACAAAGTACACATGCATGAAAATGATTCTATGAGGCCTATTTTTTTTTTTTATGATAGGTTGATGCATCGTCCAGCCTGCAGGCTGAATGGGAATCTTTTGAGAAAATGATCTCAGGTCTAAACGAAGACACGGAAAAGCCAACATCTGTAAATGACTTCCTTCAGGCCGGAATAGTGGCATATCCAGGCTCATTCAAAAACAACACAGAAAATGAAAAGGAGGGGAATGGATCATCAAGTTCTGGGGAAGAAGGTGAAAGTTCAATTAAGCATTAAAATGAATTATGTAAATATATGTACTATTTTAAAACCACTTTCATTAGAGTTAGTTAACAATTTCAAACAATATTTACATTATATATCTTGTTTGATAGCTTATATCAATTCATACTGATACTTGGAAGACACATTTTCATAAAAGAAAAACAGGTTAGTTACCATGAGTAAAACTACAGTAATGGTTAATTATCATTAATTCTTTCATTTTGGTATTATAATGAAACTTTTAGTGCAAGTCAAAAATGTGTATTTGATGTCTAGTATTCATTATTACAGTAAATTATATATATATTTTTAAAAAGTTTCTTAATTATTCATTATTCTTTACAGCAGAAGGCCCTAAAAAGTCCAGATCATTTGCTGAAGATGTAATGAAGCTATTCAGATCAGAATTTGTTGAAGAGGTAAAGAAAAGGAGAAAATATTTATAAGAAAAAAGCAAATGACAGAGCAAAATTAAAATTAAATTCACAATTTTTTTTCAATATTTTAAACCCCATAGATTATACCAGTTACTTCTTTTTCAACCCAAAGAAACATGTCTTTGTTATTACATGATACTAATATGAACAGTAAAGCAATTTGCATTTTGTCCAAATTGTCTTTTGGATTCTAAAAGAGGTATCCTTGTCCTTAGTGGTGGAAAATCTTCCCAGTTCACTGAATTTATAATTTCTCCACTTTTGATAGGGTTTTCCAGTCCTTTAGAATGATTCCCATCATGAAAATGTGTATAAGGTGTTTTGGGTCCCCTCGTAACATTAAATATGAAAAAAAAGGTTTAAGGTTATTTTCTTCAATAATCTGACCTGCTATCTACATATCAATTAGGTTTACCTTACCATGTGATTGCTGCAAAGAAACACTGATTCAACATATAATGACGACAACAATCTCTCAAATTGTTGTTGTTTCCGTGATGGCGTGTGGGTAAGTAGATGGAAGAGGAGGTAACCAAAATTACAGTCTCGTGATGAGAAAAGTCAGATTCCTGTGCTGGAAAAGTTATCACAAACATTTCCTGTTTCTCATATCGTGTGACCCATATAACACATTTTATTCATATATTGACCTCAGACAAGAGACATCACTTGTTGAACACACACATGTATCATAAACATTTCTTTTTTGTCATATTAGATGACTGATATGATAAATATGGTTTTATTTATATGTTGACCTCTGACACAAGACTTCAAACTCTTTGAAACAAATTTTTATTCGTTTAAGAATCAAAATAAAACCAGTTTTGTATTATTGTATTTTCGTTGACATACATGTAATCCCTTTATATCATTCTCAAAAGTCTAAGAAGTGCTCCATAACTTGACATTTTCGACCTGCCTGTCTTTTAATTTTTTTTTATTTACACAGTATAATGACAATGTATTTTTTAAAAATGGTTTTTGATGCAATTAGTGTTGCTGTATTTCTTTATTGATCAGTTGTTAGATATTTTAGATACTTTTCTCTGCTGTATTATCAGATGTTTTCAGCTGATAAAGAGTAATATACCAGGAATTAGTAGAAGGTTTTGTCTTTGGCAGGAACTAGACATGCCTCCCAGAGCCAGATCTACCTCACACTCCTCTGGATCCTCCCACAGCAGTAGATCTGCCTCAGCCTCTCCATCCTCAGACAGACAGGAGGAAAAAGAGGAAGACGAGCAGGAGGAGGAACCAGAAAAAGACACCAGTAAAGAGGTTAAAGAAGACAGGAGGCCGTCCACAGAGGGTCAATCCAGTAGGAAGCGGTCTAGATCCAGGTCAAGGTCACGTACCAGACGGACGTCACATTCAAGAAAAAAGTCCCGATCCAGTCGCTCTAGATCAAGATCAAAGAGGAGGGTATGTGAAAATCTCACAATAATTTGTCATGGATAACTTTTAAAGCTTTAATCTTCATGGTTTTATTAGCTCACCTGAGCCAAAGGCTCAAGTGAGCTTTTGTGATCACATTTTGTCCGTCGTCCGTCCGTCCGTCTGTCTGTCTGTCTGTCCGTCTGTAAACTTTTAACATTTTCGACTTCTTCTTAAGAACCACTGGGCCAATTTTGACCAAACTTGGTACAAAGCATCCTTGGGTGAAGGGGAATTTAAATTGTTAAAATGAAGGGTCATATCCCCTCGCAAGGGGAGATAATCAAGAAAAGACAAAAATAGGGTGGGGTCATTAAAAAATCTTCTTCTCAAGAACCACTGGGCCAGAAAAGCTGAAACTTATGTGAAAGCATCCTAGGGTAGTGTAGATATTAAATTGTTCAAATCATGACCCCCGGGGGAAGGGCGGGGCCACAATGGGGAATCAAAGTTTTACATAGAAATATGTAGGAAAAATCTTGGAAAATCTTCTTCTCAAGAACTACTGGGCCAGAAAAGCTGAAACTTATGTGAAAGCATCCTAGGGTAGTGTAGATATTAAATTGTTCAAATCATGACCCCCGGGGGAAGGGCGGGGCCACAATGGGGAATCAAAGTTTTACATAGAAATATATAGGAAAAATCTTGGAAAATCTTCTTCTCAAGAACTACTGGGCCAGAAAAGCTGAAACTTATGTGGAAGCATCCTGGGATAGTGTAGATTCTAAATTTTAAAAATCATATATTTTTTAAAAAAGGTGGGGCCACAATGGGGAATCAAAGTTTTACATAGAAATATATAGGAAAAATCTTGGAAAATCTTCTTCTCAAGAACTACTGGGCCAGAAAAGCTGAAACTTATGTGAAAGCATCCTAGGGTAGTGTAGATATTAAATTGTTCAAATCAAACCCCCGGGGGAAGGGCGGGGCCACAATGGGGAATCAAAGTTTTACATAGAAATATATAGGAAAAATCTTGGAAAATCTTCTTCTCAAGAACTACTGGGCCAGAAAAGCTGAAACTTATGTGGAAGCATCCTGGGATAGTGTAGATTCTAAATTGTAAAAATCATGACCCCCGGGGGAAGGGTGGGGCCACAATGGGGAATCAAAGTTTTACATAGAAATATATTGGAAAAATCTTTGAAAATCTTCTTCTCAAGAACCACTGGGCCAGAAAAGTTAAAACTTATGTGGAAGCATTATTGGGTAGTGTAGATTTTAATTTTTTTAAATCATGACCCCAGGGGTTAAAGGCGGGGCCACAATGGGGAATCAAAGTTTTACATAGAAATATATAGGAAAAATCTTTAAAAATCTTCTTCTCAAGAACCACTTGGCCAGAATAGCTAAGACTTATGTGGAAGCATCCTGGTATAGTGTAGATTCTAAATTAAATCATGACCCCCGGGGGAAGGGTGGGGCCACAATGGGGAATCAAAGTTTTACATAGAAATATATTGGAAAAATCTTTTTCTCAAGAACCACCGGGCCAGAAAAGTTGAAACTTATGTGGAAGCATTCTTGGGTAATGTAGATTTTAAATTGTTTAAATCATGACCCCCAGGGGAAGGGTGGAGCCACAATGGGGGGATCAAAGTTTCACATAAAAATATATAGGAAAATTCTTTGAAAATCTTCTTCTCAAGAACCACTGGGCCAGAAAAGCTGAAACTTATTTGCACATGGAAGGATCCTGGGGTAGTTGATTTCAAAATGTCTTAATTATGATCAGTGGGGTAGGGTGGGGATACATAATGTATTACAAGGGGGAACTCTGGTAAAGAACAGAATGGTCAAAGCTTCTCAGGTGAGCGATGTGGCCCATGGGCCTCTTGTTTACCATTGGAGCCATAACACAAGTACATTAGTAATATCATGAGTCTATTAGTAACTATAACTTACATGTTTAGTATTTGTTTGTCTGTTAGGAAAATAAACAAAGAGCAAGAGCCATCTTATGCATAAAATGGCCCTGTACTTATATCAATTTATTAACTATCACCCTCTTTCCATTTTCATATATCAAAATAAAGTAGACACTTGGTGCTTTTATGTTCTATAATGAAATTTCGTTTTGAGAATCCAAATATTTGAAAACAGGCTTTGAGAAATTGCAATGTTCTTGAAATTTGCAGAAAATATGCGTATTTGACTACCTTCAGCAAAGAATTAAAATATGAGCACAGCCCACGATCCAAAAAATAAAACATGTTTTTTGATCTTCAGAAATAGGCCTTTCATAATGTTTTGGCATATTTTGGATCAGAGGTTGTGCTCTATATGAAATATTGAAAAAATGCTTCATTTTTACGTCATTTTCAAAGGAATTTACAGGATATGAGGAAAATGACGCATTTTATGACGTCATAATGCATTGACTAGATGTGAAATTACGTCACAATTAATAGATACATGGTCATCAACAGTCCAAGTGATAAATACTGCATTTGCAACTTAAACTGAGCTGTTTTGAATTTTCAGAAATTGTCAGGGCCAAATAAGGCCCAAAGTGGCTCTACCTCTTTATTAAGAGAACAAATTAAAAATAATTCTGTGTATTAAAGTGATTGTCAGCTCATTTCCTTATCAGTAAATTCACGAAACAAGTGCCATTTGCCAGTCTAAGATGCAAATAGCTTGTGTATGCAGTATTTGTTAGAATGTTTTAAGTATTCTGTGTTGGTTTCAAATGCATTAGAGTGATTTAACGAAAAATGTATTGTAGAGTGGAGACAGGAAAGGCAGCTCATCCCGCAGGAGACACAGACGCAGCAGATCTCGAGACAGAAAACACAGGAGACGATCCTCTAGAGACAGACATAGACACAAGAAAGATAGACGGAGAAGTCGAAGTAGGGACAGACATCGTAAAAGGAGCCACAGGAGTAGGTCTAGACACCGCAGCAGGTCACCACCGCACAAACACAGGTAAGTTGTCACCTGTTAGTGTACTCACCTGTATACTATTCTGGTAAAGTAATGAACTGTCATATATCTGTTAACCAATATTAGATTTAGACTGCTGTATTGTTTAGGTCTGGAAAGAGCCGTAGTCGCAGCAGAGATAGGGGACATCATCCTGCTCCATCCTCTTCCAAACCTGAGGGGGAGAAGCATTTGACATTTAAAGAGAAGATGAGACAGCAGTTGTTGAAAGCCAGCAAATACTTACAGGCAGGGGAAGGTGGACTTGAAGTGGATGGTACGTACAGTACCACATGATTCTTTACTAAATAACTTTATTTGCAAAACTATTTGTGTGTGTGTGTGTGTGTGTGTGTTAAAGTGAGATAGTCTGCTTGAGGAAATTTTGCTCTCATGTATATCTGTACTCAAAAAGTTGATATAGAAAAAATGCCCAAATTTGTGAAAATTTTGTCCTGGTAATGAAGAGTTAAATGGCTATCTCATGAAAACTGGCAATCTGTAATAATCATGATAATTGAGACTTCCAAATTTATGCCCCCAAAATGCTTGCATGAAATTTAAACCCAAAAATAATTCTTGTATTTTTCTCATAGAGAGTAGTTTATCTTAAAAACAAGAATTTAAATTTTAGGAACTCCAAAGGAAAAGCCCAGCAATCTTCCCTTAAGTGATGGACACAAGAGATTTTTTGAGGCTCTGGCTTCCTCCACACAGTCCAGTGTTACTCCACAGATGGCCCTCCTACACACAATGGCAGCAATGCACCAGAAGGTCTGTATCTGTAAAAACTAAATTAATATAAAGTACAGGTATCTGTTGTGAAACATATTTAAGGTTAATTCTACCATGCACTGAAAGACCTTTTAAAAACATTCATTTTAAGTTCTTCTCATGACAATGGATGGTTGATTTGACAATTAATGAGTAATCCTTCTAGGGATGCAAGAACTTAAAAGTTGATAAATGAACAAATCTATCTTGTTGTTGATCCTAAACATTGTAATGAAAAAAATGTTAAAACTAAACATTTCTTTTGAGCATTGTGGTTCATGGTGCGCAGTGATTTTTCTACACTCAGTTTAGGTCCGAATATCGGCCCTTTCCCCTCTCAAAAATTACCGATTTTTTCCCAATTTTCAACTGCTTTTTTCCCAAAATCAAAACGTATTTTTTTGGTTATATTGAATTTTTTATGTACGACTTATCTAAATTGGAATGTTTTTGTTTTTGGTCATTCGGACGCTTAAAATAAAGGCGAAAAACAGCGGTTTATTTGTGTGTTTGTAAGACTTGGAAAAACACATCGAATGGATGTTAAACTTGTGTGTCAATACATCGTAAGAAATTTAATATGCATGTAAATCGGTTGAATATAGCTTTATTTGTAAATTGCAAGTAACAACAACCTTCCCTGATTTCACGAAAATTAAACTGTTTCTTCATCTTGCAGATACTAGCATTGATGAGAAATACAGCAATACATGCTTGTAAATCGTGTCAAGATTATTCCAGCTCCAATGCGAGCAATAAGGAGAAATCGGGAATGATTTTTCCTCAGTTATGTCTACCATTATGGCAAAAAATGGAATATACGACAATCAAAGAACAAAAATGAAAGAAAATTAAAAATGTAGAACGTACTGTGTCCATTTTGATGAAGTTTTGTAGCAAATAAATTTAATAAATGATATGATGAAAGTTTTGTAGCAAATAAATTTAATAAATGATATTACATTTACTTATATATTTTATTTTACTTGTCAATATGAAGGTTAATTACAATCTTATTGTTTTTCCCAATTTGACACAAATGTCGACAATTTTTCCCAATTGAAAAGGCCCAGGCCCCTTTTTAAAATTGTAAAAAAATCACTGACGGTGGTCTTTTATAATGTTTTCATTGAAAGATTAATTGTAATTGAAATATTGAATCACAGATAAAGTGCAATATCAGCTTTAATTGTAGGGTGCCAATTCTCTTTAAACATTTACAGGTTAATGAATGTATTAATAAGTCTTATTTAAAAGATGCAGCCCACAGAGCAATATTCATTGAATTCATTAATTTATGGATAATGAACTGCTAAGAAATACATTATAGATTCCATGGCATACAGTGTACTAAAACAGTTGTTACTGTCCCTAATGATTTCTTTAAATAATATTTCCAACTAATTTAAATTATTTCCATTCACTGGTCATATGTCTATAAGTGTGTACAAGTATTCGTTCTGTTTGTAGGCTCAAGAAATGACAGGTGTTGCTGTTCCTAAGTATTATAACCCTGCAGCTGTGAATCCTCTTAAGTATGCTGAACAGGTCCAGAAAAGGAAATTATTGTGGTCCAAAGCAAAGGAGCACAAAGAGGTGAGGATACCTAATATAAAGGAATTAGACTGTTAGCTGATCTTTTCATTAAAAAAAAAAGATTGTTTTTACTCGGTGCATAGATTCTCTTAGGAACAATATTGTGTAAAGAGAAAAAGATGTGTTATTTCTATGTAGCAAAATGTGGCAGATCCACTGCTCAAGAAATCTATACAGGTGGCATTAAAGTATTGATAACTATGGTTTTCATAGAGAACAAAGGAGATAATGATCAGTGGAAATATCAAAAATTTTAAAGTATTAAAACTTTTTTTTTTTTTTTATTCTTAACCAGGACAAGGAAAAGGAGTGGCAACATACAGCCTTTAATCAGGATGAAAATGGAAAGATGGCTACAAAGTTTAAAAAGTTAATGGGCCTGAAAGACGGGGCAGATGAGGGTAGTGGTAGTGCAACAGTAGAGACAGAGGAACAGAAGAAAAAACGAGAGGAACTTTTCTCGAGACTGGATAAAGACTATGAGTTTGCTCGCATGACGACTCACACACAGAGGGGTGTAGGTTTGGGGTTCTCCTCCCAGGGAATCCAACCTCCCTAACTATGTATAACATCCTGTATTTTTGTGAAGACATTCTCGTGACAATCTGGATCTTGATCCAAGAAATGATTGTCCTTAATCCCGACTTTTGATGTGTGAATTTATCTGTGAAGGTGAACAAGCTACTTGTGTTTTGTGAAAACCCACAGCAAAAGATTTTGAAATGTTCCAAAGTGATAATTCTGTGTCATGAACCCAGAGTACTTCTAATGAAGGAATAGCAAATGTTTGATATAAACTTCAATTTAGTGGACTAGTTATTTGTATTTGTTTCATTTAGAAACAACATAATTGTTATTTATTTAAAAAAAAATTTTTACATGATATTTTTTTTGTTTTTACTTGAATTTATATTATTTTCAAGTACATGTATTATGTTTCAAAAAGAAAATAGATAAACAAAGGTGTGCAAAATTCCTACACATACCTTCAAGTGTATAAACATAGGTAATCAGAGATTACAGAGCTTACCTCAACAAATGTTGTCTTTAAGTAAGGCAAAGTCACACAATTACCCAACAAAAAGTATATATTCAAAAATGCGATATTTATGCAATTTTGATCTGATACTTTGGAATAGACCCATATAAAAACTTCAAACTAGTTCATCTTGAAAATGTGATTAAAATTCAGCATCTGAAGCAAGTTTGAGAGTTTTCGTCCCTTGATGCATCATTTGGGCAAGTTTGGTTTAATAAGCCTTATAGTTTTTTGGTAATCCATTATCTGGAAAATGTATGTTGAATTCAGCATTTGGAGCAAGTCCATTAGTGTGCATCCTCAGATGTATTATCCATGCGAGTTTGCACAACATAGGGCTAATAGTTACTTAGAAATTAAATGAAACCTGCATAAAAATTTAACCTCTTCAATCATCCAGAAAAAAAATGTAGGTCAGATTAAGCATCCAAAGCCAGCCTGGTTGAATGTATCTTCGCTAGCCAAGGGTCTCCGATCCAAAATCTACTCTACCAGACCTGTTTACTCTTACGATTTCACCGTATTTTGTACGGATTTTTAGTCTAAAATACGTCTCACGTTTTGCTATTACAAAAATACGGAAATAAAAAATTCACTTGTTTAGAATTGAGAAGTTTTATTTCGTTGTGATCTGTCTCAGTCTCACGCTCTTTAATCGCTAAAAAAGATTTAAAAACAAAGTTATGTCGGTTTGCCAAAACGCCGTGTTATAAAATGATCATAACCATGTTATAAAACCATGTTTTAGTAATCAGAAAAGCAGTTGTTCACCATTAGTATATGTAAAATTGATGGGAAGTGAAATCTTACTGGCAAATGCCAAATCTCACGGACAAATCTAATAAAAAATACTGAGAGACAACGATATGGGTAAACAGGTCTGCTCTACAAGTTGTATAGTAGATTTCAAATCTTCGCTAGCCAAGGGTTTCCGATCCGAAATCTACTCTACAAGTTGTAAAGTAGATTTCAAATCGGAAACCCTTGGCTAGCGAAGATGGGTTGAATGCATCCCTAGATGTATCATCAATGCAAGTTTGGTCATTATAGGGCTCATAGTAACTTGGAAATGAAACCTGCACCAAAAACTTGAACCTGTTCAGTCATCTGGAAAATGTAGGTCAGATTCAGCATCCGAAGCAAGTCTGGTAGTATGCATACTAAGATGTACCATTCAAGCAAGTTTGGTCATTATAGGGCTCATAGTATCTTGGAAATGAATCTGCACCAAAAACTTTAACCTGTTAGCACAACTGGAAAATGTAGGTCAGATTCAGCATCCAATGCAAGTCAGCTAGTGTGCATCTTAAGATGTACCATATGTGCAAGTTTGGTCAACATAGGATTTATAATTACTTGGAAATGACACCTGCACCAAAAACATTAACCTGTTCACTCATGCAGAAAATGTAGGTCAGATTCAGCATCCGAAGCAAGCCTGGTAGTGTGCATCCTTAGATGTATCATCCGTGCAAGTTTGGTCAACATAGGGCTTATAGTTCCTTGGAAATCTTCCCAAGAACCACTTGGCTAGAAAAGCTGAAACTTATGTGGAAGCATCCTGGGGTAGTGTAGATTCTAAATTGTTCAAAGATTTTTAAAGATTTTTCCTATATATTTTAATGTAAAACTTTGATTTCTTATTGTGGCCCCGCCCAAACCCTGTGGGTCACACTTTGTACAATTTAGAATCTACACTACCCCCAGGATGCTTCCACATGTTTCAGCTTTTCTGGTCCAGTGGTTCATGAGAAGAAGATTTTCTAATGACCCCATCCTATTTTTGTCTTTTCTTGATTATCCCCCCTAGTGAGAGGACCTGGCCCTTTATTTTAACAATTTAAATTTCCCTTTACCTAAGGATGCTTTCTTGAGAAGAAGTCGAAAATGTGAAAAGTTTACAGACGGATGGACGACGGACAAAATGTGATCAGAAAAGCTCACTTGAGCCTTGGGTGAGCTAAAAAGAACCAAAGAACAACTTTACAAGGCCTTACCGGTAATGTCGTGAGTCTTTGCCACAAGCATATATAATATTATATTACAAATGTGGTATGTGGAATGTGGAATCTACGGCATTTAAAACACCATATCATGGAGGGGTATGGCACGCCAAATTCACAAAAATGAGCTAATCATAGTTTCACAATCGATAAACTAGATTTATCGGTTGTAAACTATAGTTTACAAACCGTAAACTATAGTTAACAACGTTAATCTATATTTCACATCTGTAAACCATAGTTAACGCGATAATCTATGTTTCACAACCGTAAACTATACTTAACATCGAAAACAATCATTTGCGATTGCAAAACATAGATTATCTATGGCACGCCAAATTCACAAAAATGAGCTAAACCTAGTTTCACATTTGATAAACTAGGTTTATCGACTGTTAACTATAGTTTACAAACCGTAAACTATAGTTAACGATTCGTTAAGTATAGTTTTCATCTGTAAAACTATATTTAACGGTTGTTAACTATAGTTTACGAATGCTAATCTAAGTTTATCTGTCTGTAAAATGCGTTAACAATATATTTTGTTGATAAACATAGATTCACGTTTGTAAACTATAGTTTACAATCGTAAACTATATAGTTAAGAGTTGTTAATCATAGTTTCACAAATCCTGAAACTATATTTATCAGATCGTAATCTATAGTTAACGGTTTGTAAACTTTAGTTTACAAATCGTGAAACTGTATTTATCAGATAATCTTTGTTTTGCGATCGCAAATGATTGTTCCCGTTGTTAAGTATAGTTTACGATTGTGAAACATAGATTATCGCGTTAGCTATGGTTTACGGATGTAAAATATAGATTAACGTTGTTAGCTATAGTTTACAGTCCGTAAACTATAGTTTACAACCGATAAACCTAGTTTATCGACTGTGAAACTATGTTTTGCTCATTTTTGTGAATTTGGCGTGCCATATAATTATCTGATAAATACAGTTTCACGATTTGTAAACTATAGTTTACAAACCGTTAACTATAGTTAACGATCTGATAAATATAGTTTCACGATTTGTGAAACTATGATTAACAACTCTTAACTATAGTTTACAATTGTAAACTATAGTTTACAAACGTGAATCTATGTTTATCAACAAAATCTATTGTTAACGCTTATTACAGACAGATAAACTTAGATTATCATTCGTAAACTATAGTTAACAACCGTTAAATATAGTTTTACAGATGACAACTATACTTAACGAATCGTTAACTATAGTTTACGGTATGTAAACTATAGTTTACAGTCGATAAACCTAGTTTATCAAATGTGAAACTATGATTATCTCATTTTTGTGAATTTGGCGTGCCATACAAATCATAGTTTCACAATCGATAAACTAGGTTTATCGGTTGTAAACTATAGTTTACGGACTGTAAACTATAGTTAACAACGTTAATCTATATTTTACATCTGTAAACTATGGTTAATGCGATAATCTATGTTTCACAACCGTAAACTATACTTAAGACCGAAAACTCTCATTTGCGATTGCAAAACATAGATTATCTGATAAATACAGTTTCACGATTTGTAAACTATAGTTTACAAACCGTTACTATAGTTAACGATCAGATAAATATAGTTTTACGATTTGTGAAACTATGATTAACAACTCTTAACTATAGTTTACGATTGTAAACTATAGTTTACAAACGTGAATCTATGTTTATCAACAAAATCTATTGTTAACGCTTATTACAGACAGATAAACTTAGATTAGCATTCGTAAACTATAGTTAACAACCGTTAAATATAGTTTTACAGATGAAAACTATACTTAACGAATCGTTAACTATAGTTTACGGTTTGTAAACTATAGTTTACAGTCGATAAACCTAGTTTATCAAATGTGAAACTATGATTATCTCATTTTTGTGAATTTGGCGTGCCATAGAGGGGTCTAGAGGTTAAAGCTGAACAGGACTGGTAAATGGCCATACGCCATATTCGATCATACAATCTCAGAAAGCGCTGGGTTATACCCATCGTATTCATTACGCCTTGTCACGAGTATCGGCGTGGAATGGCGACATGGGTTTGATGATTTTCATGTACTGCCTTTTTTAAATATTTATTTTATTGCAGTTACGTAAAGAAATATATTTTGTCGCTACATGTACCGAGTGCTGCGTAGCATGCGTCCGCCTACGTTACCTACGCTTTAGCCCCCTCCCCCAACCAAACAACCAACAAAAAAAATGTTTACTCACAAAAATTGACTCACGGTGACGCCAATTAAAACGATTCCAATGTATAAGCATTATTTTTTGACAGAGATATGACTCATAATTGGTAACCATAGAGTGTATACTATGACGTCATAATAGTGTTCGGATGAAACAGAAAGAACGTCCAAGATGGATAGAGATATCGTAATAGATTCCCACGACAAATTCGTTTGGACCACATTTCAGACAGAATTCGTTGTACAACATGAAGAACACGTAGTAGCCATCAGCGGATCTCTAGTAGAAATTGGCCAATGGAACATTCGACAGGCTGTAATGTTAGGTATTTAAATATTGTAACTTTTATCAAGTAAATGTTATTAAATGTGTTGAAATTAATGATTATTTCAAATAAGTTTTTCCAAAATAAATAAACAGAATTCACAAAAAAAAATCTGTTGATCAATGTACTTTTTCGTGAACATCAATAATCTGAGAACAGATGCGATTTTTTTAAGAAAGCTAAATTTAAATTCAAAGTAACCCTTTCAACCGAGCTTGTTGTTAAAAAGATATGCAGCCCCTGACAAAGATTTCCTTATACTGCATGGATGGAGTTTGCTGCAAAGTTTAATGATACTGTCTTTCGTTCATTAACTTGTCTCCCGTTTTCATGAAAGCGAGGGGACATTAAATCTCATTCGTCTGTAAGTCTGTCAGTCTGTCAAAATTCAACCTTGGTCATATCTTTTGATTGAAAAGAATAGAGGGCTATAGAGAGAATATTAGACACGCATATTACCTGTGACAAGACCTTTCTAAATACACTATGATTTTTGACCCCGTGACCTTGACCTAAAATTTGACCTACTTAAAAAAATAAACGTGATTTTGAATTGGCCATAGCTTTTAAATAAGAAGAGATAGGGCTTTCATATTAAAGATGTACAAGTTTATCTTTTAAAAAGATAGGTGAGCTAGCGCCGTAGCAATTTTTAATCTCAGAAAGGAAGATCCGTGATCAAGTGATTTATTTTGCTGAATTCTTTAATTTTTATCGAGGCTGGAGAGTGATAAAGTTATTATTCTTTTGTGAAGCGTATTTTATAGACACATAGGTAAAGAAACAAGGGGGATGGGTGACCTATTGGAGTTTTGTCGCAACGGAACATATATGACCTTTAGTGGAAGGGGGGGGGGGGCTCTATATAATATGAAGAAGGTGCCGATTGAGACATTGCATGTATGAGCTGATTTAAAGAAGAGAATTTCTTGGCAATTTAGCAAAGAAAATACAAGGGAGTTGAAAGGAATATAGAAAGTAACTCTAAGTGTATGCTGTAAAGAGTTTTGCAGAGAGTTTGGAACGCAGGTGAAGTAGCTTGGTCCTTTGGGTCATCTTTGTCAAGATATGTTAGGTTAAAAGCCATACACATCAGAATTTTTTAAACACAAATAGTGGATTTATTCGTTATTTTTAGTGTAAATTCTTGCTTCTGTTTCTGGAATTTGTAAGATTGGCTGAATTGACCAATCAGAAATTAGAATCTATCTTTGATTGTGCTTAGATGTAAAAAAAAAAAAAAAAAAAAAAAAAAACTCCCTTGTCATTGTTTAGAACAATCAGATAATGACTCGGGCTTTTCCGTCAGCAAAAAAACCTTCAGAATTTGAAATATTATAAATATGAAGTTATCTTTAAAGTCTAAGCTATACAATAAATAAACAGTTATTTCATGCTACAACATGATACAACGAAATTGTTATCGTACGGTCTATCTGTAGTAGTTTTCCCAGTTTTCCCAGAATGCACGACCATGGCGGCCGAGCATGCGTATTCAAGGAATTTGGACTACGAGCGCTAGCAATAATACCTATGACAGGACCTTTCTAGATACAATATGATTTTTTGACTTCATGACCTTGACCTTGAAGTTCGACCTTCTTTTTAAAAACTTTAACCTTGGCAATAGCTTTTGAATGAGAAGAGATAGGACTTTTCCTGTGACAAGACAGACCCGATTTTTTTTTAAATCAACTTCGGTGAAAACTGAAAGGGCGTTCATATTTGACATAATTTGCTTGTAAATGACATTTCACTCACAAAGACACCGAAAGCAGGGGATCACTGTTCTTTGAATTTGCTTGTTTATTACAGTGACACCATCATTGAATTGATAACTAGAAATTAACAATTATCAACGGCAAGCGGTATATCTAGTCTTCCCGACTCCCGACGCCCGACTCCCGACGGTCCCGGATTTGGGATTTTTAGCGATTTCTTTTTTACCGGTGCACAGATTTTATTCAAACTTTTCAGGCACATTTTCTGGGTTTATATGAATTCATTAGTGCATAAAAACTTTAGGTAACTTGTCTTTTTATTACTGAACCAGATGTTTCACCTGCCAAAAAGCGGTAAATCTAGTACTCTGTTATAAATGTTAAAACCAAAAACGGACACCGATGTTTTCGTAGAATTGTGATTAAAAACAACAAAATGAAGAATAATTTTTTCAACAAATAAGCGGAAAACCTCATTTACATACCAGATAATTTGTACGCCTAAAAACACCCATATAATTTCTTTTTTCCTTGTATAAATCGTTCATTGCCACATTATGTTCACAGGCTCTACGTACGACATTGACATATATATACGTCGGAGCCCCCCCCCCCTTTATTAATTAATTTATTTTTATTTGACTTTACTTTTTGTTGACTGATTTTAAGTTAACTCTAAATTCTACTCATCGTATGAAAACCTACACAATGACAAAAACGTTATCAGATTACCAGTAATATTTTAAGGACCATGGTTTGTCCCCGGATACATGTTATGTTAACAAGTCATGGTTAATACTAATAGCTTTGATTTAGAAGCAGTTTACAATACATAATTACTTTTTTTTAATTTGACAGAATATATCTCCATTTTCATTGTATCAGCCAGGTGATTAGGAAATTAATTTTTTAACCCAAGCTAACACTGCTTTAATAAAGCTTTTATAATAAGTGATTATCTTCTTCATTAACAGGTTTAAAAGGAACCCGACTTTAAAATTAAATTGTTCATACTTTTTTAACACCTTCAATTTCACTGAAACACTAATTCTATCTTTTTAAAAGAAGAAATATCTTCCCAAATAATATCAATATTATGATCTACGAAACCTCACGTCTCCGCTCATCGCTATGTATCGATAATTAATTAGTATAACTCTTAATTAAAAGAAAAATAAAATATGTGAGTTTCAGTGCGTACAAAAATAAAATGTGTGAGTTTCAGTGCGTACAAATTATCTAGCATTTAAATGAGGTTTTTCAGTTATTTGTTAAAAAAATATTTTCTTCATTTTGTTGTTTTAATCGCGATTTTACGAAAACATCAGTGTCCGTTTTTGGTTTTTACATTTATAACAGAGTACTAGATTTACCGCTTTTTGGCAGGTGATACTGCTGATTCAGTAATAAAAAGACAAGTTTCCTAAAGTTTTTATGCACTAATGAATTTATATAAACCCAGAAAATGTGCCTGAAAAGTTTGAATAAAATCTGTGCACCGGTAAAAAAGAAATCGCTAAAATCCTAAATCCGGGACCGTCGGGAGTCGGGAGTCGGGAAGACTAGATATACCGCTTGCCATTATCAACAATTTTGCATATGGGGTGGGGGTGGGAGTCAGATTGGATCATTAAATTCTGCATTCTTTTTTAATACCTTTTTCTTCAAGTATCCTGAATAAAGAAGTTATTCCGTCAGTTCAAAAAGCACTGCACCATTACGATACTGTAAAAAAAAAACTGTCAAAATTGTAAGTACCAAAGTGGGGACGGATCTTGCTGGACGTTTCACATATAACATGTAGCTTCTGTTAACACCGCACGCTTACCAAGGCCCCTATAACTGCCTTGTCCTTGAGTTTCACGCTGTTTAATCGCGGTATTGTTTTTGTCGTACCATTTAAAACATGTTTATCGAGCAAATCTGAGGCATGCATTAGTAATATAAATATGTCTGTCGAGGGTGAGGTTGGATTAATCTGTATATGCTTTGAGACGCAGTATAAGACAGATGTACACGGCAAATGTTTGGCTGTTTGTGGTTCTTTGCCTGCGATTGGAAACTGGGATGTTAAAAACGCAGTCATTACAGGTGGGATCGTTATATATGTCAATGTATAGAGTCTTTATTTTTGATTTATTCAAACATATAATATTCAGGCGCGGATCCAGAAATTTTTTTCCAGGGGGGGTCCACCCCAGTTAAAAAAAATCCAATCCCAGAAATTTCTTGAAAAGCAAAAAAAAAAACAAAAAAAACAAAAACAAAAAAAACAAAAACGTTAACTCTCCCGAACGTGAAAAACCTATTTCGCGGGGGGGGGGGGGGGGGGGGGGGGGGGGCAGTAGTGAATGACTTCTATTGCCTCAAATCTCTCACATTTCATACCCATTTCACACATATTCATGTTCACCAGGAGGGGGGGTCAGCGTTTTCCGGGGGGGGGGGGTCCAAGGTGACTTTTCTCTTGCTTTAGTATATACATTTATTAACCGTGGAAATTCCAGGGGGGGGGGGGGGTCCGGACCCACCCGACCCCCCCCCCCTCTAGATCCGCGCATGAATATTCACAGGATTTGAAACCGTATTCACCGGGTGATCATTTCGTGAGCAGCGGGGATTGTGACGTCAATTCAACGTTATGAAAGTCAATCATAGACTATTATCCAGCCATTACACATTGAGGTCATGTACACGAAGTAAAAACACGGAAGTTTCGCCGTGGTTGTCTGAACATTTTTTTTTCTTCATTTTATTTTGAAAGTCTATCTCATAAGTCATAAACATATTTTAGGACAATATTAGCTTCTAGTTGATTCGATACGCAAGAATGTACTCTTCAAACGACAAGTTTATAATTCTAGATAAGCTATTGACAAATAAGTTGATGAAACAAGAATATCAAATTCTTATTCATCCATGGTACCTAGTCATCATTTCGCAAGCTATGATCGATATTTCACACTGAATTATCTGTGAATTTTTCCATTTTTCCGGATCATAACAAGGAGCACACGGCGGGTGTGACCGATGGCAGGAGATGATTACTCCTCCATGATACCTGATCCCACATCTGGTGTTTTTAGAGGTCCGTATCTGCTGTGCTCCCATCCTTCCGTGTTGTTTTAATGGACTTTTGAATTTAATGGCATTGATGCTATTTGTTGTTTCCATATTGCATTATTGAAAAGAATGTTAATATGACATCATAATCGCTAAAATTCTAGTATCATATGCCGAGGCGTTGTAAGAGTAGTTAAGTCCAAAGGGAGACCACAGGATCATGAAACTCACATTCATGACATTGACCAAATATTTAGAGAACAGCATTCTAATCTGGTTGTGCATTTTTTGTTCAAAAATTAACTAAAAACAAACAAAAACAGATGTAATGTAGAGTTACACTAATATGACTTAAAGTTCACGAAAAAATATATATATGTTCAATTATGTAGAGTTTTTAAGCCTGGTAACTGCAATTTTTTGCCAACTATACGAAAAACAATTATTAAGGTCATTAGTAAGTATTGCAAACAAAACACAAATTCGAAAATTTAATCAAAAGATATATAATGCTTATGCTGGCCTCCGGGATCTTTGTTGTGACGTCACAATGCAAACGATGCAATCTAACGTCACAATCAGCATAGTTTCACACTATATGTTTCCCTCGTCGTCATCAGAGACCATGGTTGGGTTAGAAATAGTTTGTGATTACATGCTCCCGGATAATAATTTGGCCCTAGCAATAAGTGGGTCTATCAAGGAGTTCGGTGGCTGGAATATCAAAGAGGCCAAAATAGCAGGTAGATATATACTAAATTGCTGGAATCTTTTCGGTAGTTATTAAAATGTTATATGTTGCCAAGGGATTGAAGGACGTGGCCGTGGGGTAGCCTTTCTTCCATTGTCTTTCTCCATTTTACAGAATTTTTCTGCTTTTACCCTTTCATAGATTTAATACTTATGTCGTTTGCTATTTATTAGAAATTCAATTAATTGTCATTACTAGTACTCATTATTTGAATTTCTAATAATTCAGTAATTAGTAAACGGCACTTCTGAGTTCTGACATAAAATCTTATTTGACAGTAATGTCAATCGACCGCAATAAAAACCACATGTAAAATCGTTGCATTATGCATGCATTGATTTAAATGTATTGCAGTTTGTTCTGACTTTTGATTTAAAAAATTGGGTCCGGGTTCGGTGCTTTGTTCGGAAATAAATTAGATTCTCGTATTATAGACGAACCATTGGCTTCAAAAAATGAAAGAAATATTAATAAACCCCTTGAGCTTAGATTGTTAAAAGCTTAGCTGAACCTGAGTGAAATATGTAAAGAATAAAATAAGAATGCCTTCTGGAGACAACATTGGGTTTTTTTTTAGCGATTCTACTAAACAATCCCATTTACCGTAGATATTGGAAGAGTTCTTATACATACATGTAAGTTTTTCTTGACTCCACAGTTTGAGCATCGAGTGGAGTTTATTTGTTCATGCGTGAAAAAAGTGAGTTACTTACATATGTATATTAATTTTAATTTCTTTCTTCATTACAGATGAAAAGCCAGAAAACTCTGGAAAATGGATAGTTTCACTCCATCTACCTGCTAATGTAAAATTCGAATGGAAATGGGTAGTGGTATGGCGGAACACCCGCATCGCCTTCCGATGGGAGGAACGTCAGAATAGAGTAACAGAAGTCGGGGAACACAGCTTCGTGTGTCACGCCTACTGGAATTCTGATCCGACATACGAATTCCTACCAGAATCACCGAGTATGAACACGGACAAAGGTAAGGGGGCTAACACAGAGAAAAATACTTCAAGAGATTGTGTATCTTTTTTACTCTTAGAAGTTTTTTTTTATTTGTTTGGGAGGGGGGGGGGGGTAAAGGTCAAAGTAAGTCAATTCTTTGTTAGGTCCGGGTCACGTGAAAGGCATAGCCCTAAAAGATTTTTGTCTGTTTTAAAATTGTTAGTTGATACTCTAAGTCTTCACCCAGGGCCATTGAGCAGCGAGGGATTTTTTTTCTTCTGTGCCAGCACTTACTGCGACACAAGACCTCGGTTTATACGGTCTCATCCAAAGGACCAGTCTCAACTTTCCGTAGTAAGAATCGATCTTCAAAAGTTAAAAGTTAACGACCAACTTCTTACTCCGCAACTTTAGAGCAGACGCTCTAACCACTGCGCCTTGTGGCGACCACAATAAGTCAACCCGACAAACCCCAAATTATTGTGTAGAATGGCACAAACTATGTGCGGTGTACATGCTTTCATTTGTGTTTTTAAGTACACTTCTCACTTTACCATGGACTTTCAGTAGGGCGTGACATTTTCGGTGAGCACTACGTAATTAACGTCTGTCAAATGGCAAATAGATTTTCAATGGTTAAGAAATTAATAACATCAGGAACTTTAAAATTGTTGTTGTCAACGATGAGACGACTTAAGCCCCACCTCTCTGCCATGCGAGACACTGTTATTGGATATTTACTACACTCGTTGACATTCGCCCGAATTTCTATCCCGTGTTTATTTCAACAGTGAATGTCGGAAAGCTGTGTAAATTTCAGACGCTAATTATGTAACGTCGAGAATGCCACGCCTTAGTTACTGAAAGTCCAAGGTTAATTGAGAATTGTACGTACTAATCCTGGTCCGTTGTCCAATCTTCTTTTGGAATGTAATGAGCGGTGTCCTCACTGTCCTGTGGGTGTGCACAAAGATTTAGGGGTTGGTTATGTTATAATTATCACTGTAATTCCAGCTGAGTATACATATCAACTGCCTCAAACATTTTATGCGCAGTGGTAGTCAATGGTTGAATGTGATGAGATGCCCTGTAAATATATATGCAATAAGTTATAAGACTTTCCAGTTCACATCGACATAATCCCCATCCTTAAACTCTTTTTAATTTCTAAGAAGTAGACAAACCATCTTTCGATGATGAATTGTAGATGTACAATAAGGATCGAGAATTTTTCATCTCTACTCTGGGGGGCTAACTACCGGTAGGGGTCGAAAGATGACGATTTTTGACATCTTCCTCATACTCCTTTATATTTCAAAAAGTTTCCCCATTCATCTTTTGGAAAGTGATATGTGGTGTCCTTGTTATCACTGTGAAGGGGAAGCAACGTTTTATTTTCTGGTTTCCAGAAATCCTCTTAAATTTTTGGGACGAAAATGTATTTTTTAAAAGCGCAAAGCCATTTTTTTTTTTACAAAACTCTTATTAAAGAGAGAATTTATGCTTCATTACATTTTTCAGTTTCAATCGTTAATGAATTGATTTTGTGAATTATTTATATATGAGGCAGGGGCGGATCCAGGAATTGAAGTTGGGGGGGGGGGGGCGCAAGATTTAGGCAGGGGGTCTGGGAGCCGCCTTGAGGCCCCCAGTGGGTCCAGGGCAAAGACCTGGTGGGGCCCAGGGGGCGAAGCCCCCGGAAGCTCATGGATTCTAGAGGTTTTGTAGGGCAAAAATTAGGTCTACCGAGTAGACATTTTAAACATCTTCTCAACAAAACTATGTTTTATGCTAACTTTGACAATTTTAGGGGGGGTGCGCCCCCCTTAAATCCGCCACTGTGAGGCACGTGGGTCATAGGCTCGCCTGAACATTTGATGTAATTTGATACGTTTATGAGTATAATCTTTAGAATGCTATTTGGGCTTCTTCATTGAGCATAGACTTTTTAGGATGTTTTGGTGTTTTTATAGATGAACAAATTTTGAATCTAACTTTGTAGGTGATAACTGGACAACTGAAGATGATAAACAGTTAGAAAAGCTTGCCGATAATGAGACACTCGAGGATAAACAGAGTCACAAAAGCGTTTATTTTATTGCTAGTTACATTGGATACCTGGTATCGTGGTCACTGCAGAGTCTTAAAACCAAAGTGATGTCATTCTTTTATGGAGTGGGTGGACTTTTCCGGCGAAGCAATGCGCATGATCACGCCGATTAAACTTTATTTTTGCACACAATTCACGTATAGCTGTGATTATATCTAAATTGTGTTCACTTGTGCATACATGAATTATATCCATGTACATGTATATTTTTATTGCTTTATGCAAAAGAGAGGAACTGCTAATTTTATCGTCATTACCCATTAGAAGAGTATTTTTAAATATGAAGGTTATACCTAGTATTCAAATCTTGTCATATGAAATATAATTTATGTTCAAAAAAGTAAATAATGATTAACTTTTAACGTATTTATGCATTGAAGATAGATATTTGTATAAAGTGAAATAAATGACGATGAACATCATTTTCCCTTCTTGTATCATGTTTCTTTATTGTGATAAAGTATTAGTATCGTTTGACTACTTTATCATCAACTCGATGAATTTTGCCAAACTGTACATGGTCATGGGTAAAAAAAATTTGGAACAGTATCTATTCAACAGATTCTCAGTCTTATACATATACTTGTAACTCTATTTTGACAATTAATAGCAGTCAGAACTTGATTTCATTTTGTCAGTGAAAGATCGAGTTGTAGAAACTAGAGAGAACAAGATGTGTTTGTGAAACACTATGCATCCGGCGGCAACACCGTTCGAAAAAGCTATTAGCATATACATGTAGGTCACAGTCAAGGTCTAAAGGTCATTGGTCTTTATTGGTGTCATTTGATCACGGAAATTTTCTTATATTCTGATTGGTCATCTACTAACTTTTAAATTTTGTTAAAGATATTTTATTTTCTACACAAAAGTACGTTGATTCGGTATATCCAACTGAACTCTGAATAATATACCTCAGAGGATGATACATAATGGAGATGTACTATCATTCCATTAACAGCGTGTCACTTTGCTTGATCAACCGTGGAAAAAATTTCACAATTGATTACCATATCATTGATCGACTGGATGTTTGGTTTGAATGAAATCAATACTACTTTGCATATGAAAACAGAATCCAACAGTACCCCGATAACACTGACCAATCGAATTGAATGATTGTTTTCCAGCGCGGTATTTGTAGTCACCGACAACACGTGGACGGCTGCATTTCATTTCCGGAATTTTTGGTAATTATCATTTTTTCATTTCCGACATTTTTCATTTTTCATTTCCGACATTTTTTGTTTTCATTTCCGACATTTTTTCAAATACATATGTAGTACTTACAGTAACAGATTTGAATATTTTACGTATGAAAAATTTAAAGAAAAAAATCATAAATAAAAACATTGAAATCCATTATCTGAGTTTTGTAAATCTATCAATGACTTGGACATAAGTGTGGTGCTGTCACTGACATTTAATTTAGTGCACATTAGATGTGATGAAAAACTTTATGCTCTTCAAACTCTTTTATTTAGTGCTACGTGTATGCATATATGTGTAGATGTTTTTAATCAATATTCTGTAAGAAATACTTTTAAATTCCATTTTCACTTACATTGAATTGCCGCACAGGTAAATTCCGGAAATGAAAACAAAATTATGTCGGAAATGAAAACAAAAAATGTCGGAAATGAAATAAAAAAATGTCGGAAATGCTATGCATATTTCCGGAAATGAAATGCAGCGCTCGAGCGACGTGGACAGTCCAAGCCCGTTTACTGTCCCCCAAAAAGCACGTGTCATATTTGTTGCGATTTGAACGAATGGAGTTAATTTTGACCAATACGTATGAGAATATCTAAAAGGTTGATATAAGTAAGGTTGTACTTTGAAACTATTATAATATATATATTATATTGTGTAAAGCGATCAATTCCATCATTATAAAAACTTGCTTTGTCTGTCCACATGTGATTATTGTTTAATGCATTCCCGTGAACAACTCATTTAATACGATTGGTCAGTATTGTAAGTGGTATTGCTGGGTTCTGTATTTCATATGCAAAGTAGTTTTGCTTTCATTGAAATCAAACATCCAATCGATGAGTAATTTAAGGAATAACTGTCTTATTTTTCGAATTCATGAAGTGATCAATGGATTGGCTTGTGTGATAATTTGCATAAACGCCGAAGGGGTTTATGCATAAAATTATCACACAAGCCAATCCATTGATCATCTTCATGAATTCGAAAAATCTGACAGTTATTCCTTATATTTACATGCTTTGATTCCGCCAATCCACGGGCTCCAAGCCTGCTTCTCTCTAGGTGTTGTCCCGCCCTGCACGTGGTTTTTTTTGGAACCGCGCCAAGACATTCATGAGGAAATAAATTACATTTACAATTGGTAATTTTATCTCGGACAAAGACATTGGAAATGTAAATATATGGTAATCAACATGTGAAACTTGGCCACGCTCGATTGAGCAAAGTGACACGCTGTTATTGGAATGATAGTAATTAAGAATTGAAACAATACAAAGTATGGGAAGTGGAATCAGCCGAAGGAGTAAGTATCCCCTGTATACCGGTCCCACGTACCGTGTGCTCCTTGTCAGGGTCTGGCAAACAAAATTAGGCATAAACATCTTACAGTGAATGCATGTGAAAAGGTACATTGATAAGGGAAGATGAATATAAAAGAAGTCCTCCCGTTTTATCATAAACTTTTGTTGTCAAGTAAAATGTCTACATATGTATATACTCTTCTGTAGCATGATCTTACCTCTGAAGCTTTTTGATATCAAAGTTTGCTCTCTTCCCTGTATTACTAGTATATCATTGGATTTTTTTTTTAAATTTACAGTTCCTTATCTCCATATTTCATTATTTGTTTATGCATGGAAAACAATGGATAGTATTATATACTAGTATATATATGGAAGATAAGATAGTCTATCTTAATTGTCAGATATTTTTGATGAAGCTGTTGATACAATTTTGACTTTTGGCTATGAAATTTTGAGCTATCAATTACTAGTAAACGTTGACATCGTCAAACACACACAAGATTTTTCAAAAATGGATAATACATTTTTAAAAAAATGGATGGAAGAAGTGTTTTTGTTTAGTTGTTAAATAGCAACTATTCAAAGTTGAATGTGTTCAACGGATCATTGATTCCCAATTATAAGATACGTAGATATGCACTTTGCTAAATTTAGATTTATAAACCGAAAATACTGCTTGGAGTATCAGGTTACATTGTCACTGGTAATTAGTTGTACACTTTTGTTTCAACTAAGGAGATTAATTTATTCTTGATTATGATAAAAAGACCAAGAACTGTCTGTAGGCATTGTAAACATTCTACACTGTATTCTGCTTCAATGAACATGTATGTAGAAACTAAATAATGTGCGTATCTGTATATCTGCACAACCTCTTATATGTATTTTGAATATGCTTATTTTAGAAATTTCAATCAGAGTAAAATATTTGACTTCATCTAGAGCTTTTTACATAACCCATGTTGTGACGTGATGCCATTTTGTAATTTTGCATAAAAATTTTGAAACAACACTATATGTTGGTAAAGATCCTGACTCATCGATAAAGGTGCGGATATGACTTAACACTCTGTAATTTATTGTTCGTCGTTTGATTAGTTTCATTTGCTCGTTATGATTGCTGTACCATATTTGCTAGATAGAATGTTCTATCGTTAAAATGATATAGTCCTACGGACCCGGTTTAACCATAGGCGCTTGGGTCAAGGATACTGTATTTTTTCTATATAATGTATTGTCGAGGAAATTCCAACTCTACTCGTAACATTTTTTTCAGTGTGCAGTGTTAATATTTAGTTTTTTGTAAACCTTTCTGCTTTATAAACACTAGAATGTCGCAGAAATTCGATTTTTATACACGCTTTAAAAAAGACACATCCCACTGTATACTAAAAACGTTAATTTCTTTTTAGTATACAGTGGGATGTGTCTTTTTTAAAGCGTGTATAAAATCGAATTTCCGCGACATTCTAGTGTTTATGAAGCAGAAAGGTTTACAAAAAACTAAAAATTAACACTGCACACTGAAAAAAAAATGTTACGAGTATAGTTCGAATTTCCTCGACAATACATTATATAGAAAAAATACAGTATCCTTGACCCAAGCGCCTATGGGTTTAACGATAGAATCCGTTCCGTGTATTCGTAATGTAGCAAAAAGAAACACGGGCGATAACTCGCATAGTGCATTTACTAGGAACAATCTAGAGAGTTCCGAATGTAAATATGGCAGGTAATTTGAATGGAGAGAAAAACGTTGAGAAAATTAATTGGATTTTCGTATTTATATGGATTATTTTTTGGGACAAAAGGCATAAGCAATCTCAAAAAGGTTTGTTTTGATTATTTTGGTAGTTATTTCCAGTGCAAATCATTTTATATTCTTCAAAATCGTTTTGGAGCGGATCCGCTCCGATTTGCTATATTGCAAGTATATGGGACGTATTCTAACTGTGGTGAGGGCCTGTACCGAGACACAGTTAGATTATTCTAACTACATATTTGCTAGCCTTAACAGATGCAGCAATATCTGAATGGTTTTATATGACTGTGGAACAATGTGGGATGAATATCTATGGGCAGCGGAAAGGGCATCGTCGGAAACCCACGGGTGATCTCGTCTTTACTTATCACGTGATAAGTAAAGACGAGATCACCCGTGGGTTTCCGACGATGCGGAAAGGGCAAAAATTACCATAATGAGAAAACAAACAATTATTTTAATTTCAATGACCAGAAAAACTTAACAAATGATATATACAATGCATAATCAACAGACCTTTTCGCAGAACAAATATACATTAAAGCAAAACCAACGACCACGTACGTAACAAACATATATGAATGCAAAACCAACGATCATCTTTGCAGAACAAACGTACATAAAATCACAACAAACCAAAAAATCTTAACAAACATGCACGCGGTAAATCTAGTATTCCCGACTCCCGACGGTCCCGTTTTTTTTTTTTTTTTTTTTTTTTTTTTTGCGATTTTTTTTTTGTCGGTGCACAGAAACTCTTCAAACTTCTTAGGCACATTTTCTTTTTAAATGAATTCAATGATATGTAAACACTTAAACAAATTTGCGTATTTATTACTGAATCAGCAGTATCATCTGCCAAAAAGCGGTAAATGTAGTACTCCGTTATAAATATGTCAGAAAAGCAAAAACGGACATCGATGCAGAGAGACGAAAAGTGTCGTAGATATTAAAGGTTCATGGACACAGATTTGAAGTTAATATTTTCTGTATAATATTACAACTTATATATTTTAATAGCATTTCATACAAAAATATATTTTTAAAAAATCTTATGTCATCTGAAAGTTATTGAAACCTCAAATTTTTAGACGGGTTTGCTTAACACATCCTTGCACTTTCATAAATTGTAATTTTATTCTGAATACATAGGAAAAGTGGTAATCTTTGTTTCAATAACTTTAATATGAAATAAAATTAACATCAAATCTGTGTCCATGTTTGTTTAAAGATATTAAAATATTGATATTGAGAAGATATTTCTTCTCAAAAATTAAAGATGGAATAAGTATTTCAGTAGAAATTGGTGGTGTTAATAAAAAAATATGAACATATGAATTCTATAAAAATTCATAACGTCAAAATAATTTGATTTCAAAAAAGATTTTTATCAAAAATTTCATAAAAATAGCTAAATCTAACATTGTACTTATAGTAAAACCATACAAAATGAAAGTATTGCATTGTTATACATTGACGTAGCCTCGTTTTTGAAAGGGGGGCAACCAGAGAAAAAAATTCAATCTAGCTGAAAAAAGTATTTTAAAGACTTGACAAGCAAAAACAAAAAGGAAACTAAAATGATATAGCCCAAACTCGAAAATCCTATTTGTATGTGTGAGTGAGGGTGTGTGTGTTTGAGGGGGGGGGGGGGGGGTGTTAGGTTCAACTTCTTTCAGTACCAATTTTTTTCCTAATATACATGTACTACATAACCCTTTTTTGACCTTACTATTAAATTTGGGAAATGTTGCTGCGTGCCTGTCATATGATATGTCACTGTAATGAAAAGTTATCATAATAGATTCTTGTAATATTTAAAGAATCGGGGAAAACCAATTTATGTAACAACAACGGAAAAAAAATGACGAAACGACGATATTTTTTTTCACTTTATGTAAATTCTTTTCTTTCATTTGAAATTTTAAAGATAAATAAACAAAAAAAAAAAAAAAATAAAAAAAAAGGAAAAAATTAAAGGGGGAATATGAGGTAGAACCACGTTCATGTTGTAGAGCCTGGGAACATAAACATGATGTGGCAAAATATGTGTGAGAATTTTTATGCATACAAATTATCTGGCATGTAAATGAGGGTTTTCATTTATTTAAAAAAATATACCTCAGTTTGATGTTTTTAATTGCGATTCTACGAAAACTTCGGTATCCTTTTTTCAGTAGTTTTTGCATTTATAGCTGAGTACTAGATTTACCGCTTTTTGGCAGATGATACTGATGATTCAGTAATCAATACACAAATTTGTTAAAGTTTTAATTTATATATTAAGGTAGTCCGATCCTCAGGTTTATAAAATTAGCAGTTAAGTAATCAAAAATACTCATAAAAGTATCTTTGAATCCACGAAGTTATGTAAATTTATCCACAGAATTTCTTTAAAGTTGAAGATTAGAGTTAATCATATTATGTAGGAAAAATTGTCAAATCTCCAATATTTTTGCAGAAAAAGCGAATTGGAATATCAGCAATGCATTTTCTAATTGCAAATTGATTAACAAATATATTTTAGGTTAAAAAACGATAGGTATCCAGGCATTCAGAGAAATTGTCATGATTTTATACTTATTTGGTATTTTTTGTTTCCTGTTTCCGTCATGTGTTCTTGAATACATAGTGTGAAAGGCTTTTGCTATCATTGCAAGACATCATAAATCACTTCTTGTTTCATATCATGCTTAAAAGCATTGATATCTAAGGCTGTATTCAAGAAAATCTTATTTCTCTAAAAGTGTATTACTTTCTTTCCTTTTATAGGGTACAAATGTCAACTTTTTAGGACCTTTTCTAGGACTTCCAAAAACCTTGAATCGTATAAAGATGAATAAAATGATCGGATATCCTTAATGAATTTTTTTTAAACCCGGAAATGTGCCTGAGACGTGTGAAGAGTTTCTGTGCACCGACAAAAAAGAAAGGACCAGAAATAAAAAAGAAAAAAAAAACAAAACAAAACAAAACAAAAAAAAATGGGACCGTCGGGAGACGGGAAGACTAGTCTTACCGCGTGCACGTTTGTTAAGATTTTTTTGTTTGTCGTGTTTTTATGTACGTTTGTTCTGCAAAGATGATCGTTGGTTTTGCATTCATATATGTTTGTTACGTACGTGGTCGTTGATTTTGCTTTAATGTATATTTGTTCTGCGAAAAGGTCTGTTGATTATGCATTATATATCATTTGTTAAGTTTTTCTGGTCATTGAAATTAAAATAATTGTTTGTTTTCTCATTATGGTAATTTTTGCCCTTTCCGCTGCCCATAAATATCCCCCAGGGGTAGGGAGGGGAAACAATGGCTGATCAAAGTTTTACATAGGAATATATAGGGAATCTATTTGAAAAAATCTTCTCTAAAACCGTTAGACCAGGAAAGTTCAAACTCATGTGGAAGCATCATAAGGTAGTGTAGATTCAAGTTTGTTCAAATCATGACCCCCGGGGAAAGGGCGGGGCCACAATGGCTGATCAAAGGACATAGGAATGTATAGGAAAAATCTTTTTAAAAAATCTTTTTATCCGAAACCATTGGGCCAGTAAAGATGAAATTCACGTGGAAGCATCCTCAGGTAGTGAAGTTTGTCCAAATCATGACCCCCGGGGGTAGAGCGGGGTCACAATGGCTGATTAAAGTTTTACATAGGAATACATAGGAAAAACTTTTTTAAAATCTTCTTCTCAAGATCAGCAAAGCCATGATTGGTGATATTAATATGGTTCAAAGCATCCTCAGTTAGAGTTAATTCAAGTTTGTTCATACATGACCCCTCGGGGTAAGTTAGAACCATAATGGGCAATCATATCTTTACATAGAAATATATAGGAACAATCTTTAAAACTCTTCTTCTCAAGTATTGAAAAATTATACATGTATGTTTTATTGATATAGTGACATTCTTAAGTAATAAAAAATTCAAATCCCATCTCCCCAGCAAGTAAACTTTTCAATACTGAGATGATTTGTGTTTTTTTTAATAGCCCATGTGCTCAGGTGAGCGATGTGGCCCATGGGCTTTGTGTTTATTTTCCTTTGATTTTTACCGGGCTTTCCTTCTCCTCCTTCTCGTGACTGCAAAACTTCACAAAGCTCCCCTCCTTCTATTGAGGGCAATGCTACTCTAAGCTTTCTTACTCCTTCAAATGGGTGCAAAACTACTGGTTACAATACTATTCCAAGCTTCCCTCTTCCTTCTATTGAGTACAATGCTACTTCGGGTTTTCCTCTCTTTTTTTATTGACTGCTATATAAGTTCAAACTTCCTTCCTTCTTCTAGTGAATGCAATGCAAATACATGATGCAAACCTCCAGATTCCATCCTCCTTCTAGTGTGTACAATACTTTACTCAAAGCTGCCCTTCTCCTACTGATGAGAAAAATACATTTCCAAGCTTCTCTCCTCCTAGTAATTTCATTAATCGTTTCGTGAGTACAATACAATTCTAAGCTTCCTCCTCCTAGATATGAGTGCAACACAACTCGATGCTTCCCTTTTCCTTCTAGTTAGTACAAAACTACTCGAAGCTTCCCTCCTCCTTCTAGTAAGTACAATGCTACTCCAAGATTCCCCTGTTTCTCGTGAATGCAGTAGAACATCAAGCTTCCCTTTTCCATCTAGTGAGTACAATGCTACTCCAAGCTTCCCTCTTTCTTTTAGTGACTGCATACATCTTCATTTTCCCTTTTTCTTCTAGTGAATGCAATACAAATATAAGAAGGATATGGAGATAACGAACAGTATACAATCTCGAAGTCCATAAAACAATACAAAATAAGAGCAGAGCAAACACGGACCCCCGAAACATCAGAGGTGGGATCAGGTGCCATATGGGAGTGAGCATCCCCTGCTGACCGATCACATCCGCCCTGTGCTCCTTGTCATGATCAGAAAATAACGGAAAAAATCCGTCGTCAATTCAGTGTATAAATAATGGACTAACAATTGGTATGAAAAACGTCAGACAGCAATTGACTCAATGATAAACTGTATTTGCTGACAAGGTCATTGTATCGACCATAGAACTTATGAAATGATGACTTTAAACGAGACTGCTGATATTCTTGTTTCGTCAACTTGCTTGTCAATAATTTACCTCGTTTTAGAAATTGTCCATACGTAGAGCATGCTCTTGCGTATCGAATCAACTGAGATATATATACTCCTTAGAGCTATATGTAGGTGATGAAGGTATATTGTTGCATAAGTAAGGGAAGTTGACGATAGAAAAGTTAAAGTCATCACGTTTATCATATAGCTTGGTTGTTAGATTACCATTAGTGTCTTTTTCAAGTAAAATATCCGAGTATGAAACAGAAGTGTCGTATTCTGTGGTATCTTTTATCTCAAGCTCACCAGGATATATCGTATCGACGTAGGAATGGAAATTACCATTATTAATTGACAATACGTCGTCGATATATCTAAATGTCGAGTTGAAGGCCACAGCAAGTGTTTTCTTCTTTTCACGCATAAGATTTTGCATAAGTTCTGCTTCATATGAATATAAAAATAAGTCTGCTAATAACAGAAGGCAATCTGTACCCATGGGAATTCCAATAAACTGTTGGAATACCTGGTCTCCAAAAACCACATAGATGTTGTCAATCAAAAACTCAAGCATCTTCTTGATGTCAACTTCAGAGTACTTATGTGTGCAATCAGAATCTGTTTTAACAAAATAATTTTGCAAATGACCAATGACGAGGTAAGTAAATTTACGAGTTCCATTTTTATTGAAGAAGCAGCTGTCAATGATATCAAAAAGCCTGGATTTTATTTTGTTGTGGGGAATTGTTGTGTATAAAGTTGAAAAGTCGTAAGTTTTTAAGCTGTTGATTTTTGTAAAGTCTTGTGATTTCAAAGTGTTCAAAAGTTCTTCAGAATTTTTTAGTATCCATATCTGATTCACACCACTTCTTGAATAGTTGCACAGTACTTTTGAAGTGTTTCCTTCACTACTGTCAATATCTTAGTGAGGAGTAACGAAAGAGGATTGGTTGAACATTTACTGGAATCTGCAATGTATCTTTGTTTGTAAGGATTCTTATGAAGTTTTGTAATCCAATATATATATAAGGTAGTTCAAATTCATTTTGACTCTGTGGAATATTAAAAGTATTCAAAACTGGTAGGTGATTTTGAAGTATTTCTTCCTTAGAAATGGAAGTATGAGTATAAGTAGGCAAGCTGCATCGCCAGATTCCACCCTCCTTCCAGTAGGTACAATGCAATACTCAAAGCTTCCCTCCTCCTACTAATGAGTGCAATAAAATTCAACGCCTCCATCATCTACGTTGTGAGTGCAATACAACCCTAAGCTTCCCTCCTACTTGTTGAGAGTGCAACGCCTCCAAACTTCTCTCCTCCTTTAAGTGAATTCAAACTAGTTCAAGCTTCCCTCAATCCTACTAGTGAGTGTAATGATACCCCAAGCCTCCTTTTTCCTTCTGATGGTTTCAATACAACGCCAAGCTTCCATCTTCCTACTAGTGAGTACAACGAAACTCGTAGCTTTCCCGTCCTGCTATTCAGTGCAATGCTACTCTAAGCTTCCCCTGTCGTTTTATTAGTGCAAAACAACACTAAGCTTCCCCCTCCTTATGGTAAGTACAATGCTACTCCTATGTTCCCCCTTCTAGTAAGTATAATGCTTCTCCAAGCTTTCCTCTTCCGTCTAGTGAGTGCAATGTTACTCTAAGCTTCCCTTCTCCTTAAAGTGAGTGCAATGCTTCTCCAGGCTTTCCGCTTCCTTCTTGTGAGTGAAATGTCATTCAAAACTTGCCTGCTCCTTCTAATAAGTGCAATACAACTTCAAGCTTCCACCCTCCTTCTAGTAAGTGCAATGCTACTCCAAGCTCTCTGCATCCTTCTAGCTAGTCCAATGCTACTCCAATGTTTCACCTCCTTCAAGTTAGTGCAAAGCTACTGTAAGCTTCCCTGCACCTTCTAGTGTCTGTAATACAACTCCAAGCTTCCATCCTCCTTCTACTGAGCACAATGCTTTACTCAAAACTTGCCTTCCTTCTGTTGAGTGCAATGCTACTCTAAGCTTCCATCCTCCTTCTAGTGAGTGCAATACTTTTTCAAGCTTCCCTTTCCACTGAGTAAAATGCTAGCGTCCCTCTTTCATCTTCCTTCTAGACAGTACAATGCTAGCTTTCATCTCTTCCTCGTAGTGAGTATAATGCTAGCTTCCCTCTTCTTTCTAGTGAGTGCAATGCTACTTCAAGGTTCCTTTGTTATTTGGCTTCTCGGATATTTCTTACTAGCCAATATCCACTTTTGAAGACAGATTAACAATTTAATATACCGAATCTCCTAAACGATGCAAAATACTAATATACAGGGTGCGCCTCAGTTTGACAGTTTGTTGTAGGTTAAGTATATACATGTAATTGTATGTTTGTCAACACCCATTGACAGACCCCCATTGTTGGATGTGTAATAAATTACCTTGGCTCATCTTTAAAAAAATTGTTTGTTTGCAACAGAAATTTTCTTAGTAATTTTTTTTCAAACCTTCCTACCGATCCATTCTGTTCATCCTGAGTCGAGATATAGCAATAAGGTGACCTTGTGTGGTGTTTCAACATTTACTGTCTAAATGAAATACTAGTAATTCATCAAAGTTCTATCTATTTCAGGATACGATGAAACGAACAGATTTTCTGTATGGATGTCTTCTGATCTTCCTGACAGTCTTTTTCTTGAGTTATTTATATTTGAGTGGGAAATTACATGAAGTCGAGTATAAAAATAAGATAATACAAAATTCTTTCTACAGTGAAACGTTTGAGCCTGTATTGGATTATAGGGGTTTTAAAACGGTGTTCTTCTACGTCTTCCTGTTGCTGGTTTGCATTACATTAAGCATTATTATACGTCCATCGAATAGAGCGGTACCTAGACTTCGGATTCAGTGCTATAGACCATACTTCATTGTCCAAACTTATATCTGCATTATTCCATTTTACATTCAATATATAAATCTAGTTTATGGAATTACTGATGATGTTTTCTTCTCCATTCGATGGGACTTGTTTCCTCAAATGTACTTCTCTGTTGTTCGATTCCTATGTGGTTTTACAATTGTGAATGCCAATTTCTATATACAACAGTACCAAAAATGGAGATTATCAATTTATATTACTGTAACTATTGTCCATGCAATTTTATTTTCGTATGTTTTGTATATTCTTTTTGAAACTCTTTTGGAAGGTATAAAAATGTTAAAAGAGAATAAGTCCAATTTCGTGTCAATTCATTCATGCCCTTTTTCGTATGAAGATGTTATTAAAGATGTATTCAAAGGCTCGAATAAAATTGAAGAACAAAAGCATCTGGATAAAAGGCTGTTTTTAAAAGATGGAACCGTGTTGTATAAAACCGAAAGCGTGACACTACTGCACGAAAAAGATGTTAGAAAACAAATGTATCCGCTCGTTCGAATTGTTTATAAAACAGCTTTGGGAGAGGAACTTAATCTGCATTGCAAGGGGGCGGTAGGTTTTGCGACCAATGTGATTTGGACGAGGAACGGAACAGTGCTGAACCCCGAGGATTCATTCATCTACATAAAGACTAGAAGGGGGTGGAACGTGCGACTAGCAAGGGATTATGTGTCAAGCAGTCTAACAATATCAATGTTAAACAAAAAAGACTTTGGCGAGTACAAGTGCTGGTTTTTACGTGAACAGCTTGTAGGAGAAAATGTAATTTTCGAGGCAAAATTTGCCAATTCTAAAAAAAAGAGTGTTCAATATTTAATTGCTCAGTATTATGTTGAAGAATATGTAAAACAGGATATAATTCATTTTGTACCACTTGGAAGCATTTTGTTTTTGTCTTGGAGAACAATGAACTTTAACACTGACCCGGAAAATGTTTGGCAACATTATTTCATAAACGATATCCATGTATCTACATTTGCAAGTGGGATAACACCAGTATGCTCCACATTTTCTTTGGCCTTTGTTATATTTGGACACCTTATGGATTGGTTCTTCATACCAAGGTTTCAGTCATCCTCAGATTTTCTCCAAGAGGTCTCGGGAATTTTCAGAACTCATCTTTCCCTTTGTGCAGGAGCTTCGATCTATGGCGTGCACAGAGTAGAATATTTCCGAAATATTTACGACCCTAAGAGCAAATCATACAAAATTTATTCCATACATCATCCAGATACACATATACTTGTACCTGATTTACCATACTTCTTAAAAATGGATAACGACAGTAGAACAAACAAACGAACATTACTCAAAAAACTTCAAGAATACAATGAACTTCATTACGTTTCCTCTTGCGACGATTTCCACTTTTGGTTTATTGGACTTATATTTCGTTGTACGGTAGAATTTATTTGTTTACTTCTCCTCCTATACCTAACCATTCGGTTTGCAAGAAAAGCATGGAGATACTATTCGGTAAAAGTAGTTATACCGATACGACAATTTATCTTAAACACTAACGTATGCAGTGAAAGCAAAGCATTAGCGAACGTTTACGATACTACATGCTACATATTTTGTTGTGACGCTGACAGGCATATTGTGCAAAAAGAACTTGCTCTTCCACTGAGAATAAACGGAATGAGGACAGGTTTTGTATTTGAAGAATGTGAAATTAATCGTAGTGGGAGGTCGGAATTTGAAATTCAGTCCGAGATTATCAAAATTTGTAAACATTTTATATTCTATTTGACATCTTCTTATATAGAAGATGTCCATTGTATGAAAGTTCAACTAGAAACTACTATAAGCTGCTTGAAGGCTGGGCTAATTTCGGAAGAGAGTATTTTGATAATAAGTGCGGATCACTCAGATTTACCGGACAATGTATTGTACAACATGCCAAGCGCAACTGTTCATGATTGGGTGAGGAACAGTTGTACATTTAATAGAATCTGGAATGTCCGACAGTGGATCGCAAAGAAAGATAGAAAGACTATGCGGTCGGAGATTGTAGTCTCCACTGCGTTTGTTGGAACCTAAACACGACGTCTTATTAGTGTTCAGAAAGTAAATTTTACAGTTATCATTTAGGTTTTTAAGACACATGCATAACTATTATTTCAGGCAAGACAAGTTAACAAGTTTTCCATTATAATTTTTTCTTTGAAATCTACCCTGAATGATTTTGAAAGCAAACATTAATATCAGCCTTTACTATTGTTATTCATCCTTAATGTTTATTGCTCTAGTGCTGATATTGTTCTGAGATTTTTTTTTTCTTGCATCGAATAGAATTCCTTAAGTGTTGCACCAAAGAAAAAAAAAACAATATCACTAGTTGCATAATGTACACTGGCTTGTTTGGGAAGGATAAACGTATACTTAACTAAATTATACTGTAGGTACTTGCTTCAGAATTCTGAGTTTCATTTTAAGATTAATAAATGTTAAATATCGGTAATCTTTAAATAAAAGTTTTAAACAATTTATGTAAATTAGACATTGGCTTAATCTTTTCATTAAAAATATCCATATTTTCATCGGAAAGTTTGTACACAAAATTACCAGCCTTCTTCCTTCATTTCATTGTAGTCTAGATATTCTAATTTCTACATCTTCATGTATTTATCATCCTTTCCTTTCAAAATCAATGACAAAAATGAACTTAATATAACAAATTATTTCAAAATTGCATGTATTAATTGATTGTCTGTTGGTTTTCACCAGTTCGGCCAGATTCAACGGGAGCTTGCTTACATTGCATACATGTCTGAATTATAGGTAGGTCAGCATAATAAAACGTGTCCGTGTATTAATTGAAATTTCTACAAAAAAGGAAAACAAAACAAGATTATTTATACAGTGTAATATTTAAACTCAATAAATGAGTTCATTGTGTTAGAAAAAAGAATGTGTAATTTATCCTTATATTTGTTTTATATTTGTCTTAATATTTGGGATACTTCTATATAGCTTGCAATATGGTTTTCATATATGTTCAACATATGTTTTGAGTCGGCTATATGTTCAACATATGTTTTAAACATATGTTCAACATAGGTTTTAAACATATGTTAAACATACTGTGGAAAATTCATATGTTCAACGTATGTTTAACGTATGTTCAACATATGGTTCTCAATACACATGGTGAACATATGTTGCAATTTTACCTGTGTACTAGTATATGATAGGGCTGGGTATTGGTCCAAGATTTCGTATTGCGATATATTGCGATATTTTTAACTGTATTGCAATATGTATTGCAATATTTTCAATGTAATTTAAATGGCATTTTCTTACTTTATTTACTTTAATTTACATGCAGAATGTACATAACTATGATAAGTAACCAACAAAGAAAAAAATCTTGTTGATTTCATTAAAGTTATGCTCTGAAATGTTCCCACAAAACAATTTCTGTCTTACTGTTTGGCTTAATAACAAACTTTCATAAGTCCATTTTTATATTTAATGACAAAATTCCTTAAACTAAGCATATTGCCAAAATATTGATATTACAAATTCGTATTGCGATACGATACTTTTTGTCATTGCATTATATTGAAATATCTATATTATTGCCCAGCCCTAGTGTATGATGATCACTATTGAAATATTTATTTCAAAAGTGAACATTATATCAACAGTGGTTGTAACCAATGTTTGTCATTGAAATCCACTCCAAATGACTATTGAAATAATTATTTCAATAGTGGTCGTATTTCAGTTGTGGTTTCATACTATGTTTGTAATTGAAATGCACTTACGAGGGTTGTCCCGTAAAATCGTGGACAAAGCGTTTTTCTCGAAAAGTAATGGGCGCACTAAGCTGAAAATTTCAGTAAATGTTTATTTATCATATTTAAGTGCATGATAATTTTTTTGATAAAATATAGGCAAAAATAAAGATTTTATTATGCTTGAATGTGCACGGGGTATTGTTCTACGGCGCAAGGACAAAAAACGAAGGTTTTATTAAAGAATACACAAGTTTGAATTCAAAATAAAAGTTTTAAATACTTAAGATTAGGATTAACATTATCCTAATTCAATTCCACAATCAATTTTGTAGTCTTTCTAAAAATTTTAAGGCATTTGGTTAATTTTTGGCAGTTTCTCGAGCATTCGAAATGAGAAAGTGGTAAACACAACACACGAAGAATGGCGACGTTTTGTGACGTTACGGCGCACTGAAGAGCAGTTCCTATGGAACGCCATCACTGCCTTATAGCATACAACTATGCATCTATTATGTCAATTTATCATTACGTGATGTGAACATATCTTTACGTTATGTCCATTTTTTATGAGGTGATGTAAATATATCTTAACATCATGTCAATGCTGCATTACATGAAGTAAATACATTCTTTCATTATGTCAGCACTTCATAACTTGAAGTAAAAAATTCATTATGTGAAGTGATAATGTGTTTATATTGTGTTAAAACTTTATTGCATGAATTGAATTTTTCTTTACATCATTTCATTTCTTTAATATGTGAGGTCAAAATTGCATTACGTCAAGTAAATTGTGTTTTATAATAAAACTTATCATTACACGAAGTCAAAAGCCTATTCCTTTTTGAGAGTGTATATTTCTATTATATCAAAGCATTATTACGTGATATGGATTTATCTTTATTTTACGGCGAGGGCATCATGATATGAGGTGAACACATCTTACCTTTATGTCAGTGCTTTATTACGTGGTGTAAAAAGTGTATAACATAATGTGAACATATCTTTATATTATATCAATACTTTATTACATTATGTCAAAACTCCATTCCGTGATGTGGATATATAATTACGTTATGTCAACTCTTTCTTATGTGATTTAAAAATATCTTTATATTGCGTTAACTCTTTATCATGTTGATTCCAAAAGTTCATTACCTGATGTTAAAAAACATTTACATTATCTCAAAGCTGTATATCTAGTATATAATGAATGTTGACGACCGTGATTTAATGACTGGTAAGAAGGGGGGGTCCTGATTGATTAGGACAAATTACAGGCATATAATATCAAACCCTCCCCCCCCCCCCTCTTTTCCCAGACATAACTTTACTACTATTATAGAAAATGTAATGTTCATTGAAACTGTACAGCCCCCACCCCCACTTTTTGTTGAAGTATAATCCACTAAGGGTAATCTGGAAAAAATAGGACTGATCGAAGTTGGATCCCTCTCCCCGAAATAGGATTTTCGGGCTTGGACTTTTTTTTTTTTTTTGGTTTGTCAAGTTTTTTGGGGTAAATGATTTTTTTTCTGTCTGACCTCCTCTTTTAAAAAAAGATGTTACGTCACTGGAGTTAGTAATTTTTTTAATCATTCCAGAGCCAGAATTCTATTACAAAAATCTACCAATCGCTCATCTAAATCAATTGAATACATGTATGCCTTAGTAAGCATGCATGGGCACATATCAGTGGCAGGTATGGGAATCTTGAACAAGGAAGGGGCACGGTATATGGTTGAAGACCAAGGGCGGAAAGCGAAGAAGCTTTCAGGCTTTATAGTTTTAAAGAAAAAAATTTTCAACTTAATTCAGCTAAGCTTATTGTGAAACTAATGCAATGTCCTTCAAAGTTTAAGACTTTTATTAAAAAAAGAATCAAAATAAAAAGAAAAAAAAATGATTGCTGCACGACTCATAATATTTGATTTATTTAATTATGAGATTAAAGTAAACACCATTGAATTTCGACGTGACTTTAATTCACAGTCGCAGTGTTAAGGCTTTGCACGTTTCAAGATTGTCCATCATTTGTCGCTTAAAGTTTTAATTTAAAGATGCCATTCCCAAATCGCCGAGAATCTCTTCTACGACAGGTTTCTCTCCCGCCATTTTTAGTGCTTGCGGAACGCGGAAAATACGTTATGCTCATATAAAGGCCGAGGATACCCGTGTTCGCATAACGTAATAGTGAATCGACATAATGTAGAAGAGTGCGCACAGTATGACATGAGCTTTTCACATCAGTTAATAAAAACTAAGATGCTTTTTGCAAGTTGACGAAATATAATTGTAGTATGTGTAAATGTCATAAAGAGTTGACATAATGTAAAGGAAATTTAACACGATGCAATAGTAGTGTGGGTTAATGTCATAAAGAGTTGACATAATGTAAAGGAAATTTAACACGATGCAATAGTAGTGTGGGTTAATGTCATAAAGAGTTGACATAATGGAATGGAAAGTTGACACAATGCAATAGTAGTGTTCTGCTATAAGGCAGTGACGGCGTTCCATAAGTTCCGTTTTAATTCGATGTTGTAATGATACCTTTAGAGACTTGATATGACCATTGAAGAAAAAAGATTTTTAAAATATCACCATATCTTAAGTATACAAATGAAATAAGAGTTTTCTTAGCGAATTCTCTTTTGATCGAGTCCCTGGGGAGTACAAAACAAACGGACAAACTCCTAATGTAATAGCAAAAGACGCTGTCACAGTAGACCGCCGATATATTTCGATTAGTTGAATGATGGTGAGAATATTGTCCGTAACTTACTGACAAATCTTCAGAAGATCGCATGAGGGTGCCAACTGGTTCTTCGGCTGTTTATGGAGACTAAAGAATGTGTATCAATGAAATTCCTAAATTTAAGTCGGACTCATTCAACTGCATTTTCAGTAAAGATAAAACGTGACGCTGCTTTAGACACTTTGACGTTATAATCCATGCGCCGTAAGGTGATACAATACTACATGGCATAAAATCACATAATTTGATTATTTATGCTGTGTATATTACTAAAATATGTTCTAAATAATAGTGAAAATTTCAGAACACAGTGATGTTTATTTTTCACACTAGACAACTTGTCCACGATTTTACGGGACAACCCTCGTACAACCACTATTGAAATAATTATTTCAATAGTGGTTGCAACACCCCGCCATTGACCGGGGGAGGCTGTAATTTTATACCTGTACTCGGCACTTACGGCCTTTGAGCAGTGAGACTTCTTTTTGTGCCAGTATCTACTGCGAGCTCAACTCAACATTAGAACACAACCCACTTATTCAGCCAATCAAATGCTTCCATTTCTCTGGAAGAATTGATTCTTCATGGTGAAGAATTCTTCTATTTCTGAAAAATTCAACGGTGTCTGATTGGTTTGCTTGACAGTTATATGGGTGTGTCTTCATTGGTCTTTGTTCAGCACACAAAAAGAAACTATTCAAAAGCCACATGCTGTTTACAATCATGATATTTAAACTTTCTAGGCCTTGCTACATTTTTTTTCCTACTGTAAATTTTGAATACTAGTATTATTTTTTCACATTTCGGTACATACAGAAAATACAACCACCGTCATGTATATCAGAAACGAACCTTGTCTTTGAAGACAGATTTAATCACAATATTCATCAAATTTTAATTTGATATAAGTGTCATGTTGTAAATTTTGAATTAACCGGGTGGCAGTAAAAACAAAATTTACAAGACAACTTTGTCATTTTGTAAATATTGTATTTACTGGCACCTGGTAAATTCAAAATTTACAACATGACATTAGACAGCCATACCCACTCCTTCTGACTAGGGCCTTGTCATCTTAACACAATCATTTTTCAAAAATGTGGATATTACGATTCTTGTTACATTGATATTCATATGCGTCTGCACCGGGGTGGGGGGGGGGGGGTGCAAATATATGCATAATATAGGCATTGAAAATTTGGGTTTACTTTTTTTTGTTGATTTAGCCCCCCTTTCAATTTGCTTCCGACGCCTATGGCATTCATTAGTTAAGTAACTTTAATATCAACACCATACATTTCCCCAGTAAATCAAGGTATTTCATGTAATCCTGTGTTAACCAGAATGGGTTAAGAGTCCATTCTGAAACCGCGTGTGTTCGATATTGATTGCGAGCTCGATATGTACAACGAGCGGTCAAGTTGAGCCTTATATATGACACGGCGGTGGGAGGAGTTTTTTTAATCCATGCATTTGATTGGCTGAGGTTCTGTTCTAAGTCAGTAAGATCATATGAAGAGAAATCTTCGTCACGAAGAATGGGCTCCGCTTCGCTCCGCCCATTCTTCGTGACGAAGAGTTCTCTTCATATGATCTTACTATTACGTATCTAACCACATCTTCACAATGAATGACTTTGTGGTATTGTTCCTCTACAGGACGGTATCACAAAATCTTAACATGATGCTCTACCCTTGCGCCACACGGCGATACAACTACTTCTGAATATTGCCAATTGATTATAATGCCGTTAGTATTCATAAGAAATTATAGAAAAAATAAAGTGGATGTTAATAATATATCTGATAATGAAAACTGATTTTTTGAATCCCTCTGAAAGTTAAGCTCCCTGTTAATTGCAGTTTTGATAGCTAGATCTAATGTATATAAAGGATATCAATAGTGTTGAAAGACCTGAAATAAATGCATATTTGGAGATAACGAGCAGTATTAAACCTCAAAGATCCATTAAACAATACGAAATAGCAGAGCATACACAGACCTCCGAAACATCAGAGGTGGGATCAGGTGCCCTATATAAGTGAGCATCTCCTGCCGACCGGTCACACCCGCCGTGCTCCTTGTCATGATCAAGAAATAACGGAAAAATCTGTCATCAATTCAGCGTGTAAATACATGTAATGGATTAACAATTAGTATGAAAAACGTCAGTCAGCATTTGACTCAATGATAAATTGTATTTGCTGACAAGGTCATTGTATCGGCCATAGAACTTAGGAAATTATGACTTTCAACAAGACTGCTGATATTCTTTTTTCATCAACTTATTTGTCAATAACGTACCTCGTTTTAGAAACTGTACAAACGCACAACATGCTCTTGTGTATCGAATCAACTGAGATAAATAAACTCCATATGCAGGTGATGAAGGTGTATTGCAGCATAAGTAAGGGAAGTTGACGATTAAAAAGTCATCACGTTTATCAAAGAAATAAATGTCTGATCAAAAAATAAAATAGATGGTCACAAGTATTATTTAGAGTACGAGTTTCCTACTGTATCAGAGATACAGGGCGGGGCTTGAGGCGAGAGCGATAGCTCGAGCCGGGCCCCGCACTGTATCTCTGATACAGTAAGAAACGAGTATTCTAAATGACTTGTGACATGACCTTTCCAAGGACCTCACTAATTTACATGCGTATTTGGGTACATACCTCCCAACCAATCAGATGATTTTGCAGAAAGTTGATTTAGTATCCCATTTTAAGCATTCGCAACTGAAATGCCGAGTGAGATGGACGTGCAGGTATCTATCATTTTAAAATAATTATTTAAGGGATGCATAAATTAATTTGTTCTCCAAAAATTTTATTTAGATTTGATTGCGCAGGGTTTTTTTTTCTCTATGCAGCTCTTGCTGACATTTTTTTTTCAGTTTAAGCTACGATTTAATGCAAAACATTTTGATATATAAGAATCATGTGGGAATATTTTTGAAACAAAAATGCTTCGGGAGATCGTAGATTCTGAGAGAAATGTCCGACAATGTCCTCCACCGGTCGTCATATACAAATTGAAATAAGGAGATGAAAGGAAAAGGGGGGTATTTTACGATCATGTTTTCATTAAAATGTATATTAAATAAAAAGGGGAATACAGCACTCACTGGTGCCCCCAACCCACCTCCTTTGAGTTTTTTTTCTTTTTCGCTTTCGTAAATAATTTTTTTTCCTAATCTTGTATACATACGCTTTTTAATTCGTCAACAAGTAACGAAATGACGCACATAGGTGTTGGTTGATTATAAATATAACCCCACGGAATACGATTTTCCGTTTTTTTTTTGGGGGGGGGGGGGGGGGGTCAAAGTAATAATTTGTGAACTTCCCCACTCCCTCCTTTCTAAAATTTTTGAATTTGAATCCGACAATAATACCTTTACGTTGTAAAATTTTATTCTTAATTCACTTCAATTTTTGAGTAAATACTAACAGTTCTATGGCGAATTGAACGATTGGTATGTCTGTATATGGATACAGCTTTCCGTCATCGCTAAATATAAACCGTACTGTATCGTTGATATTTTGCAGATACAGTACAGTTTCTGCTCATTTGCATAAGAAACGCCCACAAAAAGTGTTCTGTATCGCAGTTACAGTATGCTTGACTTCAAAGGAAAACTCACCGGGTCATGTCACAAAAGCACCATGTAAGAAATAATCTGTATAAGAATCATTACATTTTATTCAGTGATGTAGGAGGAGATGTGGATAAGAGATAGGTACCTCTCAATATCGTAGAAAGAATTGCAGTGTCCATGTTTTGCTATGGAAAACCC